>NC_048442.1:15607224-16207224 GCF_004353265.1 Vitis riparia | reverse complement strand
TCTGAAAAATCACTTGTAGCATTGAAAAACTATTTGTTGCGTTTTCTGGAAAAACACTTAAAATGATTCTCCAAAAACTACTTTAAGAGAAAACACTTCTACTAGAAACACTTTGAGTAGAAACATTGTCATACACACTCTAAGTGTAATGAACCTATTTAAACAATACCCAAACTATACGAAGTCCCAAAATTATTTTAAAAATTTAAAGAAGTGGATAATGGGGAGAGTACGAAGAGTGTGAGGATTCCTCACATTCTTCGTACCTTTTCTAATTTTAAGTATTTTTCGAGTTTGAGTTTTTCATACATCATTTAAACAGTGTAATGAAACTATTTAAAAAATATCAAAGCCATTGGAAGTCCCAATTTTTTTTTTAAAGCATCAAAGAAGTGGAGAATGAGGATGGTATAAAGAATATGATGAATCCTCACATTCTTTGTACCCTTTCTAACTTTTAGTATTTTTGGACATCATTTGAACACCTACTAAGTGTAATGAACCTATTTAAACAATATCAAAGTCATATGAAGTCCCAAAAAAAAATTAAAACATAAAAAAAGTGGAGAATGGGGGGATACAAAGAATGTGAGGAATCCTCACATTCTTCGTATTCTTGTTAAATTTTTAGTATTTTTGGAGTTTGATTTTTTCGGGCATCATTTGAACACCCACTAAATGTAATGAACCTATTTAAACAATATCAAAGTCATATAAAGTCCCAATTTTTTTTTTAAAAAAACATCAAAGAAGTGGAGAATGAGGAGGGTACGAAGAATGTGATATTCCTCACATTCTTCGTACCCTTTCTAAATTTTTAGTATTTTTGGAGTTTGATATTTTTGTACATCATTTGAACACCCACTAAGTGTAATGAACCTATATAAAAGATATCAAAGCCATATGAAGTCCTAAATTTTTTTTAAAACATTAAAGAAGTGGAGAATGACGAGGGTACAAAGAATGTGAGGAATGTACCCTTTCTAATTTTTAAGTATATTTGGAGTTTGATTTTTTTGGGCATCATTCAAACACCCACTAAGTGTAATGTACTTATTTAAACAATATCTAAGCCATATGAAGTCCCCAAAAAAATTTAAAACGTCAAAGAAGTGGAGAATGGGGAGAGTACGAAGAACCTTACTAATTTTTTAGTATTTTTAGAGTTTGATATTTCCAGGCATCATTTAAACACCCACTAAGTGTAATGAACCTATTTAAACAATATCCAAGCCATATGAAGTCCCAAAATTATTTTAAAAAATTCAAAGAAGTGGAGAATGGGGAGGGTATGAAGAATGTGAGGATTTCTCACATTCTTCATTCTCTTTCTAATTTTTTTTTAATATTTTTGGAGTTTTATTTTTTTCTTTTCGGGAAAATTTGAACACCCACTAAGTGTAATGAACCTATTTAAAAAATATCAAAGCCATATGAAGTCCCAAAATTTTTTCAAAACATGAAAGAAGTGGAGAATGGGGAGGGTACGAAGAATGTGAGGATACTTTTTTTAATTTTTAAGTATATTTGAAGTTTGATTTTTCTAAACATCATTTGAACACCTACTAAGTGTAATGAACCTATTTAAACAATATCAAAGTCATATGAAGTCCCAAAAAAAATTTAAAACATCAAAAAAGTGGAGAATGGGGGGATACAAAGAATGTGAGGAATCCTCACATTCTTTGTATTCTTACTAATTTTTTAGTATTTTTGGAGTTTGATTTTTTCAGGCATCATTTGAACACCCACTAAGTGTAATGAACATATTTAAACAATATCAAAGTCATATAAAGTCCAAAAAATAAAAATAAAAAATTTAAACATCAAAGAAGTGGAGAATGAGGAAGGTATGAAGAATATGAGGATTCTTCGTACATTTTCTAACTTTTTTTAGTATTTTTGGAGTTTGATTTTCTTGAGTATCATTTGAACACCTACTAAGTGTAATGTACCTATTTAAACAATATTTAAGCCATGAAGTCCCTAAACATTTTAAAAACATTAAAGAGGTGGAGAATGGGGAGAGTACCAAGAATGTGAGGAATCCTCACATTCTTTGTACCCTTTCTAATTTTTTAGTATTTTTGGAGTTTGATTTTTAAAAACCCACAATCCCTCCTAAGAAAAATAGAAAAAAAGGCAAAAACAACTTATTAAAGGGATGTGTAATTATAGCTTAGATAAACAATATTTGTGTGAGTTATATATTAATACTAACCCATTATCTTGGGTCGGAATTGAAGGTGCCCAATCAATGGAGAATTGCATGACATTTTTTCCTATGTCATAAAGCTTGGAGAACGTTTGACAAAATTCAACCTAATTTATTTTCAAATGTTAATAATTATGCAATAGATAAACAAAAAAGAACAAAAATAGTTTGAAAGCATACCACTATTTTGACACTATTAAACCAAAACTTGTCTCGACTCCTTGATCGCAATGAATCCAAAATTTGGATATGACATTTTTTAAAGTCAATGATACAGAGATACCAATGACCGGGACAATTTTCATGCATTGGAATAAATAACTGTAAAGTTAGAAAAAATTCAAATTGTGAAACTTTATTGTTGGTGAAAATAAAATCTACTCTAACTTTGATATATGCAGTAAAACATTAGAAATAATTACTAACCTTCTCACAATCATCCAATTCACTAATGCACTTACTCAGGATGGATGTTTTTATATCAAAAAAATGTTGAGGACTCCCGCACAAAATCATTTGCTAATAATACAACATCACAACATTAGTATATTATACTTAATATGTACCTAAACAACAAGAAGAATGTGAGCTTACTGAAAATGTTGTGAGAAGAAAACATCTTATAATTCTTATGCCTATGAATTGCCTTTCAAAATAATTAAGCTTTGATGCTTCTAGATTTATTACTTGTTGTTAACCAATAACTTTAATAAATCTATTTCATTAATAAAACAACATTCGATACGAATAAAATATATACTTACAACATCCAACAAATTTTGTCTAGGACGTAAGCACTCAAAATCTCCACGTACTCCATGTTCATGATCGAAGTCAACAAGAAGCTCACTACAACAATAATAGGATAAAACATTCTTTACATACATGGAAAAATGGAAGCTAAAACTGTAACAACACATCTATGAATGCTCTAGACACTATAAACCTTGTTGACAACGATTTATTGAAAACATAATCAGAAACAAGAGATTGAAGTACATTGAATGATTGAGAATCCACCACGTCTTCACGAATGGACATGGGGATTGACTAAATTCGAAACAATATAATATTATTAGCTCTATATTTTGTGTAAAAAAAGAAAAAAGAAAATGGTATTAGAGTATTTGGATTATACCTCTGATGTTTTACGCTTTCCTATCTTCCTTAAATTTTATACAAATGGGAAGACCTTGAATTTACTTGGTTTCTTCTCTCTCGATCTACGTGTTTTCATGACATGCTCAGGAAGACCACATAGTGCTTAAAATGGTTCATAACATGGAAAATATCATTAATATACATTTATTTACTATGTAATGGTTAAGTAGTTATAATCATGATACGTTTTTTTAGATTATATATACATTTCCATAATCTTTGGTAGGTCTTTTCATTCGAAGTGGTAAAATATGTGCATTTTCGTCGGGAATGATATGCACTTCAATTGATGTAGGACATGCATCTTCATTCTTTCCATTCACATTCTCAGTGCATAACTTGTTAGTTGACAAAGTGTCAACATAATGTTCATTTCCTTTTTTATTGTCCTCTCTTCCAAACTTATCTCGCACAAAACAATGTCCCTTTTATTTCCCTTGTCGTTCTCTCTCAAAAATTTTCTTTTGAGGCAAGGAAAAGTCCTTTCAATGTCCTATACTTCGCCTCAAATTCATTAAAAACATTTTGACTACTACTATTGTTTGTAACATCACATAAATCAATTACTTGTGTCTTCAATTGCTCAAATGTTTTATCCATCTACATTAAGCTCCCACCATCAACCTAGTGATATATAGGAACTTGATTAATAACATCATAGTAGAAGGGTTAACTACTAATATTTGTATTCATAATGAATATTGTAAAACAAACTTGTTTCATAACATCTTTGTGTGGATGGTTTTCCTATTTCTCATCTTCCTCATTATCCCCCTCCATTGTCATCCCATTTTGGTCAACGTGATTCCATCTCTTGTTTTGTATCACCCATATTTTTATCTACAATATGTTCATCGATATATCACACATATCCTATTTAAAATCACTAAAAACAAAAACAAATATTAAACAAGTTTCAAACTATAATTTACATTGTTATTTGCATATCCACCGAGTTTTTTCATTCTTCATTTCATCTCCAGTACTTCATTCTCTCCCCAAGCACAAATCCGAGGAGAAGGTCGAGTACATAGTGGTGGAAATTTTTGTTAGAACGATATATGCTCGTGGTAGAATAATTGAAAATATATTTTACATGAATATATAGTTAGTTTACAAAATCTTTTATAACAAATTCGAAATTCACTATGACGTAAATTATATACAAGGACATTACCATAAAAAACAATGGGCAACCGCAAATCCCACTTTGTTTTTCCCTCTTAAACTCCACAATCCCATGCACAAGATAAGACAACACAAATTCAACCAAATTCATCTTCTTTATTGATTCGATGTCTTCCACAAGATATAAGAAAAAATGTTTCACAAAAAGTTTCATTGTTGGGCACAACAATGCACCTAACACAAATAATACAAAACAAACTTTGAAATTATTTCCACCTTTTTTATCCTCCCTAATTTGATTTTCTAACATGACTAATGGCAATCACCCTTTTTTTTTATCCCAATATTTTTTACATAAATCATTCTTATTGCTAACATCTTTGTTCATATCAATTTTCAATCCTCTTGCCCTCAATCCCATAATAAATTCAACATCAATTGAGGATAATTTGATACAAGTAGTACACAACTCTAACATATAAGTGTTCATATTGAAATTATTTATCAACCAAAAACCAACTCATGATTGATTTTCCTACATCGAAGTTGCAAGAGGCTACCAAATCCTATTTCTTCTATGACTATTTTTTGCTTCTGTTCTAATTCTTCAATAAATCTAATCACTTGCTTGGGTAAGCATCCAGTCTAAAGATATAACTGAAAAGATATACAGACATCAAGCATGTTTACATTAATATAATTTGCAACAAATATATAAGTAATGAAATTTTTTATTCATCACAAAAATTTCACATTTGGGCCCACACCCTTTTGAAGCGAATATTGTTTTGAACTTTCCTTTGACTTTGCCATGAATTTTTTTTTTTTCTACTTTTGAAAGTGCATTCCATTTCTTGCTCAATTTTTTCCTCAACTACATTAATTTGCCACTTACTTCAAATTCAAAATTTAAAATTTAATTATATTAGCCACAAAAGTATAACTCCTTACATCATCATTTATCTTCACTCCTTTATCCTTTCCTTTGATCATGACCAGTTGATTGTTACTATAAAATAATTTCAAACTAATATAACTATGCAACCACAAAAAAAAACATAATTCTTTTACATATTTCTATTTTTCCTTACTAGTAATGTATCCAAGTGACAAAATTAGCATATAAATTATTTTCAATGTTCAATTATGGATATAACCACATTATTTTTCATTAATGTGACCAATCCATAAATCTAACAAAAAACACGAAATATAATCGATACAATTTTGTAAAACAAATTATCAATACTCACATTTTTTTTTTCTTAATATAGAACTCTTCAAATAATTATGGCACAACCACCTCTTAATTAACAAAAAATTATGTCGGTTTCAACTTTCTTTTTCTTCGTACTTCAGGTCGTCTTTTTTTTTTTCCAACTACGTCTTCAATTCGGTCTTCAAACTAGAGAGTTTAGAACTTGAAATCACCCCCTTGCAACTCTTAAACCAAATATGAAATATGAAGAAGATGAGGGATATGGGAGAGGAGAGGAGAGGAGAGGGAGGAGGGGGGTAGAGAGAGAGAGAAAATATCACACTCCTGAATATCACACATTTTACTTGAAAATCGAAAACACCTGAAATAAGAAAATGAAATATGGACAACAGAGAGGGATACAAAGAAGAAAGAGAGAAGTCGGGAAAATGACACTCGTACAGGAAGAATTTAGCGCCTTAAACAAATAGAATAGCTCACCCGAAAACACCCAACAACACACGAAAACACCCGACAATACTCAAAAATAACAAAAATATCTTAAAACACAACACTTTTTAACCTTCCGAAAACACCCGAAATGCATCGATCATATATGGAGAAGAGCGGGAGCCTAAAAAACACATAGATATGGAGAAGAGAGGAAAATAGAGGGGAAAGACGGAAAAAGAGGGAGAGGAAGGCTGTTCTCCAGGTACTTGGTTTCAGCCAATATTTTTTTTTTTTTCACTTATCATTTGGACGGTAAAGATGAAATCTTTTCCATCTAATGATTGAAATAAAATAAAGGCATGATAGCTCGGAGGCACTGTAGGATTTTCCCACACAATTAGGGTTTATCAGTTTTATACATAAGGAAAGGTTGCCTAGAAGCTAAAGGCCCAAAGCAATCTGGACTCCACTAGTTTAGTTATTACTTCCATGTCACATCCTTTATATTCAAGATAGGATTCTTATCATCTCTGAAATCATTCAAAACATGGAAAACTTACATGCATTGCCACCCTTTTAATTAGGAGGATAGAAAGAAATGTTGACATAACATGATATTGATTGCTATTTGTCCAATATCAAAGTGTAAGCAAGGATGTTAAATGTGATGGGTATGGATTCATGCATGCGATCATAATATTTCAATGTAGAAATATATATCCGAGTGACATTGATGTATATAACAAGATTTAGATACTTAAAAAAAAAATTATTATCAAGTAACTTAAAATATTTAATTTTGAGTTAAATTGGTAGTTTAATTAACTTGGTATGAGAGCATGCTTCCTGTGAAGCTCATGGGTTCAGACCTCATCTTTCAATGTCTTTTAACACTGAGACTCAACATCTTTGAGGACATGAATCAAATCCGTATTGAAATCGAGAGAAATTCAGAAGAATGTGAAGTCAATGAATTTCTCAGCTGTCTTTTGACAATGGCATGTGCAGCCCCCCATGGAGGTCAGTGCCAATTATTGAGCCGATGATATGAAATTGTGCTTAACGAACAAGAAGATAGCCATCCCTGGTAAAAAAGAAAAAGCTTTGGGAACAGAAAGGAAATCACTATTCTCCAATTGTCTCATCACACACATATTCATATATTCAGAGGCTTTTATTTCTTCAGATTCAGTGGGATTGGCTCGATTATCAGTGACAGGACTCGCTGCCTTGATCTAGCGTCCGGAGCACCATGGGCATCTCCATACTGGTATGTGCACTGGGAAATTCGCGCAAGATTGAAAGCGATTTCCATGAAGGGTTTTGAAAAAGGAGAATTGTAATCCGGTTCTCGAACTTTATTCATCTTCTTCCAGCTTTCACCAATCAAAATTTTTATGTGTTCACGAGCACGTTCCTCAGAGACACCAGTTTGGTGCATGTAACATGATATTGAATTTGCACTTTCACCCCTCTCTAACTCGGCCTGGATTACAAACAACCAAAAATATCATCAATTAATGTAATAATAAAGTAAGCTGAATTAGAATAGAGTGTGAAGATGGATTTTTAAATTTGCCTACTTTTGAAGTAGCTAAATCATTGCAAAGCCGCAAAATAGTAGATGGCCAACGTAGGAGTTCATGGTCGTTCTCTAAGCACTCCAGTGCCTCCTTTGTGATATGCCTACTCATTAAGAAGTAGGCATGAATTAGTATTGCAACCCCTGATGCCGAACGCCATCCATTCTCTAGATACTCCTCAAAGGTTGGGATGTATTCCTTGTGACCCCATTTTGCTTCTACTAAGAATACTTTGCATAAGTCAGCCCACTGAAAAACATTTAGATGTTTCAAGATCAGTAACATCCATAAGTACAGCAATTAAGAAAATTCCAGGTATGTGGTTGTATGTGGTTGTATTCCGAAGAATCAATGCCTATATATTTATACATATATACCGCTTTTGTCAAGTAAGGTAGGATATTGTGTCCTTGTTCTTTGAGGGTGTGGTAGGCCATTTCACTGACAGTGTTGTAGAGTGCTAGGAAGCATAATTTCATGTAGTCTGGGAGGTTATTCACCATATTAATATCCCATCTGCAAGTACACCATATTTGGAATCCAAAACATATATTGATTAGTACAAGAACAACACGAATGAAGCATGTAGTATGAGGGGTATAGTTTGCAGTACAAACCTCGTGACGGCATCTGTAAATAGCTCGAGTTCATCCAACGAACCATATACATCATATACATCATCAATGGTAGTTATAAATGCAGTCACTTTTGTTAGTCCTTTCCGGCATTTACTAAATTCGGGTTTGAACGCCATCCCCACAGCCGAAAAGAAGCATTCCATCAACCTGTCTCTGACAAAATGCAACTTGTTTGCTAGGCCCATATCTTTCCACCACCTAAATGACAGGAGGCAAAAACCAAATCATGAACATACGGCAATGTATCTAAATTTATCTGGTTTTTCCACTTAAGGGAATATGTAGAACGAGCATTTTTAAGTTATAATATGTCATAATCAGCGATGTAGATATTGTCATCTTTTAACTGAATCTTGAAAATTAGTTTTAGATCTTATTGTATTAATTACTAGAGTATCTTATAGTAAAAAATTTTGGGACTATTGCCTGACCCTGCTTCAGCTAACTAGTACACAAATATGTTAGAGCCATATTAAAGATATTTTTGGCCTTACTTGAACATGTCTTTAAGCTCGTCTTGGAGTGTCGATTGCACCATGTTGAAGTCTAGCATAGCGAGTTCAAGTAACACATCATCTCTGCCTTCCCTTCTCTTGTATGCTTCAATACACCATCTATCTTCTAATCTTGGCATTCGATGGTGCAATGGAAGCTCCATGGCATGATTCACTAGTTCTTCAAGGCTTTTGTCCATATTTCCCACAAGGGCTTTAAGATGCATCTTTGTGAAAACCATAGCCTCATGTAGAAGGGTTTCTCCTTCCAAAGCTAGATACGAAGCTTCATAAAGACTTAACATTCCTTTCACATCTTTGCAAAGGCATGGCTTGAAGTCTCCATTACAGTCTGTGAAAGCCTCAAATACATCTGTGAATTCAAACAAAATCATGCATATTTTTAAAAATTGAAACTTTTATGTAAAAATAAAATAAGAATAGAAACTCTTACATAAAAAAATATAGTCTTATACATGCAGTATCCTTAAAAATTACTTAAAATTTTAATATATCAAATTTATGACTAATTCAAGTTTACTGCTATTTTCTATCATTAAAAACAAAAAATATAAAGCATACCTAAATGGATACTAAATAATAAAATTGTTTTTACAAATACAAGATAAGAAATGGAGTAGCTGCAAAAATCATCAAATGCTACTGTTTCTTCTTCCTCCTTAAGGTATCGCTGAGAAAAAAAGGACAAAGAGAAAAAGATAACAGCCACACATGGCTGTTTCAGCTTATCCATAATGTACTAGCTTGTGATATAGCTAGTTCGTTTAGAGACTACTTCCAGAACAATATCTCAGAAATACAAGTACCTTGAGTGACTTTGTAGCCATGTTGTTTGAGGATCCTGAATCTGAGAGCAGTATGATGAAGACTCTCACCCTTCCCTGCATTGGATGCTTCCAATAGTAATATTTTATCAAGGGATCTCTTTATATCATTCTCAAATCGATACCCTAAACCTAACCCTTGAATGTCATCAATAAATTCCAGAAGTGTCAATGGCTCTGCACTCTTCTCATGGATCATCCACTTCACTTCATCCTCCAGCTTCCTCGCTCTGTCCTCATACATTTTCTCCAGCTCCTTTACGCTGCCATCACATATTTCATTCTGAGAGACACAGAATTAGTCTTAGTAATTAATAAATAAAATACGTAGTTGATGATAATTAATTAAATTCATATAATGAGATATAGATGTAATTGATCACCCTCTTGTTCAAGGACTCCACAAAGTCGTAGCTCCAAAAGGCGGGCTGGTAATGCGCTGATCGTCGTCTCTCGGTCATTAGAGAGAAACTTTGTTCAGTCGCTGAACATCGAATTTGTGGAGTAGTGCCGCGGGGTGGTTTCTTCATGGGATATCCAGGCAAGTTACGGGTCAAAAAGCATTGTTTGGGAAATTAGGAGAGGTGGAGTGCCATGGCAGTGGCTCTGTAATGGTTTGTTTTCCGAGAAATTGGGAAATTTCTGACTGTATCAAGGATTTTGGCTCGTTGGAAAAACTAATGGTGAGATGCTGATCATGGCCATGGTTGGGCATCTATTTATAGGAGTTGGATATTGGTACGTCACTGCGGGTATAGTCAACGAAATGGAGCTTCCAACATCATCATAGTACGCAGGTTTCAAAATCCTAAGTTCGATAGAAAATGGACTCGCAAGTAGAGATGGAACTTTCCCACATGACACCAAACAAAAAGAAAAAACAATTTTACAGCAATTTTCTAAAAATGATCACATGAGCTGTCAGGATATACAATACTAACGTGAAAAAGGTGAAATATGGACAAACGTGTCATACAGTCAGGCTAGGGTTGGATATTAAAAGATACAAACGTCTCATATGGTTAGGTTAGTGTTTAGGTATATCTAATTAAGAACTATAATATACAACCCTTACCTTACTAGTTTACCGTAAACCTTATCTATTAATTAATTGTGATGACTAATATTGATAATCACTTTTTCCATATCACATGCAATCAATAGTGTGAGATATCAATAGCGTTATGGTTGGACTAGCCCTTACCTACTGGGTTACCCTAATTGTTATTTATAAATTAATTACTATGATTAATATTAATAATCACTTTTTATATATTACATGCAATAAAAAACATTATGATATATTATATAAAATAGGGGAAGAAGTTACTTAGATTATACGTGTAATAGACTCCAAGAGATAAGTAGACTTGATTTAAAACCGTCTATTAGAACATCACCATAGTACGCAGGTTTCAAAATCCTAAGTTCGATAGAAAATGGACTCGCAAGTAGAGATGGAACTTTCCCACATGACACCAAACAAAAAAAAAAACAATTTTACAACAATTTTCTAAAAATGATCACATGAGCTGTCAGGATATACAATACTAACATGAAAAATGTGAAATATGGACAAACGTGTCATATAGTCAAGTTAGGGTGTTGGGTATTAAAAGATACAAACGTCTCATATGGTTAGGTTAGGGTTTAGGTATATCTAATTAAAAACTATAATAAACAACCCTTACCTTACTAGTTTACCCTAAACCTTATCTATTAATTAATTGTGATGACTAATATTGATAATCACTTTTTCCATATCACATGCAATCAATAGAGTGTGACATATCAATAGCGTTATGGTTGGACTAGTCCTTACCTATTGGGTTACCCTAATTGTTGTTTATAAATTAATTACTATGATTAATATTAATAATCACTTTTTATATATCACATGCAATAAAAAACATTATGATATATTAGATAAAATAGGGGAAGGAGTTACTTAGATTATATGTGTAATAGACTTCGAGAGATAAGTAGACTTGATTTAAAACCGTCTATAAGAATAGTTAGAGATTGTTATAATAAAAAGAGAAATATTCATACTTTTATTATGTTACTAATGAAGGATATTTGAAAGATATTTTAGCATCTAAATATCCTTTCATAATGCAGGGAAGGTGAAGAAGACACACTCTCCTTTGTTCGAGCTTTTATGGTCTCTTTATAATGAAGTATGATTGTTTTAGGGGTCTAAATATTTAAATAAAAATATTTATTAAGCTAAGGTTTTAATTTAGAGAAGGACCTCAGAGCCTAAAATTTGTCTCAATCTAAGGTTATCATCCTTAAGCCCAAGCCAAGATCTTAGACAAATTCCCCCTAAGAGTCTAATACTCCCTCTAAAATACATGCCCACAGTAAAGCATACTAAACAAGAAGTTCTACAAATAGAAATGACTTCATAACTCACCATTGCATTAGGACTAAAGATAGAACAATACAGTTAGGTCCTATATCTTCTTGCTTCTACCATACATGTTTCACCCCAAGAAGTGTGCTAGGAGGGCTCTTCCAATCTCTAGGCTAAGTGTTAGGTTTCTTTCCTTTTTTTATATTCAAAAAATATATATATTAGGAAATTCGACTCATCGACTAGCCTATTTAAATGTACCTACTATAGCACCTACCTTGAGTATGCCTGATTTTTTTGTATATTAAGCATTAGGGGGTGTACGTTAGAGGAGGCTACACGGTTAGGAGTTTCCTCGCCTTAAGAAAGATTTCCCTAATAATCAGAGTTTCAGTCTGGTTTACATAACCAAGGTTTTTCTTATATCTATGGGACTTATATTTATTAATTATTTCATTTAAGATTTTAGTTTCAAGGTGAAAAATCTCATTTTTATAAGAGACTTCTTTTCCTTGGTGTTCAATCCATGGAGTTGAGTATTATTTTTCTCAAGCAAAGATCTATATTCATTCTTTAAAAATTGAATCTTTTCAAGATAATTTACTTTTTCTTCTTTTAATACACTACGTTTAATTTTTAATGATTTATATGCAATAGTTACTTTGATGCATTTATTCAATAATGATTGATATTCTTCACGCCAATTTCTAATAATGGAGGCATTTTCATCAAAATCATTACCACTATCACTAAAGTTATTGAAATATTGAAATGTTCTTCACAAGGAAGATTAATTGGGCATTTTCAACATTGACATCAAAACATCAAAATTCCTTTTAGCATGGTAATTATGATATACAAATACCCAGTGAATTGAAGCTCAAATTTTCAAAATAAAATCAACTAAAATGTGGAAATAAATATAATTGTGGAGATTGGAATCTTTGTTGCACTTGAGTGCGCCCTTAGGAGTGCTCAAGTTCTTAGGAGCATTTAAGCACTCGAAGCAACTTGAGGACTTAAAAAGAGGTTTTTTAAAAACCAATTGAAAACCTTTTTCGCTCAAATTAAAAATCTCTGGTCCACTCCATTCCTTTGAGCATTTCTAAACTTCATTATCTATGTCATTTCGGTTGATCACACAATAATTTTAAATATTTAATAGAGAGTAAGGTAGGAGTCTATTTGGCAAGATTTTAAAAAACGCTTATAATATTTTTAACATTTAAAAATTTTTATCATTCAAATGTTAAAAAGATTATAATCATTTTCCAAAATGACTACCAAACGCACTCTAAAACACAATTTCAAAAAGTTCTAAGCCAAAATAAATGGTAAAAAATTACCAACAAAAAAAAATGTCTAGTCTAATATATTAACTGATCAAGTGTCGCCCAAAAGCGAAGCCCAAAGCAATCTTGACACCACTAGTTTATCATCAGATGATTGGACCAATAGATTGTTTGCTCACCTTTATCACCCATGTGAAGGAGCTCAACGGGCGGTTTGAGTGGAAAGTGTGAGGACACAATGCCAATACCCTTTGGACAGTAGTAGGGGGTACAAACGAAATGCTTATAGCTAAGTTGGAAGTTTCCAGTGTTTTAAGAATCGGATCGGACCGGCTAGTCCAACATCAATCGATGACTTTTCCGGTCTGGTTCCTCATTTTGAGTTGGCTATCAATTGGATCGGTGTTGAATCGCTAGAGTCAACAATTGAACCGTTGAACCGCTTGGGCTGGCGGTTCTAGGAGAACCGAACGGTTCAACACCCTCAGTCTTTTTTTACTAAGCGAGCCACTCCCTCACGGCCCAACAGTAATTGCCTATCCTTTTTTTTTTTGACAAAATGGGCTTCTCTCTATGGCCCAACATTAAATATCCCCCAATCTTGCAAAATGGGCACCCTTACTCAAGTATCGTACCATAAGGCCCACCAACCATTTGGCTTAACCACCTGGCTTCAGTTAGATTGGAAAAGGTTTATAAAGCACTCTATTTTTCCTCTTATTTCCGGCGATGTGGGATAAGGTAAAGAGATTTAAAAGCAAAAATCAACTTTGCTTTAGGCTGCAACAAGAGAAAATAACTACATAATGAGCGTAACCCCTCCATTGTGCTGCATCTTTTTTGTGTTAATATTTAACAGAAAATAACTACATAGGCTATTTCAAAAACTAATATATATATATATATATATATATAAATCACATATTTTGTTTTTCATTTTACACTTGTTTTCATATTTAAATACGATTCTTTTTTTTTTTACCATTTTGAATATATTTTCATATTTAAATATTGTATATATTTTGTTTAATAAATTTATATAAAAATGATTAAATAATATTATAAATATTATTTAATTTTTAATTATATATTTAAAATATTTTATAATTATTTTTAAATTTAATAAAATATTAAATATATATTTATAACGTCACCCGTTCGACTGCGGTTCAATCACCGATTCGATTAGTAAATCATAAATCGATAACTTTTTCAGTTCAATATCCAATCCGATTCTGAAAACATTGGAAGTTTCAGAACACGACGGTGACACATGGCGACCCCTCTGGCACAGTACAAGCTCCTTGAAAACTAGGAAGGGTGGTGGTACACCTTCTCTTTTTTTTTCCATGCCAGAATCGTGAAGGCATCGTTACCCTTTTCGGTGGTAAACCCACCTAGAAGTCTAGAACTCAGCCAGCGGACCACTGTTTGTTACGTCTTGATCTTTGCAGGAGGCAGAGCATGTTAATTGTTGCATCCCTTGCCCGGAAAAATTGCAGGGGACTTATTATCCAACCATTAGTCCACTATCATAATTGTTTATCCGGGGATAAAAGCAAAGTTCTTTAAGAACCTTGCATTTAAAATGCCATGTTTACATCTAGCTAATTTGGTAGTTTGCTTCGATAAGGGAAATAATGATCACTTTGATTTTGGAGATGATAAGGCAAATAATTTCGTTGACGCACAATGAAACGTCAAGCCAGCAGATATTAAAGATAATTGTTGGTGGATTGCATGAATAGAATTCATTCTGATAATTAATCAATTTGTATAAGTAACCATGCAAGAAAGAGATTCTTTTATGTATAAGTTACCATTATCTTTGCCCTTTTTAGTTGGTGAACCATGTACAAAAAAAACACAGACCATTATTGTAGCAGAAATTGGTGGTCATGAAGCGTAGGGGATTAGCCTTTAGGCACCTATAACATAGTGACAACTGTGCGGTTTCAATATTGTTTCAGGATATGAAATAGGTTTTTTTTTTCCTATTTTTTCATGTTATTATGAATAAACTTATTTCTTTTTATTGAGAGAGAAAGAAAGAGAGAGAGAGAGAGAGAGAGAGAGAGAGAGAGAGAGAGAGAGAGAACCAAACAATATTGAAAACAAAAGGAGAAAATCATCATTATTTTATACATGCATATATACGCATATCTATACACATATTTTCACAAGTTGTCCTTATCTCTCCATTAATGGAATTGGTTCAATTATCACTGACAAGACTCGCTTCTTTGATCTATCATCTGGGGCACTATGCGAATCTCCATACTGGTATGTGCACTGCGCAATTCGAGCAAGATTAATAGCCGTTTCTACAAAAGGTTTTTCAAAAGGAGAACTGGAATCCACTGCTCGAACTTTGTTCATCTTCTTCCAGCTTTCATCAATTAAATTATTCATGTGTTCACGAGCACGATCCTCAGAAAGACCCGTTTGATTCATGTAACAAGAGATTGACTTTGCGCTTTCACCTCCCTCTATCTCCGCCTGGATTACAGAAACAAACATGGGTGTTAAGGCAGTACTGAAATGGAGAATTGGACAGAAAGGAAGGTGATAATTAATTAAACTTCATACTTTCCAGGAAGCCAAATCATTGCTAAGTCGAAAAATAATGTTGGGACAACGCAAGAAGTCGTGCTCTTTCTCTAAGCCCTCCAGAGCCTCCTTTGTGATGTTCTTGCTCATTAGGAAATAGGCATGAACTAGTAGAACAAGTCCTGATGCTGATCGCCATCCGTTGTCTAGATACTCCTCAAAGGACGGTGTGCATTTCGTATTAAACCATTTTGCTTCTTGTAAGAAGACTTTGCATAAAACAGCCCACTGAAATACAAATATATAGAAGTCAAGATCAGTACTTGTATCGATATATAAGTATCTGGGTTGGTATTTTGAAGAGCCAAGATGTATACCGCTTTTCTGAGATAAGGCAGGATGTTCTCTCCTTGTTCCTTGAGACAATCATAAGCCATTTCATTGGTGGTGTTGTAGAGTGCTAGGAAGAATAATTTCATGTAGTCTGGAAGGTTATTCATCATATTGATATCCCACCTGCAAATATGGTTTGAATTCAAAATTAATTAGGAGAGAAATAAATTCGGAGAAGTATGTATGAAGTAATTGATTTGAGTTTGAACCTCACATTTTTTTTGTTTCTTTATTTTTTTTCCTCGCACTTTCTAAGATTCGATTGGGTGCTAAGGGATTGTTTATAATACAAACCTCTCAACAGCATCTGTAAATTGCTCTAGCTCATCTAATGAGCCATAGATATCATAGATGTCATCCAGTGTAGTTATCAGTGCAGCCACTTTTGTCAGCCCTTTCCGACAATTACTGTATTCAGGTTCGAAGACCATCCCCACAGCCCAAAAGAAGGATTCCATCAGCCTGTCCCTTGCAAACTGCAACTTGTTTGCTATGCCCATACGTCTCCACCACCTAAAACGACATAAGGCGAGATCGAATTAATCACAATAATCCCAAGAGAATTAGATTTACAAGTTGTTAAGAGGATGTATCCTAAATGAGCTTAATGACGTTTAAGTTAATTGGTAGTTTAATACGGTAGTTTAGAATGGCTATATGTCTAGTTAGGAGAAAGGTTTTTTGCCTTCTTTGCCTAGATTCTTAGGCATTCTGATTGTATACTTGGCGTGTCCTGTTTTCCCCGCTTCTAGAGCTTCTAATACAAGCTCTATTTACCTATCAGAAAAAAAAACAACAAAAAGGTATCAGGGTGTCAAGTACATGCCGAAAGAAGCTGACGTGTACGAGGTGGTGTGTTAGAGGATAACTTGTAACGACCCACACCCAACCATGTAGATATTGTCCGCTTTGGACCCAAAGGGCCTTCACAACTTTAAAACGTATCTACTTGGTTAAGAGGAGTCTCTACATATATAGCGCTAGGAACATTCTCTCCTATCTGATGTGGGACATCACAAACACCCCCCCCCCCCCCCCATACAGACACAACGTCCTCGTTGTGTCCCATGGGATTGCGGGGCCAAATAAACAAACACCCCTTACGGGGCCAAACAAACCCCCACACCGAGGTCGGGGATCGGCTCTGATACCATTTGTAACGACCCGCACTCAACCATGTAGATATTGTCCGCTTTAAGCCCAAAGGGCCTTCACGGCTTTAAAACGCATCTATTTGGTTAAGAGGAGTCTCTACATATATAGCGTTAGGAACATTCTCCCCTATCCGATGTGGGACATTACATAACTAACCTTGACATGTCTTCAAGTTCCCGTTGGAGACTTGATTGCACCATGTTGAAGTCTAGTATAGCAAGCTCAAGTAACACATCATCTGCGCCTTCCCTTCCCTTGTATTCTTCAATACGCCATCTCGCCTCTAATCTTAGCATTCTATGGTGCGATGGAAGCTCCCTGGCATGATTCACTAATTCTTGGAGGCTTTTGTCAATGTTTGCGTCAAGGTTTTTGAGATGTGTTCTGGTGAATGCCTTAGCCTCTTGCAGGAGGTTTTCTTCTTCAAAGGCATGATATGAAGCTTCATAGAGACTCAGCATTCCCTTCACATCTTTGCAAAGCTCTGCCTGAAAATTGCCGTTCTGATCCATGAAACTCTTGAACACATCTATGCATTCAAAAAAGAACCACATCTAATCAGATCATCTTACCAAATCTATAAGAATAGCCAAAGACTAGTGGGACATTAGCAAAGGTATGGTGCAATTGTGACTATGAAAAGAAAAAGAGAGGTTCTTCATAAGCCACAAACAGCCCTTTCAGCTCATCCCTTAGTGCATGTCTTCTTTAGAGATTCCCTAACTCAAAAAAGGAAAAAAAGAAAAAGTCTTGAGAATATGAATACCTTGAGAGACTTCATAGCCATGTTGTCTGAGGATCCTGAAGCTGAGGGCAGCAGCATGGAGACTTTTCTCAAATGTCACATTAGAAACTTCCAATATTCTTCTTTGGAGGGATCTCTTTATATCCTTCTCAAAACGGTAACCCAAGCCTAAATTCTGGATGTCATCAACCAGTTCCAGAAGTGCCAATGGCTCAATGTTATCATCATACATCCTACACTTCACTTCTTCCTCCAACTTCTTCGCCCTGTCCTCGTACATTTTCTCCAGCGTCTCCACTCCCCCATCAAATATTTCCTCCTAAGAGCACAAAAAGCATAATTACAAAAACAGTCCATGAACATCTAACATATATATATATACACACATGCATGGCTCAGGAAGAAATTGAAAATAATACTCACCCTATTATCTTTCTTCAAGGACTCCAACAAATCGTAGCTCCAAGCCGCTGGCTGGTAATTGGCCGACCGTCTCTCAATTGTTTGAGAGAGATCTTGATTCCCTGCTAAACATTTGATCCGCTGTTTCATACAAGTTCCATGAAGGGGATGTCTAGGCACATTTTGAGTTAGAGAGAATTGTTTAGGGATGTTGAAGAGATGGAAGGCCATTACAATGCCGCTGCAAGTGTTTGGGACTCAGATTTTTTGGTTTCTGGATGTATAGAAAGAAGCCTTAGCTTGGGCAGTTAATCTAACATTTGGACCCCTATATATAGAAACTTGGATGTTGATCAGTCGTTGCAATCAGCAAGTGAACCATTTTTTTTTTCCCCGAATTTGAAAATATATAAATTTATAAATAATTTTCACTTTTTATTTTTATTTTTTGGGGTATTTTTTATGTTGAATTAAACAAGAAACTTTAGATTCTTCCCTAAATTTTTATTCATTTGCCAAAAAGAAACCATTCAACGTTCATTTTAAACCAAGAAAGAAAGAAAGAAAAAAAAAGTCTCTTTCACATAAAGCATTTTCAAACTTCTAAAAATCATGACTCTGATGAAGGCAGCCGGAGGATGACACTTATGGTGTAGAATTATTTGTAGAGCAGATAATTTTTCATTTTGTTCTTTTAAAGAAAAAAAAAAAACAGAACAAGAAAGAAGGCATCTCCTTCGTAAAAGACTTCTAGAATTTTGAGAAGTTCCGAGAAGGGTCTAGAGTGACTTAGACAGATGGATCTAGAAGTCGAACTCATCAGGTCCTGTGTATGGTATGGAATTGATGTGTATTGATACCTTAGAACTTAGATTTTATCTAGTCTATTTCTTATTAAAGGATATTATGCACCTTCATATACGTGGTCTGAGGTAGACAAGAAATACAGTTTCTTTCATGCGCAAAACTTCTGGAACTTACTGAAAATATGTGGCTCTGAGAAGGGGCCAGGATGACATTTACAGATGGGCCCAAGAGCCAAATCCAAAGTCCCATGATTCCTATCTGTCCCATCCAAACCCTAGCTTTCACTGGAAATTTTGTGCATAGAAGAAGGCGTATCTCTGTTGTAAGTGTATGAATGATGGAGCCATTGGTCGGAATTTATAAATAAATAAACATCATTATTATTATTATTATTATTATTATGATTAGATATTAGTAAAATATTAAAGTTTTAAGAAATTTATGAGGCCTCCTGCACCATTACATACATAATTTCCCTTGTGGAATGATATGAAAATTGGAAGTTTAATTTATATTATTGTTTTTCATTAGTTTAAAGTAAAAAATAAAATAAAATATTAAAAGGTAGGAAACAAGGTCGCATCAATAGCTCCACTTGTCCAAACCTCGAGGTCTCATCTCTAAGACTCTTGCAGTCCAATCATATACAATTCGATGATACATTCCTACGTGGTAAGTATGCAAGGAATTTATACTTTATAGCACGTGACCAATAATTTCAACAAATATAGAAACAAAGTCTTGAAAGACTTGGTGTACAAGGTAATGTCACAACATCAGCCTCACTAATTTAGTAGGTACGAACATGGTAAAACTGCAAAAGCTTAGTGACAAATGTCTATAATTTTTTTAAAACAAAAAATGTATAAAGAAAAAGGAACACAAGCTTATGATAAAGGGATATCGGTATGGATGTAAGACCATAAATATTGCAAAGAGCATTTGTAGGTTGCTTGAAGGGGCACTTATGTTGCCTATTACATCTTAGTGATATTTATCTTCTTAAGTGGATAGATGTATTCTCAATCATCGAGATATCCACCCATATCTTGTCTTAGCACTTATGTTCATTTGGTAGTATAGAATACACCCATAATTCTGAGCTTCATGTTACTCCTCTTAAGAGACATGTCAGAGCCGAGGCATCCCAATTGGATTGAATGGGATGACAGTTTCTCATTCTGAATCTGTAAAATCAGAATTTCGATCAAATCACACATCGCAATATACTAGGCCTTCTAATTCTTTAAGAGGTTTATCTAAAAGATTTGCGATATAACTAGGAAGACGTTTCAAATACCACACATGCGTTACTGGGCATGCCAGTTTGATGTAGCCCATTTGATATCTTCGTATCCGAGAATCAACAAATTCGACTCCGCATTGTTCACAAAATTTTGGGTCGTCTTTTTCATCTCGAGAATCAACATGTGAATGAGTTTGATTTGTTCTTTTCCCTAGTAGTGGACAAGGTGATATGAATCATATGAGACAACAAATTCCATAGGGACCGCCATATGATATGCCAGGAAGTCTGTAGTTCACACAGCTCTTCAAATGGGGCAGTTGATCGACTTACGAAAGGAAACTTGAGTAGCCACATGTAAGGTAGGGAGCGAGGAATCTAACCTCTACGGTATTTGTCAGAGACATTTCCCACAAGGCAGTCTGGTCCAAGCTCTGGCCATTTGATCTTCTTTTCGAACTCTAACTTGGAAGTAAAAACTAACCATACAATTCCAGAACACCCATGGACACCACATCGGAGTGTCATATTTGAGCATACGACAGGCATCGAGAAAGGTCATTAAAAGAATCAAAAGAGATGATTGAACACGACTACAAGAATGCAGAACCACACCACCAAAGAAATCTCGGAGCATACTTTTCGTCAATCCACATATACATATATTTGAAAACATATTGTAGTTTTTTATTTTTCAAACTATAATTTTGACTTCTTTTTTTTTTTTTTTCCGAAAAGCTTTCTATTTTACAAAACGAATAATAAAAAGAAAGCAAAAAATAAAAATAAAAAAATGAAGAGAATCCTCAATCCCAACTTAAGATTATTATACCTATAAAGAGGCCACGTAGAAAAAAAAAATTGGATGATATATCCTTCAATTTATCTTATCATATGTTTAGTTAAATGTATGATATAATATTAATAATTAGAATGATTTATAACTTCTTGTTGGGGAGTATAAATAACATAATAACTTGTAACTTATTCTATTTTATTGTGAAGTATCATAAGTTATGGTATATTATCTAGAGAGGTTGATACTAATGTTGAATTAATTTCATAATTAAGGAAGCTACTTGTATACTAATTTCATAATTAGGGTCAAATGTATTATCAGAGAAACATCTCACATTGCAAGAACTTCCCACTTCCTTGGAACATAGAAAAATCTATAGATAAAATTTCCACCAGGGAAAATGATTAAAGGTTAAAACAGAGGGTATAGAGGACTAAGGTTCAAATGTGTCCAATTAGCAATGATGATAGCTTATACGAATTATCAAAGCAACAACTTGAGCTTAGATGAGCCCCATTAGACCTCTCTCTGTGATTCAAGCCGAAGTGCACCAGAGAGATGGATGTCTCTCTGTTGCTTCCATTAAGTCATTCTTGGATCATTTTGGTGGTTGGGATTTTTTAAGTCTCCTGGTTTGGTTGCTGTTTAGCTCTTAAATCATCATATGGGAATGTTTCACATCTTCAAGTCTGATACTGTATTAAAGTAATAACTGAAAGAAAAAAGAAAAATCTTTCCTAATTCATTCCAACCAGGTAGAAAACGGAGAAACTCAGATCAAAATTGTATTAAAACCAACTGCGACACCACAAGGGCTAACTAAAAGTAAATGGAGCAATCTGATGAGGAAATCTTGTCAAATAGTAGAGAGAGAGCCCTGATAATTCTCTTCTGGATTTTGGGATCATAACGCGGATTTATCAGCATTCTACATAGACATATCACAAATATCAGATGAACCAAATCAGTCTCTTAATGGGGACTGGTTTTACCAGTAGCCACATAATAAAAAAAAATATTTTTCACCTTTGTCTCCAGCTCCCATGGATCCATATAAAGGTTTGGATTGGCACTTGTGAGGGTAGAAATTAGGGTTACCATGTGAGGAGCACAGCTCTGCACGTGGCGTAGTATAAAATGTTGTGTAACTTCCTACTAGTAAGTCACAAGGGCACGAGTCACGACACATGGCAGAAACCAGTCTTTAACCTCAAGGCCTACAGGATGGCAGAATCAGAATAAAACCAACACTCAGGACCTGAAGGAGACGTCCCTTGAGCCAGTCTTAGAGAACTGGGTGAACAGGTTGTGCGCGGGTGAACCACACAGAAGGTAACAGATCATCATTTGCAGTGAAGACAAGCAATAATGTTTGTGGTCATTAAAGCTTAGGGGCATACGGCATATACCAAAGCTACCATACAATGTCACAGGGGCCAAACAAGTATCTTCACTACTAGGAATTCAACAGAAGTCAAGAATTTAAACATGATCCTTTGAATTTAATTATGCTCTCTAACATACCTTAATCCCATATCCAGATACCAAAACTTCAGCATAATCATCTCACTTATCCATTGGCAAGTCAATAAAAGATGTTCTAAACCCACAACAAAAATGAGAAACAAATCAACATAACAGTGCTCTCTAAGCCTTGTCTGCTTTTGCAGCTGTAGCAGCAGCTTGACCTCGGAGACGACCAGTCCTCCTGGCCGCAATAAGACCAACCTTTTGCCCTGGAGGGGCATCACGGCGAACAGTACTGGCATGACCGATATGCTGGTGGTTACCACCACCATGGGGATGCTCCACAGGATTCATGGCAACACCACGTACCTTAGGCCAGCAGTTTCTCTTGACCCTGAACTTGTGATATGCATTTCCTGCCTTCAACATTGGCTTTTCAGTCCTACCTCCACCTGCAACTTGACCAATCATAGCTCGGCACCCACTGGGCACAATCTTCTTGGCTCCAGATGGAAGCTTGATTCTACACAAATACCACGATTTAGAGATTGATTAACAACCACATCAAAAAATAATAATAGTTAGGCCCAGATTATAAGGTTCATGAGGATTGATAACCATGTTAAAAAAAATTAAATATTATTAAAAGGCTGAGCCACACAGTCAGTAAACCTAGAACCATTAACACGGGCTTGCAATGCAGGAAGAAACAGTGTTCTATTATTAAGGCTTACACCTTGAGTAGCCTTGAGGCTATAGACTTAGTACAGGATAATCAAGGCTTAAGCCTTACCTCTTGAGGCTTCTAGTCTTACGATTATAGCCTTAAGGCTACTGAAGCTTAAGCCTCAAACATTCAAAAGGTTTTAATAGATTTAGGGCCTTTATGGGTTTTTGTATACATTTTATAAGAGGTTAGGGCCTTTATGGGCTTTTTGTGTACACTTTATAAGAGGTTTAAGCCTCAATATTCATTAGTTTTAATGACTTGTGTTTTTATTAGTTTCGGTAAAGATTTAGATGTTTTGTCTTGCATCCAAGACTAGGGTTAAAACTTTTAAAAAATAAGGCTTTGGCTACCAATTTACCATTGAAATGGAAAGGATAAGAAGAGATTGAGAAAAATAATAAATGAATCATTGGCCCTTGAGGCCTGGTTCTAGTGGTAAATGGTTGAGAGGGTTTGTGGGAGGTTTCTAGATTTAAGCCCCAATGGGGACAAAAACTTATCTATCCAAAAAATAAAAGAAAAAAATTATTGCTCACTATAATTTTTTTTTTTGATGGGTAAACACAGAAGAGAATGCATTAAACAGAGAAAGGAAGCCCAGAGGGATTGCGCTTGCGCTTATATAATGATTGCGCTTGGCCACCATATTGATTGCGCTTGTATATAATCATTACCATTAATGGATGAAAAAGAAAAGCAGGTTGCCATTAACACTAATGGAGAGGATAATAGAGCAATTGGATACAATTATAATCAATTGGAGGATCTTACCAGCGATAGTGATGGCAATTTTGAAGATTATTTGACAAAGACATGAGAGAGTTGAATTTTAAAAAAGAAAAAAAGGAATTAAATTAGAAACTATTGCAAGTGACATACAATTTATTTGATTATTATGAATTTTATGGTTGTCTAATTATTGAATTTTTATATGATTTTATTAGTACTTTTTAATTTTCTTATTTTTCTTTTTATTATTATTTATATTTATTATTATTATCTTTGTTCAAGTTGATTACCTATCAAAAAAAAATTATCTTTGTTCAAGTTGAGGCTCACATCTTGTTTTGCCCCAAGGATTACGCTTTACCTAATTTGGACAGAACCCGTCAAAACCGTTTTTAGCCTCATAAAACATTGGGAAGAACGTATTAGTGACGTAGCAGAATAGAGCGTGCAATGCAATTTTCGAAAAAATGCATTCTAGACATGAAATCTTGCTATAGAAATCAGTCCATGAGAATATAAACCTTATTTAGGTGCATCATGGTGGAATAAAAGCCTTGGAGGGGTAACAGCATGGTGTTCAATGTAACCATTCAAAGATGCCTACTAGACACTAAACCTTGTGAGAGAATTCAGTCATGAGATCATTAACTTAATATATGAGGCTTAACACCTTGAGATCTGAGACAACCAACTCAAGTTATATCAACACTCAACTGAATCTATATAGCGGTCAGAAGAAGGATAAAACAATGAAATCAAGAATGCCACAAATATAAATCATTGAGATAAATGTTATAATAAGGTGAAGCAAATGTTAGAAAGTGTCTTGTGCCAAAGCCCTGGATTTTTCATTCCTAACAATCCAGGCTACCATTTTTAACCTTCATGTCCCCTCTTTTAACCCAAAGTCATGGCCAAATCAAAACCACAAAAAAGGGACACCTAAGATCATGATCGCTAAAGCCTCGTTGCATTCATTCTTGTTAGTTTTCTTATATATCTCGAAAGGCAATTCCTTATATTTTTTTTCACCTCATGGCATTCCTCAAGGTTTGTTGAATGTTGCATATTTCTAATTTGGATTTCCTTGTGGCTAAATATAGGGCCAAACTCATGCAGGTTGCTTGTGCAAAGGAGGGATCAAAGCTGCCCTAAATAACAAAACAGTTTTCCAATGACCAGGGTAAACCCATCTCTAAAGCAAATGAGCTCAAATGATGCTTTTATATCTCTCACTTTAGGGAGAACATAGTAAGAATAGGTGGTATTGATTACTATTTTAGAAATTTGGCAATTGGAATAGAGTTAGAAAATGATTGGTGAAAAGCACGATTAAAAAGCCACAAAATTTGGAGGGAGGCAGGTCTACATTGAGTGCAGAACCTTTCATCATGAAGAGAATGAAGTTTTAGGATTTGGTTAACCATAGGCTTATAGAAATGAAAAGGGCATATTAGGGGATAAACCAAATATTTTCTTACTTCCAGGCATTTGGGGAGATATTCAGACTCATTGCCCTGTTCATCACATGATTTCATTTGAAAAATAAAATAAAATAAAAATAAAAAACTCTCAATCAACACCAAGAATGTAGAAAGAGAATAGAAAGACTAATGTCGATGCCAACACAAAGCCAGATGGAACCTAAAAACTACCACTCATTTTCTCAGTTAATCCTGACAGGGTATGGAATCTCCAAGCCATAAACAAAGTTTTCAATTTTCCAAATCCTAAATATAATCCCGGCCAATAGAATCCACATTATATTCCATGCTTCAACATAAGCAATACAGCCATAGGGTCCCAGGGCACCAAATTTTTGCAGTGCACACATACAAAAACCACTTTATCCAAATATAGCACAATCATCAAAGCCCCATGGAACTGGGTTCAATTAATACAATCACAAATTGTAGAACATTAATCACAAATTGTAGAACACTTCCTAATCTTTCCCACAAATCACCCGGTTTGATCAATACAATTATAAATTGTGGAACACTTCCTAATCCTTCCCACAAATCGCCCTTATCAAAAAGCCCAAGTTCAATCATGATTCATGATTACCACCTACCATTTCTATTGCTAATTTCAATCATGCAACGCAGAAATTTAATCGAATTGCACCCCAAAAGACACCATCTTTTGGATAATATAAACATCTATGCACTCCAAATTGCCAATTCAATAGGACCCTGATAAGCTAGAAAACAGTCTTACGAACACATTGACTCTAAATTCACCATTTACACATCTACAAACAGAGTTATAGGAAATGGTATGGATCCAAAATCATAGAATTCATACTAAAATACAATTATTCGGCGATTTTGAACTGTTAAATTCACAAATGAAAAATCAATTTTCTTCCATACCTGGAGGTTCCATTATCAGGGTTGTGACTGACAACGATCGAATAATCCCCAGAAGCCCTAGCGAAGACCCCGCGGTCACCCACATGGTGCTCAACGTTGCACACAACGGCACCCTCGGGGATGGATCTAAGCGGCAGAACATTGCCAACAACGAGATTGGCCTTCTTGCCACAGTAGACGAATTGGCCGGTGTACATGCCCTCGGCGGCGACGAACAGCTCTTTCTGATGCTTGTACCGGAAAGGGTGGCGGAAGGTAACTCGAGCGAGTGGGGCGCCGCGACCGGGATCGTGGATGATCTCGGTGACCACACCCTTGAGGTAGCCGTTCCGCTCGCCGAAGTCCAGGCTCCGGAACCTCGCCGGACCCTTGCGGTGGTGGGTGTGGGACTTGAATACGGATCCGGCACCTTTACGCTGGGCGCGGATGACCCGACCCATCTTGGTGAAGGTTTCTGGTTCTGGTTTAGCGCTAGGGTTAGGGTTTTGGAAACGGCGGAAGTCAGTGAGGGAGATGAGAGGTTTATATGGTGTGGAGCTTGTTACATAAATGGATATACATTTGAACTTTATTACAAAATTGACCTCGTTTTCATTTTTAGGGTTTGAAATTGGATTCTACGATTTTACCATGTCCTTTCGAAAAAAACTTGTGCTCTTTGAGGCGGGCTGGGCCTGACCCTTGAGCCCCTTAGATAGTGATGGGGCCTGGGCCGGGCCATGGCTGCAAATTTGGGCTGCCTTTTTAGCGGTGATACACTTAAGCTTCAACATCAACTGCAGAGCGTACAAATTTTATTTAACCTCCGCAAAGAGAAGGGAGAATATGCCATGGAATTTAGATGGTCAATTATATAAAAATTAATTAGGTCTTAAATCAAATTTGAAGTTCAAAATACATTAAAAAAAATTAATTTGAAATATAATGAATGTATTTAAAAATTTATTTCACCTAACCTTAATAACATTGAATTACTTGAAAACTCAAATTTAGAAATTTAGGATTTATTAGGAAATTGTTTTTAGGAACAGTTTTTTTATTTTTTAAAATAAAAAATATTGAAAATATATTTAATAATCAAGAATTATTTTTTATTTAAGAATAAAAGATATAATGTTTTTAAATAATATTTTTTTTATATTATTTTTAGATTATTTTAAAAAATAATTATATAAACACGTAAAATAATTAAAAATAAAACATTATATATAAAAACTATTTCTCAAAGTTACCAAACATGAGCTAGCACTAGCATTCAGGCTAGGCTGAGCCATTGTTCACTGTTAGAATCACAAAGCCTGAAATTCTGGAGGTTGTGGTTGCACAGTTTAACCCAGAGAGAGATTGCTAGTAGGGAAATACGTAATATGTTGACGGAAAGGGCAGCCAATTTCAACATTGCTCTGGATGATGCGTCCTTGACGAGCCTTACTTTTGGGAAGGAGCTCACTGTTGCTAGCGAAGCTGAATAGTGGCAGCATTGGGGCCCACTTTTTAGCTCCTGCTCAATCCTACCTAAGGGTCTCCAAAAAGCCCGCGGCCCACGGCCCGTTTTAGGCCCGGCCCGACCCGGGTGGGCCCAAGCCCGTTTTTGGGCGGGGCGGGCCACGGGCCTAATTTTAGGCCCGGCCCGGCCCGTAGGCCCGCCCCTTAAAAAAAAACTACAAAAATAAAAATTATTAAAAAAATATTCATTTCAAAATTTTATTCATTGAATGTATAATTACATTTGAAAATGTGGGAAAAGTTTACATCACTACAAAATAAATACATCTCAACTAGGTTGACACTTATTTATTTGTCAATCATTTGTATTTTTCAACCACAAAAAATAAAAATAAAAATATAATATACATTTAGTCATTATTTTCTGGCGGTGATGGCGAACTATCATGCATCCATGAAGATCTTGATAATTTTAAAGATTCCATATCAGCAAGCATCTCTGTTTCTCAAATGGAATCGTACATCCTTTTATCTGTTATTTCCCAATCTTTCACACATATCCCTGCTTCAATAACATCTGGCGTTAAGTTGCATCGTTTTTTACTAACTACTCCTCCACCTGCACTAAAAGCAGCTTCTGATACAACTGTACTCACAGGAACTGTTAGTACATCACAAGCAATTATAGAAAGCACAGGATATTTGTGTTGATGTGATTTCCACCATATTAAAATATCAAAATCTTCTTGATCTTCAAATGAAATTGTATCAGTATTAAAATATTTATCTAAATCAGATGTATTATTTGGAGAACTATTTGTTGTCTTTTTTTTATTTTTCAACATTTCTAGAGCTCCTTTATAAAAAGATGAGGAGTCTGTAGATGTAGGTGGTAATTTAATAGTATTAATATCATTACCATATTTTTCTTTATAATAGTTATATAAATTATATAATAATGAATTTATTTCATTTTTAATTTCTTCAATTTTATTTGGTCATTAAAATAAATAATTGTTAACCATTCATCCAAAGCTTCAAATTTCAATCTAGGGTCCACAATTAAAGCAATATAAAAAATTAAAGGTATTTCTCCCCAATATTTTCTAAATTTTTCTATCATTGCAAATATTATATCATTAAATATTTCAAAACTTAAATATTTTTGAAGTACAAGAAAAATATTAGTTATTTGCATAATAACTCGATTTGAAGTTGGATAATATACACCACAAAAAATGTTTGTTGAAGTATCAAAAATTTCAAAAAGATCTCTTAAAAGATCCGCAATATGCCAATCATAATCATTTAATGCATAAATATCTGCTTCACAATCATTGTTAATTAATTGTATTTCATATAATTCGACTACTTTTCTATATTTTGTAATATTTTGTAAAAGTTTATATGTGGAATTCCATCTAATGGCCATATCCAAATTTATATTTTTTCTTTTCATATTTAACATTTTGCAACAATGAAAAAAATAATTCATGTTTTGCTTGAGAACTATTAATACTATATGTAATGCCTCTAATTTTTTCCAATGTACTATCAACATTTTTTAATCCATCCTTTACAATTAAATTTAAAATATGTGCACAACAACGCACATGAAATATTTTAGCATGATCTTCTTTTACTTGCCAATATAGTTTTAGTCTATGTATTGCTGCATTATTATTAGCAGCATTATCTAATGTTATTGTCAATATTTTATCACGAATGCCTAAATCTATAATTTCATCATTTATTAAAGATGCTATATTTTTACCACTATGTGGAGCATTTATTAATTTAAATGAAATTATTCTTTTATTTAATTTTCATTCATTATCAATGTAGTGAGCAGTTATACATAAAAAACCAGTGTGAGTTAAAGATGTCCAAATATCAGATGTTAAACAAATATTTCCTTCAAAATTTGCAAAAAAAAAAAAAAATTAATTTCTTTTTGTGTATAAATTTTTTTCATAATATCTCTTTTAACTGTATTTCCAGACCAACCTTTAAATTGAGGATTAATACCACGTTGAATTGTTCCTACAAAATCATGAGTTTCCATCATGTTGAAAGATTGTTCTACTCTTATTATATAATCAATCATTTCTTCACGACAGTTAGATTCATCATAATAAAATGTTTTTAAATTTCCACTTTCATTTTTACCTAATTGCATATAATTTCTAATATCTACATTATTTTTAGTTTTACAATTTTCATGATGTCTTTTTAAATGACTTGTGCCTGCATTTGAGCCACCAGTAAGAAATTTATTACAAATTTTACATTTTGCTTTTATTTCTTTTTTATTATTTTCTAAAATTATTTCTATTCTATCAAAAAAATTCCATATATTTGAAGTAAATTTTTTTGTTTGATGATATTTCATCACATGGACTAGATGAAGAAGCACTTGTCATATTATAATTATTGATAAAATATTATGCCAAAAATAATAAAGTAATAAATATAAAAAAAATGTAACAAAAAAATAAAGTAGTTGGGGTGAAGTATGTTACTCAATTAGAGAACCGATGCAGAAATTCCTAGCAAATTTGAACTCTTAGAGCCACCAATGCTTGTTTTGCACCACCAACAATATTGTATAATTTGATGGAAAAATAAAAGAATTTGAAATATTCTAGAATGTGAGAGAAATAGAGAGAGAAATAGAGAGAATTTGATGAAAAAATGAAAAGGAAGAAGATGTATTTATAGGAAGGTTAAAAAAAAAAAATCAAAATAATTAGCCATGTGACCGTTGGAGGCTTAGCTCCAACGGTCACATGGGTTGGAGCTAGTGACCGTTGGAGCCTTTAATTTTTTTTTAAAAAATAATATACTTTATTTTTATATACATATAACTAACTCAATTAATAAACATAAAAAGAATGTAGCTTAGTTGGTTAGAGCCTTAAGCTTTAAGCATGAGGGGAGGGGTTCGAATCCCCCTGAGTCCTTCCCTTGGTTTCATTTTGGCTTAAATAAAAAAACCCGCCGGCCAGGCCCGGCCAGGCCCGGCCCGGCCCGTCCACCCGTGGGCTCATAGGCTGGGCCGCGGGCCTACCATTTTAGCATGGCTTGGCCCGGCCCGAGCTGGGCCGCGGGCCTCTTATTTACGGCCCAGCCTGACCCGCTTGTTGGAGACCCTTAATCCTACCATCACCTCTCTATCCCTAGGCCCCACTCCATCGTTGCCACCTTTGGTGCACCATTCTTATGTTTGCGTGATCCTTCCTTTCCTTCCTCTTTGTGTAATTTTTCTCATGGAAGAAAATGTAAAATTGTAAAATTTCGACAAAATATCACCCGATAAATCGCAAAAGGTGATAAATCATATATAAATTCAAAAAAATAACTTGGAACGAAGGAATATCCTTTATTTTTTGGCAATAAATCACCAATTTTTTTGCCATTTTTCACCTCTCCCTTTAGTAATCTAACGACCCAGATCACACCCGCCTCCAACGGTCATCCATCCAACGCCTCAAATTGAATTTGAGTTTGATCCAATGGTTGAATTACTTTTCTAACGTTAAAATCATAATCCACGATCAAATTTCACCCAAATTTTGTTCAAACGGCCAAAATTATTTTTCAACAGTAAAATTATCTTTCAACAACTATTTTGGTTCAAAATTTTCCTATAAATAACTCATTTTGCATTTGTTTCATTCTTCATTACTCCAAATTTTTATAAGGTTGCTCAATTATTCAATTATTTTAAGATATGTTTTTTTTTAATTGTAATTAATTTTGTTTTTAATTGTATTTAATTCATATATTTCCAATTAATTAGTATATTTGCAATATGGATTATTTAATATTATTTTTACATTCAATTGTAATTAATTTGTGTATTTTTATTGAATTAACTTAGGCTAATTTGATTATTTAATTATAGATGGATATATTTATTTTAGATGATTATTTAATTTTATTTTCACATTCAATCTAGTTAGAATTAGATTGAACTAATTTATTTAGCTAAATTATTTAATTAATTTAATTAACATGGACTAGTATATTTGGAATATCAAATATGTTCATTTTTTATAATTATTGTGATTTATTTTCACATTCAATTATAGTTAATTTTTATATTTAGTAAATATTTCATAGGATTATATTTAAATTCAAAAAATTAACCTAGCTAAATTATGTAATTAATTTAATTAACATAAACTAGTATATTTGGAATATCAAATATGTTCATTTTTTTATGATTATTGTGATTTATTTTCACATTCAATTATAGTTAATTTTTATATTTAGTAAACTTTTAATAGAATTAGAATTAGATTCAAAAAAGTAACTTAGCTAAATTATTTAATAAATTTAATTAATATGAACTAGTATATTTGGAATATCATATATGTTATTTTTTTTTTTATGATTATTGTGATTTATTTTCACATTCAATTATAGTTAATTTTTATATTTAGTAAATTTTTCATAGATTTAGATTTAGATTTAGATTAAAAAAAAATTCATATTAAATGATTATTTAATTTTATTTTTACATTCAATTATAATTAATTAGTATATTTTGTAGATTTCTCATAGATTTAGATTTAGTAAACTAACTTAGCTAAATTATTTAATTAATTTAGCTATTAGCATAAATCAGTATATTTGGAATATGCTCATTTTACATGATTATTTAATTTTCTTTTCACATTCCATTGCAACATGTTAAATTTAAATGTTTACTTAATTTTTGTTTACATTGAAATCTCATTCAAGAGATATATGCATGACATGTTAAAATTTTTAATCAATATTATCGAAGCTCATTAAGTTGGTATCAATATTGTTTCCAACAGCAAAACGAGGTTGAACCACATCGATCCTCATTTTGGCACTAAAGGGACATTGTAATGTAATGTGCACAAGTTATTGATATTTAATGAAATGAAGTATTTTATGTAACTTCATAATGAGTGTACAATTACAAAATTAACATTTCTTATAGATCTATATGATATAATTACATCTAATATCACAAATTATATCATACATGTGGGAATCTTCCACATGTCATTCCACATGTCACTTCCAACCAACCACTTTTGGGATAAGGGGGAAGCAATGTTTGGATTCTTCCATCCAGACCACAACCAATTCATTTGGTCACAAATAGGAGGGGTCTTTTCCCTACGTAGACAAATAGCAAGCAAGATCGAACTCCCTGAAGGGACGGAACCACCTAGTCAGCCTTCAAGGCCCACTGCTTTATGTAATCATTCACATCTAGCATGAGAATGACTTATGGGACCTCCCCCAACCCTCAAGTCCATGTCAATTAATTACCGCACACAACTCCACACCTCTAACAGGTTGAAAGGACGGGCAACTGCACAGTTAAGCATCATGACATATCTTCTAATGGCACCTGCCAGCCACCTACAATTGTAATGATTGCCTTGTCACCTACAAGACAATCATTATTATAGAAAATGTCAAAGTGCTTAGTTAGCACTACAATGGCTTTCTCCCGAACATTATAAAAACCCTCCTAAAGCAAAAACAAGGTACGCACGCATAAGTTGATCCATTCATTCTCTTCTTGGGGGATCCTAAACTATATTTACCTAACTTAAGCTTCGGAGGGGCGTGCCTAGACCACCTGTCCGGACATTCTTTGTGTAGAGAAGAAACTCACCTAGTCTCCCCATTGTTAGGCTGGAGTTCTGAGAGGCATAATGTAGGGACGAAGGCTGTCTAAACCCTGTTAACTTAGACGGATCTAACTCCAGTTGGCACTACATCAATATTAGCGCCGTCTGTGGGAATGTTTAAGGATGTCAACGCCCTTTAGGAGCCGATCATTGACTATGGGTAGCAAAGGATACTTCGATTAGCGTGAAAGTATGGAAAGACGTCAACAAGAGAGTGAGTGACAGGTACAGTCCCTACTCCGTGAGACGATAAGACTTAAAGAAGAAAATGATGTGTTAAGTGCCCAAGTATTGTCATCGGGCCCCTCTCACAGCCGACAACCCAAAAACCAACGAATAACCTCTAGACAAAATGATGAGGTGTTATTTCCTAGGAACGCAAAGTTCCCCTCTAGTAGTTAGAAGATACAGCCAGATGAGAAGTTTTCAGTAGCTCACCAAGTACTGCTAAACAAAAGCTCTAACTTTACCCGTGTGTCAACAAAAAGGAGGCGTAACAGGAGGTTGCAACTATCTGACGCAATGCAGGCCCAGTTGGGACCTCAGACACCTGGCGTGGAGAGAAGATCATGTGTAGCAGCAACCCAGGAGGTCCGACTTAGTCCATCGGCTGCAGCGATTATGTCGGAGTAGCCTTCCCACCCTCCAGCACAGTAACAAGTGAGGGTTCTAGTAGATCGAGGTCCACTCAGCTCTGTCAACCGACGATTAGATGACATGCTCTCCACGCCTTTTAGCCCTCACATCATCAACTATGACCCCTTAAGAGGGTTTATGGTGTCAAAATTCACCACATACGACGGAACGAGCAATTCGATCGACCATATCATGCACTACAGGCAGCTCATGACCCTAGACATAAGGAACGATGCACTATTATGCTAAGTCTTTCCAGCCAGCTTACACGCCCAAGGTCTCTTGTGGTTCCACTACCTCCCAAAGAACTCTGTGAACAATTTTCGGGATCTATTAGAAACTTTTTTGGGACACTACCTATGTTCAACTCACCATAAGCAAAACAAAAGCACCCTTCAAAATATCAAGATGCAAGAAAATGAATCCTTAAGAGAGTTCGTGAAACGGTTCGGATAGGTTGTGCTCTAAGTAGAGTCCTATAGCATGGATGTCATCCTACAAATCTTCAAGAGAAACATCTGTCTAGGTGCGCCATTCTTCGAATCTCTAGCCAAGAAGCCGCTAGCAACAATGGACATCTTGTTCAGATGAGTAAACAAGTACTCCATGCTCGAGGACAACGTCTGCGCGACTACCCAGTAGGTCCTAGTCACTAGCCGACTAACTAAAAACGACTATACCGAAAGTTCTAAGCCCTCAAACCAACTGAGGCAAGCTAGTAAGGGGCGGGACAACCAGCAACAGTCGAGCCAAGCTAACCTAACCCCCCTCAACATTTCATATGACAAACTCTTCACCATGATCCATGACCTGTCCAATTTCAGATGGCCAAAACCAATTAAGACAGATTCGGCAAAATGAGATTGGAAGTGGAAGTGTGCCTACCACAAAGATCATGACCATACCATGAATTAGTGCAGAAGTCTCCACTACTTAGTGGAAAGACTAATCAGAGCTGGGCACTTGAGACAATATGTCTGCATAGCCACAGGACAAAGAGAAATGGCTCGGGGTTTGGCCGTCCAGGCCCTCGCAACTTCGACAGCTCCCAAAGTTGTCATCAACTACATTCACGGAGGTCCCGCTGATAAAAAATATAATTCCAAGTGGAAAAAGCAAAGGTTGCTTCACGCGGCCTCTGTAAGGGAACATATCAGCTCTATTCAACATAAGTTGTCTGACAAGAGTGTGTGCCTTGTAGACGACACGATTACCTTCCCTCGTTAACAAATTTTTTTCTAAACTTGACGTACATAAATCTTCAAATAATGAGCATGTTTTTCTCTTATCTCATTTTCTAATTCCTAAGTGACCTCTTGAATATTAAGATTGCATCACTAAACCTTTATCAACTTGGCAATAATAGATTGCAATTTTTTTGTTTTTGTTTTTATTTTATTTTATTTTTTTTTATCACGCACCACATAACCATAAAACCCTTAACAATTCTTTCTATGCAGGGAACTAGCCCAAAAAGCTAAGATCATACACAATGGTCTAGTCACATGCTTTCCTCAAAACTAAAGTCAAACTTACTAGAAATGTGGAAAGTTACACTTTTCCTAAAACAATTAACATAGACATAGCAGGAAGCTAACAAATCTATCACCAAAATCTTGAAGGTTAGGGAATACTAAGTCAATTGACATCTTTCTATAACCAATCATCACAAGACAACCTCCAAACATTATAACTTATATTAAATGAAACCAAAATTTAAACTAATGTGTCACTCATCTATCCTCAATCTAAACCAATTCAAGTTCCCAACAAGATCATAACCTAGTGCTCTGATACCACTTTATCACACCTTAAAACCCACTCCAAGGGCATGACGATCATTTCACACCTTAAGCCCAAAGGCTCAAAGTGGAAACGATACAAATATTCGTATTGTAATTAGAAATTTACCAATTACCAAATTTATGTTCACAGTAATATGACAAAATTCTAAAATCTCCAATTATCAACTTAAAAAAAAAAAAAAAAAAAACTAATACATCAACCAAAGTGTTATTGTCCAAATAACTCCAAACTCAAAATAATTCAAACGAGAATTAAGTTTTAACATCTAAACAATGTCCAAAATAAAGAGAATTTAAACAAATGTCCTAATAAAGCCAAATTTCCCTCCTAACGGACACTCCTCGCCCCAACTTAGGTTACCTGAAAGATTATCAACAAAGGGGGATGAGCTCAAAGCCCAATAAGGAACATTAATACAGTTTCATGGATCAAACATTTTCAATCATGCTTACAAATAGGAGATATAACATATACCTATTTTCATAAAAACTTTTGAGTTCAAAATACTAACACATTCAAACTTTTCAACAAAACTTTCTCATATCAATTTCAAAACAATTTTTCATCAAAACCAAATCGAATACATTCAAAATATTTTTGCCGTGGTTATCGTATGACCAAGGATGAAAATATCGGTAATCACGGATATATCGGTACTTCGATTTTATAGATATATCGGATATATCGGATATATATCGGCGGATATTCTGGAAAAAAATATCGATAGGCTTAAAATTGTTAAGAACTCATGGAAATGCAAGGAAAACCTCATAATAATATAAGTAGAAGTACATTAGACATTTTAAAGTTGTTTTATTGAAAAATTTGATATACATGTGATATAATATGCGATATTAGATGTAATTATATCATGTCGATCTATAAGAAATGTTAATTTCGTAATTGTTTTCATTATAAAGTCACATAAAATACTTCATTTAATTAAATATCAATAATTTGTACACGTTACATTGCAATGTCCCTTTAGTACCAAAATGAGGATCGATGTGGTTCAATGAGATTGATAGATGAAGGAACCCCGACTTGCTGTTGGAGACAATATTGGTACCAACTCAATGAGCCTCGATAATATTGGTTAAAAATTCTAACATGCCATGCATATATCTCTTGAGTTCTGCCCACTGCCTCTACATGGATAGGATACTCAAAGTTCACCCATATGTTAATGCCAAATCCTCCTTCCATCTGATATGGAACTTGGTATGACATTTTTATGGAAGGGGAATAACGCGACATATCATATTCTTCATCTGTTGAACTTGAAGGTTGACCATAACTCATTACATGAGGAGGGTAGACATTAGCCTCATTCGAGGAGTTACTAAATTGAGTCCTTATACTAATAGATTCAAAACTCCCTGAAAGTAACTCCTCGTTATATGGTTCCATCATTTGTTCTCTTCCTCTATAAGGCTTCCCAATAGCTCCTATGCCTAGACCAGCTCTTCTAGAGCCATGGTCTTCATCCTGTGTGCAATGTGTGAAATCATTTTCACAACTCAATCATTTTCTCCTTCCATACAGCGTAACTTTAGCCTCATATTATAGTAACAAAAAAATAATTGCTCCAATCGAGGGTAAGTCAAACGATTTCGTTGCTTTGTGTAGATGAGAGTAAACGTGCTCCAATTTCTCTCACATGCAGAAGATGACGCAAACTTTGAGAGAACTTTGATGGCTAACTTTCTCAATGTAGGTGTTTGATTCCCATACATAAACCACCATTCAGTTGCAACCAATTTGATAATCATATAAATACTTATGTGGTGAATTTACAATAATGATAATCAATTTTTTCCTTTAAAGACTCACCTGGCACCATGGTTGACCTTGCTGCAATTTCCGTTCGATCACCGAATCCTCTTTTTGCATCTCGAAAAAGTACAAGCTATGTATTCAACATTTAATTTGTTAATATCATATTTGTTAGTAAATGTTCAAATAAATTAATGAATGAAATTATTGTTTTATTGACAAAAATAACAGTTTTTTATTCACTTCATTTCCAAATTGACCAAGCGATTCAGTAGTTAGATCTAATTTTGTAAAAACATCATGGACAACTTGAAGTAGTTCCGGATCACTACCAACTCCACGCCTATATTGAAATCTTGGATTCAAGAAGTACGCTACAATAAAATTAAGTAGAGTTAGTATTTTTTTAAAGAAACTTAAATACAAAGTAAAAACTTATAAAGATATATAGTACTTAAGTACCTGCTGCATGAAGTGGATGTTTTAGTGTTTTCTCCCAACGATCTTGTATTATTTTGAAGATCCAATCTCCAGCTCCTTGACGAATAAGGTTCTCTTTCATCACGTGCATAAGCTCGTACACAAATGGCATTGTGGGAACAACTTCAGAATCCACAAGTCGAAGCACCACGTATAATGGCTTATATAATGAAACTATATTTGTCAATCTGTCCCAATACGTATGGTCAAACAATAATTACTCCAATTCTCGTCCAAGTTTTGTTCGACTGAGTTTGTGTTGCGCCCATTCATCACTCATAAACAATTTTTTTTTCAAATCAGCCATTTTTTTATAAGACTGTCAAGAACAATATAATTGGTAGCAAACCTTGTAGCTTTTGGTCGAACAATGTCTCCACCACAATACTTTCTCATTTGTGCTAGTAACCAACCATGATTGTAAATGAAGTTAGTTATCTTGCGAGCATTGTTTATCAACTCGATAACACTGAGTCTTTTACCGATGTCTTCAAAGATTAAGTCGATGCAGTGCGCCACACACAAAGTCCAATATAAGTTATACTTCTTCATCAATTGTTTCCCTGTTTTCATGAACACCGACCCATTATCTGTGACAATTTGGATCACATTTTCCTTACCAACTGCTTTGGTAATAGTCTTCAAAAGCTCGTTTATATACTTGTGGTATTTGATATAGTTCGATGTATCGACTAACTTAAGGAACACTGTGGTCCCTTTAGAATAAACCATGACATTAATAATACTTAATTTCGTGGGCCCTGTCCATCCATCTGACATTATTGTGCACCCATATGTCTTCCATTTTTCTCTTTGTTGGTTCACATAAGCTTCCATTTCTTTGTACTCCATTTCCAAGTATTTGTTCTTTATTTCATATGGAGATGGAGGTTTGATTCCCATTCCTGCACTTCATATGTAAAACATGTTACAAAAGGCTATACTTACTAAAAGTGTAACACAATATAATATTTGAAAAATTAGTAATTACTAGCTTGTTGTGCACCAATAATCATATTCTTGAAGTGATGAGACTTTGCTTTTGCGGGTGTGACACTCTCATAAATGAAGAATTTGCTGATTAAGCGTCCCATCGTTTCTTTAATTGCACCACCCTTGAATATATCTTTGATATTTTTTTGTCTTGATGCAGAAGACTTGTAAAGTGAAGGGGAAATAGGGGGTGATTGATGCAAATGTCGCATACTCTGTGATTTTCGCATCGTCGGTGGTATACCAGTAGAAGACTTTCCTGTTTTGCGTTTGCTTCCTACAATATTCTCATGTTGTTCACATTCCCAATCAGATGCTTTCGAGGCACGAACTGCAGATCGATATGCATTCCGCTCATTTGGGTGCATATCTGTCAGATACATATATACATCTTCATCCTCAGCATCTTCATCATCATCATCTTCATTTACCAAATGTGTATGATGAGTCCCCATTGTGCCACATAATTGAGTATGAATGTCTTCAATATCAACATTTTTCTTTGCTTTTGTTTTGTTTTGTTTTTGTTTTTTTTTTTGTCATGCACCAGCAATTGTATCTCTTCTTTTACTTTGGACGGCACTCTTGACACTTTTTGGTGTTGTTATGCGGCTCCTTATGCGTTAAATGGGACTTGAATCGCGTGATGCCTCCACTTTTCATTACCAACCCACAAATATTACAAATTGTTTCATTTTGGTTACCTTCAATTGGTGAACAATACTTTCAAGTCGGATCTCACGCTGGCATGGCAAAACCACCTTCACTAGCCATGCTAAATCTATTGCAAGAAAAATACACTTGAATGTGATTTCAATGTAAACAAAAATAAAGTCAACATTTAAATTTAAATCTATGTTAATTAAACTAATTAAATAATTTAGCTTAGTTAATTTTTTGATTCTAAATGTAATTCTATGATAAATTTACTAAATATAGAAATTAATCATAATTGAATATGAAAATAAATCGCGATAATAAAAAAAATTGAACATATTTAATATTTCATATATAGTAGTTCATGTTAATTAAACTAATTAAATAATTTAGCTAAATTAATGTTTTAAATGTAAATGTAATTCTATTCTATGATAAATTTACTAAATATAAAAATTAATCATAATTGAATATCAAAATAAATCGCAGTAATAAAAAAAATTGAGCATATTTAATATTTCATATATTGTAGTTCATGTTAATTAAACTAATTAAATAATTTAGCTAAGTTAATGTTTTAAATGTCAATGTAATTCTATTCTATGATAAATTTACTAAATATAGAAATTAATCATAATTGAATATGAAAATAAATCACAATAACAAAAAAAATTGAGCATATTTAATATTCCATATATAGTAGTTCATGTTAATTAAACTAATTAAATAATTTAGTTAAGTTAATTTTTTGAAAATAAATCCCAATAATCATAAAAATGAACATATTTCATATTCAAAATATACTAGTTCATGTTAATTAAATTAATTAAATAATTTAGCTAAGTTAACTAGTTTAATGTAATTCTAAATGTGAATCTAAATCACAAATAATCATCTAAAATAAATATATCAATTTATAATTAAATAATCAAATAAACCTAAATTAATCCAATAAAAATATACAAATTAATTACAAATGAATGTAAAAATAACATTAAATCATCCTTGCAAACATACTAATTAATTTAAAATACATGAATTAATTACAATTTCAGATAAAATTAATTACAATTTAAAACAAACATACCTTAAAACGATTGAATAATTGAGCAACCTTAGAAAAAATTGGAGTAATAAGAGAGCAAATGAAGAATGAAAGCAAAAATGGATGAAATTGATGCAAAATGGGCTATTTATAGGCGAAATTTGGGCCAAAATAGCCGTTGGAACATTAAGTTACCGTTGAAATTCAATTTTAGCCGTTGGATCACAAATTGGGAGCAATCTGACCGTTGGATTACTTTATAATCATTGAAATTCAATTTTGGCCGTCAGATCAACACGGGCGTGATTTGGGCCGTCAGATCACGCTGGAGAGAGGAGCGATATTTCACCAAAAAATCACCAAAAAATCTACGATATATCGCCGATAAATCGACGATTAATTGACATTATAGGCGATTTTAATGGAAAATTGTCGATTTATTGCATTTCGCTGATATATTGCCGATTTTTTCCTCCTCCGATATTTCTTCTCCAAATGTTGTGTCACCCACCTCCGATACGCGATATATCGATGATATATCATCGATATTTCGCGACATTTTCCTCCTTGCGTATGACAAATGTTGTCCAATTAGGTGAGACTTCACAATTGAGTAACCAGTTTCAAATTTGTTTCATTTAAGGTGAATAAAACCAAATGTCAACAATTATAATCCGTTGACTAGGATCATAAGGTCAACTATTATAATTGTTGACTAAAGCCATAAAGTCAACAATTATAACTCATTGACTAGGGTCATACAATATCAACTATTATAATCCGTTGATTAGGGTCGAATATGTCAACAATTATAACCCGTTGACTAAGGTCATAGAAATCAGAGTCAAATACTTTATTTCATTAATTAAAACTTGCGAAACAAAATATCATATCTCCAAAATTTTTTATTTTTTATAAACAAAAAAATTCCCAAATATACTTTCCATACAAAACACATATTTGATCCATACAAAAAAAATAAAAATAATATTTTTACACATTTCAAAATACAATATAAAAAGGAAATTATTTTCTTTTATAAAAATCTGCATTAATTTCCCTTACCTTGAAGAAGTGCTAAAAAACTTGAAGTATTTAGCTTGACGAATTTACTCATCTCCTAACATAATATCATACACAATTATCTAAAGGTAAAAATTTGACAGTCCTAAAAATATTTTATTTAGTATTAGGGATCCTAATTAATTTCTCATGCTAATATCATTACTACCCAATATTATTTTCAACTTCTTAAATAATAATAATAATAATAATATAATTTAATGAATCTCCAAATTTTTTATAAACTCATATTTCTTCAAAATCTTATTCTAACCATTTATTTCTTTATTAAAACTCTTATTAAAAACAATTACTATTATTATTACTATATTTTTTGATACCCCGCAACATTCAAACAGCCCTACTGTACGTCACTCACAAGTATCTAAAACACACAATTCTTACTATTATTATTATTATTATTATTAATATCAATATTCTTATTAATCCCAATGTCCTTTCTTACTTAACAAAATATTTCATATACTGTTAGCAACCCCACGAACTCTACTCATTATTATTATTATTTTAATTTATTGCACTACTACCCTTTGTCTCTTACAGTTACATATTAATTTTTTTACTTTTTTTTTTGTCACCCGAACACAACGCCTCAAATCCAAAATCCAGAAACATGCAATTCTTCTTATTATTATTTTCTAATCCCTTAAGCCATATATAATCATATATTTATTTACTCATTTATTTTTTTAAATTTCATTGTTTAGATCTATTCATCTAAAAAAAGAAATTCGAATTTCCCTATTTTCATAAATGAAATAACTTATATTCATAATTTCAATTTTTTTGATCTTAAAATAAATTAACTAAATTAACCCTAATCTAAATTAAAACTTTTTAAAGAATATATAATGTGTTCAAAACTAACTAACGAATATAATATATTAATTTAGGGTTAGAATCTTACTTAGAAAAATCTGAACTTCAAATTCTAGACCTTCAAATCTTTAGACTTATGTTTTCCAATTTTCTGATTTTTGGTTAATAGAATCTTCTGAATAAAGAAGATAAGAAGAAAATCTAATTTATACTAATGATTATTAATTGTAAAATGACTCTTTTATCTTTAATGAGTTTAATTAATTAATAATTTATTATTTTGCCCTTAAAGTTTATTTTGGGGCGTTACATCTCTAGTACTCTATCCGTTCATGATTTAATTTCAGTTGGATCTGCCCTTTGAAAACACTTTTTTATTTTTGCTTCCACGTTAGACCTACCATAACGTGGGTTGTTATCCATTAGGGTGAGCAGACAGTCCAAACATCACCAATTCAGCGTTGCTGTCTTCTTCTTCCTGCTCTTCTCCATTGGCTGCGCAGCCGGGTTTCTCAATTTGCTGCGCAACAGCCATCTTCATTGACTGCGTATAGCCATGGCCATTTTCCGTTGAACAAACCAACAAAAGGGCATTTTTGTTTTTTCATAATTTTTTTTTTTCAAACACAGATAATTGGTCAAATGTTATTTTTTTTAGATATAAGGAAATAGTTTATTCACGAGTCACAGTAATAGACCGTTTTCATTGGCTGATCGTGGTCTGCTGTCCTCGTAGATGAAAGGATATTTTCATATTTTCACAAATCAATATTCCTTTTTTAAATCAAGAGAAATAGTTTATGCATATGCAAGGGAAGGTCCTAATGTATGGCACGAGGCCCTCGACATAATTCATGACCTGTATTTTTTTTTTTTATCTTTTCATAAATTCCTTCATTTATGGGGTATCCTCTAGATAAATTTTGTGCCCTCCCCATATGGGTATTTTTATCTTTTCATAAATTCTTTTCAAATCATAAAAAAGTCAATATTTATCTACGTTTTCTCAAGATTGAATAGATGAAATCATTTTTTTTTTTTTTTAAATAGATGATATCGAATCAATCGTAAATTCAATTTATGTGATGTTTTGTATCGGATAGAAAAAAAAATTTCTAACGCTATATATATGTATAAACTCATTTTCATCTTATAGGCGTGTTTTAAAATTGTGAAGGTTTTCTTAAACCCAAAATATACAATATCTATACGGTTAGGAGTATATTATAAATGGTATTAGAGTCAATCCATGATCTTGGTGTGAGGATTTGTTTGACCCCATAAAGGATGTTTATCTATTTGGTCCTGTAATATCGTGAGATACAAGAGATTGTATTTGTATGAGGGTGTTTGTGATGCTTTACATCTAATAGGAGAAAAAGTTCATAACGTATGAGTTTTTTTAATTAAATAAACGTATTTTAAAGTCGTGATGACCCTGGACAATATCTATAAAATTAGGTATGAATCGTTATAATTTAATTATAATGGTTGATATCAACATATTATTTTTAATTAAATAAAAAATTTAAATATTTAATTTTTTTTCTATTCCATGAAAAACAAGAAAAACACGCACCACCTTACTCTTTTTTTTTTCTCCAACACAGTTTTAGAGCTGAAAAGATAATTCTAAATTTGAAAGTCGTGGGCCTCATTGCTATTCTTAGTCTATCTAATAGTAGTTTTCTCGCCGCCTTTGTGGGCCAAGATGAACTAATGCTAAGAATTTTATTCATCTGCTTTCTTTCAAGACTCACTTATTGAATATAATATCTCAATAAATATGGAACCTGATTTTGATTATAACTGTTGGCTCCGCTCAAGTCATTTTGGCGTGGACTTTTAGGGTATGGTTGAGTGGAGCTTGTATCACTACTAATTATTAATATGGTTAAAGGATGTCTTTGTCATTTTAGTGCACATATAATTATTATTACAATTGAGGGTCCTCCAATATCCCATTTTTCCAATTTTAACTTTTCAAGGTATGATCGGAAAAAATTTAGTATACAAGGATAGGAAAATATGCTAAATAAAATAATTTTCTAATATTTAATTTTATTAAAAATTGTAAAAAATAATATAATATAATATAATATAATTAAAAAGTTATATATTTTTAAATTAGGTAATTTTTTTTTATAAAATAATTAAAAGAAGTTAAATGAGTTTGAAATTTTATATAAAAATAATTTATTGATTTAAAATCTATTTTTATTTTCTTTAACTTTTTTTTTATATATTTTTCAAATACTTCAAGTAGCACCCAATTTCCGGATTTTTCTCAATAGTACAATAATTTAAAAAAGTTATGCTTAAATTACTGTAGTAGAAGAAGTTATTATAAATATACGGTAGTTTTTGCCACTTAGGAAAGAGGATTTGCCACTTAGGAAAGAGGAGAGAGGTTCAGCGGATAATTTTTTTTTTAAACCAAAATCATCTTTTCAAATTTCAAAAGTCAAAGGGAAATCGTCTTTTCAAAAGACGAGTTCCATGAAAAAAAAAAATTAGTATTTAAAAAAATTCTCCATTTACAAGTTCCTTGAAAAAAAATATATATTTTTTTTAAAAAATCCCAAATTATTATTTAAAAAAAAAAACAACAATTCCTCGAGGGAACTCGTCTATTCAAGAGACGAGTTCCAATGGGAAAATTTTTTTTTTTATAAAAAAATTCCCAAATTAAAAAATAAAAAATAAAAAAACAATTCTTCAAGGGAACTCGTCTCTTGAGGAATTTTTTTTTTTTTTAATTTTGGAACTTTTTTAAAAAAATATTTTTTTTTTCCCGTGGGAACTCGTCTATTGAAGAGACGAGTTCCCTTGAGGAATTGTTTTTTTTTTTTTTTTTTAATTTGGGAATATTTTTTTAAAAAAAAAAAAAAAAAAAATTCCCATGGGAAACTCGTCTCTTGAAGAGACGAGTTCCCCTTGTGGAATTGGTTTTTTTTTTTTTTTTTTAATTTAGGAATTTAAAAAAAAAATTTCCCATGGGGAACTCGTCTCTTGCCTTGTGGAATTGTTTTTTTTTATTTTTTATTTTTATTTAGGAATTTAAAAAAAATATATTTAAAAAAAAAAGAATTTTCCCATGGGAAACTCGTCTCTTGAAGAGACGAGTTCCCCTTGTGGAATTTTTTTTTTTTAATTTAGGAATTTTTTTAAAAAAAGTTTTTTTTTTTTTTTTTTAATTTTTTTCCCATGGGAAACTCGTCTCTTGAAGAGACGAGTTCCCCTTGTGGAATTGTTTTTTTTTTTTTTTTTTTTTAATTTGGGAATTTTTTTTAAAAAATATATTTAAAAAAAAAAATTTCTCATGGGAAACTCGTCTCTTGAATTTCCCTTGTGGAATTTTTTTTTTTTTTTAAGGAATTTTTTTTAAAATATATACCTTGAGGAATTTTTTTTTTTTTTTTATATATATTTTTTCATGGAACTCGTCTCTTCAAGAGACGAGTTCCTTTGTAAATGAGGAATTTTTTTAAATACTATTTTTTTTTTTCATGGAACTCTTCTCTTCAAGAGACGATTTCCCTTTGACGAAATTTGAAAAGATGATTTTGGTTTAAAAAAAAAATTATCCGCTGAACCTCTCTCTTCTCTCCTCTCTCCTAAGTGACAAATCCTCTTTCTTAGGTGGCAAAAACTACCATATATTTGTAATAACTTCTTCTACTACAGTAATTTAAGCATAACTTTTTTAAATTACCGTACTATTGACAAAAATCCCCCCATTTCCTATTTTCAAGTTTGTATCTTTGTGAAACTCATGTAATCGTGACCCATGAGAACCTTCAAGTCATTTTGATTATATTGGTACAACTGTTGGCTCCGCTCAAGTCATTTTGGCGTGGACTTTTAGGGTATGGTTGAGTGGAGCTTGTATCACTACTAATTATTAATATGGTTAAAGGATGTCTTTGTCATTTTAGTGCACATATAATTATTATTACAATTGAGGGTCCTCCAATATCCCATTTTTCCAATTTTGACTTTTCAAGGTATGATGGGAAAAAATTTAGGAAAATATGCTAAATAAAATAATTTTCTAATATTTAATTTTATTAAAAATTATAAAAAAATATAATTAAAAAATTATGTATTTTTAAAATCGGTTAAAAAGCAACAAAATAATTTCAGAAATTGTGACATCCATGCGTGTGGTTGAGCAGCTAGCCCTCTAACTACCACGAGAAAGCCGGAGCTGCTTATTATAATAGAAATGGCTTTGAATATGAGCAGGTTCGTTACCATGCCTTCACATGTGCTGCCATCGTCCTTTGTCGCTCCTTCACTTCAAGTTTCATCGTCTCCTTGTTCATGGCGGACGCGCCCCTCACCTTGCTCCAGCTGCCATTTATCGCCATCATCATCGTCAAAGCCACTGCTTGGAAGCCATGATTATTCTTTGCTCAAGTCCTTAACTCTATCTCCACATGTAGTGATTTCGCTCTTAAAAAATTAGAAAGCACGTCATTGAATCTGTTCAGATATTTAACTAAAGTGTTCTGGGTTTTTGGTTGGTGTTAGGCGGTGAATTCTGAAGCTGATAGCAGCACCAGAAGGATGAAAGAAGTGAAGGAAAGAACCCGGGAGGCATTCTATAGAGCTTGGGATTCAAGGGCTGCTATGGAGATGGTAGACACAGTTGAGAGGCTAGGTCTATCATACAATTTTGAAGACGAGATAAATGCACTATTGCAAAGGTTCTGCGACTGGAATGCCAGTGAAGATCTCTTCACCACTGCCCTTCGTTTCCGGTTGCTTCGCCAAAATGGATTCCCAACTCATTCTGGTAAACACTCTCTCCATCTCCATTTTCAGTTCTTCACATTTCTATGCCTTGTTTTTGTTTGCTTATTTTCAAATAACATCACAGAAAATTACAGATCATATATCTACTGGAGAGAAGCATCTGCATGTGTCAACTGTTTTCCTTCGATTATATAAAATGATCTCCCTTTTCTTATGATTTTATTTCTTCAAGGGCTATATACAGAAATGTTTCTTGTTCTGAGCCTCAGATGTTTTTGGCAAGTTCATGGATAAGAATGGAAAATTCAAGGAAAGCTTGACTGAAGACATATGGGGTATGCTGAGTTTACATGAGGCATCTCACTTGGGGGCCAAAAATGAAGAAGTATTAGCAGAAGCCAAGGAGTTCACAAGGATTCACCTCATACAGTCTATGCCGCACATGGAACCCCATTTTAGCAGCCATGTCGGCCGGGCACTCGAGCTTCCCAGGCACTTGAGGATGGCGAGGTTGGAGGCTAGAAACTATATAGGCGAATATAGCAGGGAAAGCAACCCAAACTTAGCTCTTCTAGAGCTAGCAAAATTGGATTTCGACATGGTTCAATCACTGCACCAGAAGGAGTTGACTGAGATAGTAAGGTAAATTTTTAATTTTCAACCTTAATTTATTCTAATTTGAGTTGACTAAGACCATCCATGTTCAATTCTATAAAGGTGGTGGAAACAGTTGGGTCTTGTTGATAAGCTTGATTTTGCTCGAGACCGGCCGATGGAGTGCTTCTTATGGACAGTGGGGATATTTCCAGATCCCAGGCATTCAAGCTGCCGCATCGAATTAACCAAGGCCATTGCTATCTTACTAGTTATTGATGATATTTACGACTCTTATGGATCTTTGGACGAGCTTGCTCTCTTCACTGACGCAGTAAAAAGGTTTAGTATTTTCTTAATTCTGTGCATTTTTTCGGTTTTATCCATTACATGCATGATCAATAACATGAAGGCTAATTTGACATGTAGATGGGATCTTGGTGCAATGGATCAGCTCCCTGAGTACATGAAGATATGTTACATGGCATTGTACAACACTACTAATGACATAGCATACAGGATCTTGAAGGAGCATGGATGGAGCGTCATAGAAGACCTAAAACGAACGGTGATCGATTATAATGTCTTACATTATATATATATAAACATTTTTAAGTCATGAAGACTCTTTAAATTTAAAGTAGTCTATATCTAGGTGGTTCGGATGGGGCTACTATGAATATAGTATTAAAGTCTATCCTGATCCTACTGTTACGCAGTAACAGTAGGATCAGGATATTAATTGAATACGAAAGGAAACCAGAAATTAATGCCTAACAGAGAAATATTAATTTTCTTGCTGCAGTGGATGGACATCTTTGGAGCTTTCCTAGCTGAAGCCCAGTGTTTCGAGGGTGGCCATGTACCCTCACTAGAAGAGTATCTAACTAATGCAGTTACCACTGGAGGCACATACATGGCCTTGGTGCATGCTTTTTTTCTTATGGGGCAAGGTGTTACTAGGGAAAATATGGCCATGTTGAAGCCCTATCCCAACATCTTCTCCTGTTCAGGGAAAATTCTTCGGCTTTGGGATGACTTGGGAACTGCAAGAGTAGGTCACTAAAACCTTAACTTTGAAAGAATAGTAGTAGCAAATCAAAGCTAGCTCTGATATCATATTATATATGAAATGAATGGTTGAATTAGGAGGAGCAAGAGAGAGGAGATAACGCGTCGAGTATAGAATGCTACAAGCGAGAGCGAGAGATGGATACTGTGTTGGAAGATGAAGCCTGCAGGAAACACATAAGGCAGATGATCCAGAGCTTGTGGGTAGAGCTCAATGGGGAGCTGGTTGCTTCGTCTGCATTGCCTCTTTCAATCGTCAAAGCTGCCTTTAACCTCTCAAGAACTGCACAAGTCATTTACCAGCATGGAGATGATAACAAGACTTCTAGTGTTGAAGATCATGTACAAGCATTGCTCTTTAGGCCTGTTTCCTCTAATGGGCATGCTCAAATTACCATGCATTAGGTTTGGATTGTCTTTAGGGTTCATGAAGATCTCATTTGTAATTCATTTGTAGAAGTGCTTTCTAAATACTTCAAAGTGCTTTTCCTATAAAAATGAGGTATTTAAAGAAGCTTTAAAAATCTTTTTCAAAATTTAATAAATACCGTGAAGTAAATTTTGGACTTGCACCTAACAAAATGATTCTTCTAAAAATCACATGTGGCCTTCTAAAAGTGATTTTACAATAGTAACTTTTGCTTCCATATCACCTTTTTGGGATTAATTGTCGATGTTAAGTAATTAATTTTTTTAAAAAAAATAACATGATCTCACTTTATTTTAGTTTATATATCTATATTCCATTTCTTGCACTTATCTAGTTTTTAGCCGATTGTTATTTAATAAGATTTAGGGGGCAAGAATAGTTTTTAGTTAATAAATAAAAATTGTATGTTTGATATTGGCATGTTTGGTTCAATAAGATCTAAATTTAAGAATAAAAATAGCGTTATGCTAAAATTGAAAATTTTCAATTTTTATTTTTATTAATATAAGCTTAAATAATAACTTCATTTGGTTTTTTTAGAATTCATTTGAAAGAAGCACTTTTGAGTTAAAAAATGTTTTTGAAAAAAATTAAATGTTTAGTAAAATTTAAGAAACACTTTTAAAAATATGAAAAAACACTTCTAGTATTAAAAAATCAATTGTAGTGTTTTTTTTAAATAATTTAATATGTAATTCTTCTAAAAACATTTTCAAAGAATGTACTTTCACTAAAAATACTTTGAATAAAAACCCTATCAAATGCACGGTTAGTATTATCCCAATATCTTATTATATATACCTCTTATTGGTCGTAAAAAAAAGTGAAAATAAAAAATAAAAAAGAATATTTTTAAAATTTAATAAATTATTTGTATATATTTCTTTAAATTTATTTTATTTATTTTTATTTTGTATAGAGATTAAATAATTTAAAATTTAAAAATATTTAATTAATTTTAATTATATGTTTTTTTATATTTTTAAAAATAGAAACTAGTAATAGTTTCAATCTAATAGAAAATAGTAACGACTTCTATCTTAACTTGATGTAAAAATAAGGACTTATTTTATATTTTGAAAAAATTATTTTTAAAAGTTTTAAAATTTTGGATACCTTAGCTTTTTAAAATAATGTTTAAATGTCATTACCTATTTAGAACCTGTTTGGTAATAGTTTTAGGAAGCGTTTATGATATTTATAATAGTTGAGAATTTTTATCATTCAAGTATTAAGAAGACTAAAAGCGATTTCTTAAAATCATTTTTAATCATATTGATATTGTATTTTATAAGTTATTTTATTTGTTTTAAAAAATTGAAAAAAAAACCCTACCCAAAACAAAAATAGAAAGCAAAAACCCTAACCCAAACCACACCAATTATAAGTTATGAAATATCTTTATCTTTAGGTTCGTGTAGCATTGAATAGTCCAAAAAAAGGGAAACTTGTGTTTTGATGGGGCCATTTGGGAAATATATGGTTTTCGAAACCCAACTTTATGAAATTTGAAAACAAACTTTTAATATGGAAAGTTATATATTTTTCATGCACTTTGAGACGGTTGCATATTTTGTGCCGAAATTGCCCATCATGTCTAGTGATTTTCCAAAATTATCCTTTTTGTTCTTTTTTTTTTTGTCCTCTCGTACCACCATCTACCTCTCTCTCATTCCCTAGTGAAACCGACCGACACTACTTTCTTCTCTTTGCTTCTTCACACTCTACACAAATCTCCACCACTCTCCCCACCTATTCTCTATCTGTCTCCAATATTCAAAGCCCACATGGAATCCAAGTGTTTTTGGGTACTTAGACAATGTTGAATGCCATCCAAAACCATTAAGGGGTTTGCGTTTCTTCTAGGATTTCTTGATTTTGTTTTTTCAGGTTTTTTCAGCTATGGCATTTTCTGGGTTTTGGGTTTGGTTGTAGCTGTGTTTTTGTGGGGGGAAATGTGACTTATACTAATGATGGTGGCTGCCATTTCTAAAGCAGCTTCGACCAACCCACCAATGCACCAAACCCCGAGGCCTCCTCTCACACCCATGATACCCATCTTCGGAATCCAGCTAGACCTCTACTTTTACCTTCTGAGAAGGACAATGGCCTCGTTCCTAAACGACCCAAATCGAGACAGGTCTCTTCCAGATACATGTCCCTATCTCCTTCCACCTTCGCTTCTATGCCCAAACACTACTTTTCGCCTCTTATCAACCGCTCCACAAATTTCATCGCCTCATCAACACCATTGTCGGTGGTGGTGGCAATGTTGACCATTACCAATGACCCACTGCTCTTGTTGCCTTTCTCTGGCGGCAAAATCGAGCGACACTTTGTCGGCTTCATCACCGGCTATCGCTCACAGCTCTCTCCTATCGACAACCTCCCCCTCTCCATTTCCCTTCCCTCTTTCTCTCTCTTGGTGATGTTGAAAGGGAAGGAAATAGAGATAAAGAGGGAATGGAAAGAGAAAGAGAAGGAGATTGCCGACCGAAGAGAGGTGTGAGTGGCGGCCGGTGATGACACCGGCAAAGTGTCGGCTGGTTTCACTGGGAAGGGAGAGAGAGATGGATGGTGGGTACGGGAGAAAAAAAAAACAAAAAGGATAATTTTGGAAAATCACTAGACTCGGGGGCAATCTCAACACAAAATATGTAGCCAATTCAGAGTGCATGAAAAATATGTAACTTTTTACATTAAAAACTGATTTTTCAGATTTCATAAAGTTGGGTTCCGAAAACCATATATTTCCCAAATGGTCCCATCAAAACACAAGTTTCCTTAAAATAAAGTAAAGTTGTTGTTAATGATTGCTAACAAGAAAGGGTTTAGAGTCGATCATGCAACATTGAATAGTCCAAAAAATGTAAAGTTGTTGTTATTGATTGGTTCCAAGAAAGGTCCAAGAAAGGAGTCTCAAGCTTTTGTTAATCTTATCTCCGGTTGTTACTGATCGTTGACAAGAAAGGATTCTGAGGCTTTTGTTCAGAAGAGAGGGAGATCTGTTTTTTCCCTCACAAACAAGAACTTCATTCTTAGCTAGAAATGCATATCAAACGCCAAGGGAAATTTGTGGAATATTTCTTGCCTTGAAATTTGAATAGAAAATGAGTAGGGGAAACTTGAAATTCAAAAATATTCTATTCATGAGTTACATGCTCTTCCAAGACCAAATTTCCGCACCTCAAAAATTTCATGTGAATATTCTATTCATGCTTTAGCAAAACCAAATTCCTGGACCTCAAAAGTTTTCATGTGAATTTACCATAAAATCCAAAAGACACTCATGCCTAAAGTTAGTTAATAATTGTGCCCACAAGGTTTTTTAAAATGATCAAAACTATCCTTAACAATCCGAAAAGAAAAAACAAAAACAAAAAGATCAATCTATGCTCGATTTCTATAAAAACTTGTTTTATTTATTTATTTATACAAACATATATAGGTATAATATAAATACATTACACTTGTAATACAAATATAGTAATATTACGATATATTACGAGAAAATATAATTTTAAAGTTTTAAAATTTCTCACGAAAATAGCTAGTTGTGGGTTAGTTGTTATATCCCTATCATAATCATGACATTTTGTTTACATCTGCCATTATTTTGGAATTATGATATTAGGTTCTCTACAAAAATCATCATCATCGTTCTCTACAAAAATCATGTCTCATGAGCACATGCTCTATGAAAATCATGTCTCATGAGTACATGCCCTACCAAAACCAAGATTTTAAAGTTTCACATGGATGCGCAATAAAGTCCAAACAACACTGGGCCTACAGTTAGATAATAATTGTGGGTGAAATGTATGAGAATTATTGAATAGGGTGGCTGGAGTGAAAATGAATTGGAAGGGTTATTCGATTTGATAAGTCCTCTAAAAGATTATATAATAATTATGAGTGAAATGTATGAGAATTATCAAATAAGGTGGACTGAAGTGAAAATGATTAGGAAGGGTCATCCAATTTGATAAGTCCTCTGAAATGGTAGATAATAATTATGAAAATTCCTCCAAAAGCCAATTTAATTTTTTTTTCCAAACTATCCTTAACAACCCACCCAAAAAAAAAAAAAAAACAAAAAAAAACAAAAAAAAACAAAAAACAAAAAGAATAGTCTTTGCGAGTTGTAGTCTATGTGTATTAAGGAAGAAAAAAAACAAAGGGGAAAATTACTTCGATTGAGTCTCAAATCTATGAACTTCAATTTCTAATTTTTTTTTTTTTTTGGTGAATTTAAGAAGAAATCTAATAGTGTATAAATAGACATCTATATGACTTTTGTTATAAAGAACATCAAAACACAAACTTCAAAAATAATTTTCGAAAACTAATTTTTAAAGTTGTTTTTTAAAATACTTTCATAACGGAGTTATAATTTCTTTTTGGGTTGAATATACTCCACCTTTCCAATTTTTTGTATGTTTTACATTTTGTCCCTTTACATTCAAAATTCAACACTTTTTCCTTCAAACTTATTATAAAAACAATGAATAATTTGCTAAATAAAAAAATAAAACTAAAATACAAAGAAAAATACCTATTGTCGAAGTTCAAAATTGGCACATTACCTTCATTCACGTGAACATAAGCAAGACAACAAAAAATTCTTAAATTAGCATAATTAGAAAGGGAATCAAACCATACCTCTTCAGAAGTCCTATAATTAATAGGAATTGAAGGAGATCTATTCACAAGATAACAAGCTGAATTTACTACTTCAACCTAAAATTCCTTTAACAACCTTGCATTCAAAAACATGCATCGTGCTTTCTCCAAAAGAGTTCTATTCATTTGTTCTACAACATCATTTTGTTGTGGAGTATGCTTAACTGTGTGGTGTCTCACAATACCTTCATTCTTGCAAAACTCATTGACCTCTTTCCCACAAAATCCCATGCCATTGTCAATTCTCAAGCACTTGATCTGTTTTCCAATCTATTTCTCGATCATGGCTTTCCATTACTTGAACTTCCCAAAGACATCATTTTTATGTTTCAAGATATATACTGAGACCTTTCTACAGTAAGTAGGTCAGGTAAGATTTATGAGTTTTTCAGTTTACGTAAATTTTAATTTTTTTTTATTTTTATAAATTTTTTTGGTTTTCACATATTTTAGTTTGTTGTTATAGATGTGTTTGGTTTCTGATTTTATTTTCATCTTGAGCTTGGTAAAGGTGTGTGTTTGTTTGTTTTTTTTTTAATTTTAATTTTTATTTTTATTGTGAGCTTGACAGAAATGAAAGGTTTTTTTTTTTTTTTTGGTAAAGAAAACAGATATGGAATGGAACGCCACCATGAATTTTTTATTTTTTATTTTTGTTAAAGATACCAAAAATTGAGGGGACCATGTTAGGAACTCCAAAAATGGAGGGGACCGCTGTTAGAAACTCTAAAAATGAAGGGGACCACTCTTAAGAACTCCAAAAATGAAGGGGATGAGCGCTAATTTTTGTTATTAGAATAGAAAAAATAGGAATACTCCACTTTTCAAGGGTCAATGAATAGGGCTTTATCTTAAGCTAGGAGATTGAAGGTGTGGGGTTGTTTTCGATTTCTACATCATTCTCCAAATTTTGGGAATGTTTGGTTGCCTAGAAAATAGAGGAAAGTAATGCTAAAGCGTGTATGTTTGACTTGTCATTTGGGTAGAGTAGAACTCTAGAAAAGAAAATGATATCAGAATTTCCTCTACAATGTGAGTCACTCCATGGACCCATTCCTCTACAATAAAATAGAGTTGGTGCGTTTCATTAGTGGTCATGAGTATTCTGATATTTTTATTACTTGGTGGGTTTCAAATTCCTTGTTGTTTGGTTGACCTTAAAATTCGGGAATATGATCCAATGGTGGGAGATAGAGTTAGAAAGGGGGAAGTTATGAGGGTTAAAACAAAGTCATCATGGGCTAGTTCTGGACCAGAGATTAAGGCATTATTTGCATCCTTTAAAAAGTCTCAAACTAAATAGTTTTAAAATTTTCAATACTTCAACTCTACTTGATTTAGACTCTGCTTGGCTATTATTGGGATTTGATTTGCTATAACCATAAGTTGGAGACCTTATCTTTAATTCTTTGTTAGACTCATAATAAGCTAGTGATGTTCATGGGTGGAACATATGAAAATTGGCAAGTTTTTAAGCTTGCTTTGGTGTAAGCAGGACTGAGAACCCTCTAAAGCTTTTACTGTAATGGTGAAGTGCCACTGCCTGTGCTCTATCAACACTAAAAACAATCCACCACAACATGTAGAATCATAGAAAAAAATATCAAATGTTACAATCCACACTGTCAAAATCGGGTTAAGACACAAAAACCAATAATCTATTCTTTTTAGGGATCATGGTCCCTTACCTTCTAGTAACTAAAGCTAGCATCTCATGGTTAGCTACAACCACAAATTCCGAATCCTGGTATGAGTGATCCCCCATATAAACAATGTAATGCTGCAAAAATCACAAAAAAAAAAAACTAGATTATACTCAAATTAGCACCCCATTATCCTCATACTTCTTTACATAACAATAGTCACTATTTCTATACCTTTCTATCAGCAATGGCTCCCTCCAAGAAAGCAAAACTAAACAAGAAGAGAAGATTAAAGACTAAAATTAAAATTAAAATTAATATTCAATAGATTTATAAATTAAAATTAATTTATAAAAGATTTTTTTATTTAATTAAAATTAAAATTAAATAGATTTATAAAATGTTTATTTGTTTTCATTTTTAATAATCAAATAATGTTTATATATATATATATAAACATTTTTAAGTCATGAAGACTCTTTAAATTTAAAGTAGTCTATATCTAGGTGGTTGGGATGGGGCTATTATGAATATTTACCACAGAAGGTATCCGTCTTGGATTTCCAGGGGGAGTAATTATGGGGTGGGATTGTGGTCCAGATGTTTGTTGTGGATCCCACGTGATTGAACACGAAGGAAACCAGAAATTAATGCTTGACACAGAAATATTAATTTTGTTGCTGCAGTGGATGGACATCTTTGGAGCTTTCCTAGCTGAAGCCCATTGTTTCAAAGGTGGCCATGTACCCTCACTAGAAGAGTATCTAAATAATGCAGTTACCACTGGAGGCACATACTCTTCAAATTGATGAATGATAGTTTTTCATTCATACTTTATTTCGTTCATGTACAGAGTATATATAGAGGGTAATCACCATTCTAAGAATGAGAAAGGATGATACAAGGAAAGAATAATATAAGGAAATAACAACTAATATCCTAATATCTCAACTTTCCTAATATCTCAATATTCATAATATCTTAACTTTCCTAATATCTAAACACTAAATGATATAAGGAAATAATGATATAAGGAAAGCATTCCTAATATCTCAACACTCCCCCTCAAGTTGGTGCATAGATGTCACACATGCCCAACTTGTCTAAAAAATTTTGAGAATACTTGACTTGAGGCAGCTTTGGTGAGGATATCGGCTAACCAATCTTGTTTCCCAACTTGGATCAACTAAGGCTTCCTGCACACATTTTTCATATCCATCTTCTGACTCTTTTGGTAGATTTGTCTTACCTCGGATGTAGGAAAGTTTTTCTCGTTCGGCAATATGCATCTCCACGAGTTGTGACCAAACGTCATAGTTTGATTCCGTCAAAATAATTTCTGGATTGAAACTACCTTCAGATTGAAAAACAATAGTATTTTTTTCACTCATTTTTTTTTTCTCTCGCAAAGAAGGGACAATTGTTAGCCTTACGGCAAAATATCCAGGATTTCAGTTCCCTGGCTCTGATACCATCTTCAAATTGATGAATGATAGTTTTTCATTCATACTTTATTTCGTTCATGTACAGAGTATATATAGAGGGTAATCACCATTCTAAGAATGGGAAAGGATGATACAAGGAAAGAATAATATAAGGAAATAACAACTAATATCCTAATACTCAACTTTCCTAATATCTCAATATTCATAATATCTTAACTTTCCTAATATCTAAACACTAAATGATATAAGGAAATAATGATATAAGGAAAGCATTCCTAATATCTCAACACATACATGGCCTTGGTGCATGCTTTTTTTCTTATGGGGCAAGGTGTTACTAGGGAAAATATGGCCATGTTGAAGCCCTATCCCAACATCTTCTCCTGTTCAGGGAAAATTCTTCGGCTTTGGGATGACTTGGGAACTGCAAGAGTAGGTCACTAAAACCTTAACTTTGAAAGAATAGTACTAGCAAATCACAGCTCTGATATCATATTATATATGAAATGAATGGTTGAATTAGGAGGAGCAAGAACGAGGAGATAACGCGTCGAGTATAGAATGCTACAAGCGAGAGCGAGAGATGGATATTGTGTTGGATGATGAAGCCTGCAGGAAACACGTAAGGCAGATGATCCAGAGCTTGTGGGTAGAGCTCAATGGGGAGTTGGTTGCTTCGTCTGCATTGCCTCTTTCAATCATCAAAGCTGCCTTTAACCTCTCAAGAACTGCACAAGTCATTTACCAGCATGGAGATGATAACAAGACTTCTAGTGTTGAAGATCATGTACAAGGATTGCTTTTTAAACATGTTTCCTCTAATGGGCATATGCTCAAATTACCATGCATTAGGTTTGGATTGTCTTTAGGGTTCATGAAGATCTCATTCGTAATTGATTTGTAGAAGTGCTTTCTAAATACTTCAAAGTGCTTTTCCTATAAAAATGAGGTATTCAGAGAAGCTTTAAAAATGTTTTTAAAAATTTAATAAATACCCTGAAGTAAATTTTGGACTTGCACCTAACAAAATGATTCTTCTAAAAATCACATGTGGCCTTCTAAAAGTGATTTTACAATAGTAACTTTTGCTTCCATATCACCTTTTTGGGATTAATTGTCGATGTTAAGTAATTAATTTTTAAAAAAAAATAATATGATCTCACTTTATTTTAGTTTATATATCTATATTCCATTTCTTGCACTTATCTAGTTTTTAGCCGATTGTTATTTAATAAGATTTAGGGGGCAAGAATAGCTTTTAGTTAATAAATAAAAATTGTATGTTTGATATTGGCATGTTTGGTTCAATAAGATCTAAATTTAAGAATAAAAATAGCGTTATGCTGAAATTTTCAATTTTCAATTTTTATTTTTATTAATATAAGCTTAAATAATAACTTCATTTGGTTTTTTTAGAATTCATTTGAAAGAAGCACTTTTGAGTTAAAAAATGTTTTTGAAAAAAATTAAATGTTTAGTAAAATTTAAAAAACACTTTTAAAAATATGAAAAAACACTTCTAGTATTAAAAAATCAATTGTAGTGTTTTTTTTTAAAAAAATTTAATATGTTATTCTTCTAAAAACATTTTCAAAGAATGTACTTTCACTAAAAATACTTCAAATAAAAACCCTATCAAATGCACGGTTAGTAGTATCCCAATATCTTATTATATATACGTCTTATTGGTTGTAAAACAAAGTGAAAATAAAAAATAAAAAAGAATATTTTTTAAATTTAATAAATTATTTGTATATATTTCTTTAAATTTATTTTTATTTTATATAGAGATTAAATAATTTAAAATTTAAAAATATTTAATTAATTTTAATTATATGTTTTTTTATATTTAAAAAAATAGAAACTAGTAATAGTTTCAATCTAATAGAAAACGACTTCTATCTTAACTTGATATAAAAATAAGGACTTATTTTATACTTTGAAAAATTATTTTTAAAAGTTTTAAAATTTTTGGATACCTTAGCTTTTTTAAATAATGTTTAAATGTCATTACTTATTTGAGATCTGTTTGGTAATAGTTTTAGGAAGCGTTTCTGATATTTCTAATAGTTGAGAATTTTTATCATTCAAGTATTAAGAAGACTAAAAACGATTTCTTAAAATCATTTTTAAACATATTGATATTGTATTTTATAAGTTATTTTATTTTGTTTTAAAAAATTGAAAACAAAAACCCTACCCAAAACAAAAATAGAAAGCAAAAACCCTAACCCAAACCACACCAATTATAAGTTATGAAATGTCTTTATATTTAGGTTCGTGCAACATTGAATAGTCCAAAAAAAGGGAAACTTGTGTTTTGATGGGGCCATTTGGGAAATATATGGTTTTTGGAACCCAACTTTATGAAATTTGAAAACCAACTTTTAATGTGGAAAGTTATATATTTTTCATGCACTCTGAGACGGCTGCATATTTTGTGCCAAAATTGCCCACCGTGTCTAGTGATTTTCCAAAATTATCCTTTTTGTTCCTTTTTGTCCTCTCGTACCACCATCTACCTTTCCCTCCCTCCCTAATGAAACCGACCGACACTTTACCGGTGTCATCACCGACTGCCACTACTCTCTTCTCTCTGCTTCTTCACACTCTACACAAATCTCCACCACTCTCCCCACCTACTCTCTATCTGTCTCCAATATTCAAAGCCCACATGGAATCCAGGTGTTTTTGGGTACTTAGACAATGTTGAATGTCATCCAAAACCATTCAGGGGTTTGCGTTTTTTCTAGGATTTCTTGATTTTGTTTTTTCAGGTTTTTTCAGCTATGGCCTTTTCTGGGTTTGGTCGTAGTTGTGTTTTTGTAGGGGGAAATGTGATTTATACTGATGATGGTGGCTGCCATTTTTGAAGCAGCTTCAACCAACCCACCAACCCACCAAACCCCAAGGCTCTCACACCCATGATACCCATCTTCAGAATCCAGCTAGACCTCTACTTTTGCCTTCTAAGAAGGACAATGGCCTCTTTCCTAAACGACCCAAATCGAGACAAGTCTCTTCCAGATACATGTCCCTCTCTCCCTCCGCTTCCGCTTTTGTGCCCAAACGCTACTCTTCGCCTCTTATCAACCGCTCCATGAATTCCATCGCCTCATCAACACCATTGCTGGTCGTGGTGGCGATGTCGACCATTACCAGCGACCCACTACTCTTGCTGGCTCTCATTGGCAGCAAAATCGTGCGGCACTTTGTCGTCTTCATCACCGGCCATCGCTCACAACTCTCTCCAGCCGGCAACCTCCTCCTCTCTCCCTTTCCCTTCCCTCTTTTCTCTCTTGGTGATGTCGAAAGGGAAGGAAAGAGAGAGAAAGAGAGAAAGGGAAGGGAAAGAGAGGGAGATTGCCGACCGGAGAGAGGTGTGAGTGGCGGTCGATGATGACGCCAGCAAAATGTCGGCCAGTTTCACTGGGAAGGGAGGGAGAAGCGGATGGTGGGTATGAGAGAAAAGAAAAAAGGTTGGAAAATCACTAGACCCGGGGGCAATCTCGGCACTAAATATGTAGCTAGCTTAGAGTGCATGAAAAATATATAACTTTCTACATTAAAAATTGATTTTTCAGATTTCATAAAGTTGGGTTCTGAAAACCATATATTTCCCAAATGGTCCCATCAAAACACAAGTTTCCCTAAAAAAAAGTAAAGTTGTTGTTACTTATTGCTAACAAGAAAGGGTTTAGAGTCGATCATGCAACATTGAATAGTCCAAAAAATGTAAAGTTGTTGTTATTGATTGGTTCCAAGAAAGGTCTAGGAAAGGAGTCTCAAGCTTTTGTTAATCTTATCTCTAACTGTTACTGATTGTTGACAAGAAAGGAGTTTGAGGCTTCTGTTCAGAAAGGAGGGAGATTTGTTTTTTTCCTCACAAACAAGAACTTCATTCTTAGCTAGAAATGCATATCAAACACTAGGGGAAATTTGTGGAATATTTCTTGCCCTGAAATTTGAATAGCAAATGAGTAGGGGAAACTTGGAATTCAAAAATATTCTATTCATGAGTTACATGCTCTTCCAAGACCAAATTTCCATACCTAAAAAATTTCATGTGAAATATTCTATTCATGCTCTACCAAAACCAAATTCCTGTACCTCAAAAGTTTTCACGTGAATGTACCATAAAATCCAAAAGACACTCATGCCTAAAGTTAGATAATAATTGTGCCCACAAGGTTTTTTAAAATGATCAAAACTATCCTTAACAATCCGAAAAGAAAAAACAAAAACAAAAAGATCAATTTATGCTCGATTGCTATAAAACCTTGTTTTTTTATTTATACAAACATATATAGGTATAATATAAATACATTACACTTGTAATATAAATATAGTAATATTACGATATATTATGAGAAAATATAATTTTAAAGTTTTAAAATTTCTCACGAAAATAGCTAGTTGTGGGTTAGTTGTTATATCCCTATCATAATCATGACATTTTGTTTACATCTGCCACTATTTTGGAATTATGATATTAGGTTCTCTACAAAAATCATCATCGTCGTTCTCTACAAAAATCATGTCTCATGAGTACATGCTCTATAAAAATCATGTCTCATGAGTACATGCTCTACCAAAACCAAAATTTTAAAGTTTCACATGGATGCACAATAAAGTCCAAACAACACTAGGCCTACAGTTAGATAATAATTGTGGATGAAATGTATGAGAATTATTGAATAGGGTGGATTGGAGTGAAAATGAATTGGAAGGGTTATTCGATTTGATAAGTCCTCTAAAAGATTAGATAATAATTGTGAGTGAAATGTATGAGAATTATCAAATAAGGTGGACTGAAGTGAAAATGATTAGGAAGGGTCATCCAATTTGATAAGTCCTCTGGAATGGTAGATAATAATTATGAAAATTCCTCCAAAAGCCAATTTTATTTTATTTTTATTTTTATTTTTATTTTTATTTTTTTGCCAAACTATCCTTAACAACCCACCCAAAAAAAAAAACAAAAAACAAAAAACAAAAAGAATAGTCTTTGCAAGTTGTAGTCTATGTGTATTAAGGAAGAAAAAAAACAAAGGGGAAAATTACTTCGATTGAGTCTCAAATCTATGAACTTCAATTTCTAATTTTTTTTTTTGGTGAATTTAAGAAAAAATATAATAATGTATAAATAGACATCTATATAAAAACTTTTTTTTATATATAAAAAAAATACATAGGTATAATACAAATATATTACACTTACAATACAAATACAGTAATTTCGAAAATTTAAAATCTCTACGAAATTGGGTAGTTGTGAGTTAATTTGCTATATCCTTAGCATGAACATGACCTTTTTATTAAATTTGTCCTAGTATTTTGGAATTATGATTTTAAATTCTCTATAGAAATCATGATTCATGAGTTCATGCTTTACCAAAACCGAATTTTCATATCTTAAAGTTTCAAGTGAATGCACAATAAAGCCCAAACAACACCCATGCCTAAAGTTAGATAATAATTATGAGTAAAACGTGGGAAAATTATCAAATAGGGTGTGGACTGAGGTGAAAATGGCTTGAAAGAATCACCTAATTTGATAAGTCCTTTGAAATTGTGAAAATTCCTTCAAAGGTCTTTTTTTTTTTAATTGTTAAAATTACCCTTAACAAAACCCCCAACACCCCTCTTCCCTCTCCCTACCAAAAAAACAAACAAACAAACAAACAAACAAACAAAACAAAACAAAACAAACAAAAAGAGCATTCTTCATCTTTATGAGTTGTTGCCTATGTGTATTAAGGAAGAAAAAAACAAAGGGGAAAATTTCTTTGGCTGAGTCTCAAGTTTGTGAATTTCAATTTCACCAAAAAGCTTCTTGTTGTTATTTTTTTTGTAGTTGTTTTTTTTTTTTTTTTAGTTCATAGGTATAATACAAATATACTACACTTACAATAAAAATGTAGTAAAATTATGATAAAATATAATTTTGAAAATTTAAATTTTCTTATGAAACTAGGGAATTGTGGGTTAGTTTAATATATCCCTAACATGACCATGGCCTTTTTATTATAGATGTCACTATTTTGGAATTATAATCTTATCATTATTTATGATGGTTTAAATCCATGTTTTTAATGTATTTTATAAGATCATTGCTAACTTTGTATATGTTTTTTTACCTTTGTTTGACACATGTTGCATCGAAATACATGTTACAATATGATATCTTCAAGTGCATCATTTGTTGTTAATATGCTAATACTATTGTTATTTCTTTAAATGGGCCCCCTCGAAAGATTTGGTGATAGTAACACCTTCAAAAAGCCACAAGAGATTATTGAAAGAAGAATGTATGCAATGAATGAAGATGACAAAAATTGCAGTTAATGTAGAAAGTAATTTTAGTTAGATAATTTATCTTATTTTTGGTTATATGTTTCAAAATTAATTAGTCAAATACTTTAATCATGTCTATTAAGCTTTGAATCATATTTATAATGTTTTATGTCTTTATAGTTGGATGTATTTGTATTTGGAACTATTTGCACTTTTGAACATTATTTTCCTAATACAAATTGGTGTTAGATTTTTAATGATAATATGTTAAGATATTTTTTTGGTATTCATATCACATTTACAATTAAAAAAAATCATTAAAAACATTATGACACATTACAACATGTTCAAACATAGTGGTTTTATGATTGAATGAAGTCCAATTTTTTTTGTTCCGCAAGCTATATATGAAGTAGTTAAATGACAATAGTAGTTTAACAAATGTGAGTATATTAAAAGCAAAAAGTAAAAATTGATTTGTCATGTCAAAATGAGAAATGATATGTATTTGCAATTTGAATATATTCTTAACACCACACTTAAGTTATAATTTTAGAAAATCAAAATACTTCATGCATACAATTGAATTTGCATGGACTTCTCGACAATGATCGTGGCACGAAAGCTTCAATTGGGCAATCTTCACTTTCATATTTAGAAATCGATTATCAACTTTCTTTAAGCAAAAAGAAATAAAAATGATTATATAAACACATAAAATGATTAAAAATAAAACACTAGATATAAAAATTATTTTAAAATATATTTAAAACGGGTTAAAAACATTTTAGATTTCTAAAATGATTTTTATTTCATAAAAATCATTAACAATTTTCAAAAATAATTTTTCAAAGTTACTAAACATGCCCACCATGTTGCACACAACGGTCACCCACATGGTGCTCAACGTTGCACACAACGACATTCTCGGGGATGGATCTAAGCGGCAGAACATTGCTAACAACGAGATTGGCCTTCTTGCCACAGTAGACGAACTGGCCGGTGTACATGCCCTCGGTAGCGACAAACAACTCTTTCTGATGCTAGTACCAGAAGGGGTGGCGGAAGGTAACTCGAGCGAGTGGGGCGCTGTGACCGGGATTGTGGATGATCTCGGTGACCACACCCTTGAGGTAGTCGTTCCGCTCGCCGAAGTCCAGGCTCCGGAACCTCGTCGGACCCTTGCGGTGGTGGGTGTGGGACTTGAATACGGATCCGGCACCTTTACGCTGGGCGCGGATGACCCGACCCATCTTGGTGAAGGTTTCTAGTTCTACTTCAGCGTTAGGGTTAAAGTTTTGGAAACGGCATAAATCAGTGAGGGAGATGAGAGGTTTATATGGTGTGGAGCTTGTTACATAAATGGGTATAGATTTGAACTTTATTACCAAATTGACCTCATTTTCATTGTTAGGGTTTGAAATTGGATTCTACGATTTTACCACAATGTCCTTTCAAAAAAACTTGTCTGCTTTGAGGCGAGCGGGGCCTGGCCCTTGAGCCCCTTAGATAGTGATGGGGCCTAGGCCGGGCCATGGCTGCAAATTTGAGCTGCGTTTTTAGCGGTGATACACTTAAGCTTCAACATCAACTGCAGAGCGTACATATTTTATTTACTTTCCGCAAAGAGAAGAAAGAATATGCCATGGAGGTTGTCCCATAATGTTTATATCTTAATTAAATGATCGGTTTATATCTTAATCAAATTAGAACAATCTTTTAGTAATGGAAAGAATTGAACTACACTAATCGTGTTTAAGATCAATTTGATTCAATTTAGATGGTCAATTATATAAAAATTAATTGGATTTTAAATCAAATTTGAAGTTCAAAATACATTAAAAAAAATTTTAAGTTGAAATATAATGAATGTATTTAAAAATTTATTTCATTGTAACTTAATAACATTGAATTACTTGAAAAATCAAATTTAGAAATTTAGGATCTGTTTGAAAATTGTTTTTAAGAACAGTTTTCTATTATGTAAAATAAAAAATTACTGAAAATATATTTGATAATAAAAAACTATTTATGTTTAAGCATAGAAGATACAATGTTTTTAAATAATATTTTTTTATTTTATATTATTTTCACTTATTTTCTAAGAATTGTTTTAAAAATAATTATATAAAAATGTAAAATGATTAAAAATAAAACACTAAATATAAATATTATTTTTAAAATATATTTAAGAATATTAAAAATGGGTTAAAAATATTTTAAATTTTTAAAGAGATTTTTATTCCATAAAAATCATGAATAATTTTCAAAAACTATTTCTCAAAGCTACCAAACATGCCCACCATGTTTATGCTCCACGCATAGCTAGCATGCATTCAGGCTGGGCTGAGCCATTGTTCATTGTTGGAATCACAAGGCTTGAAACTCGAGTTTTGACCCAAAATAGGATATTTTTTAAAAAAATTCAAAAAGTAAATCAATTTCCAAAATAATGTCCAATCTAGTGTGTCTGTGCTACGTAGGAGTCCAAGTCAAGAAACCGTAGTCACCAATTACGGTTTTGAATTTTTTTTAAATCAAACAAAACCGTAGTTACCAACTACGATTTTGAATCCTTTTATCATTTTCAATTTCTTTCTTTTTTCGGTTAGGTTTCTTACCTTTAGGGTTTTGCCTTCTTCTTCATCATTCCCGTTGTCTCTCATTGCATTTGGTTGTATTTGGTTCATCCTTGGATCAAATTCAATATTTTCCAAATTTTTATCTTGTTTCGTCATTGGTCAGGTAAGATTTATGAGTTTTTCAGTTTACGTAAATTTTATTTTTTTTTTATATAAATTTGTTTGGTTTTCACAAATTTTAGTTTGTTGTTGTAGATGTGTTTGGTTTCTGATTTTATTTTCATCTTGAGCTTGGTAAAGGTGTGTTTGTTTGTTTTTTTTTTTTTTTAATTTTTTTTTATTGTGAGCTTGACAGAAATGAAAGGTTTTTTTTTTTTTTGGTAAAGAAAACAGATATGGAATGGAACGCCACCATGAATTTTTTTTTTTTTTTTTTTTTTTTTTGTTAAAGATACCAAAAATTGAGGGGACCATGTTAAGAACTCCAAAAATGGAGGGGACCGCTGTTAGAAACTCTAAAAATGAAGGGGACCACTCTTAAGAACTCCAAAAATGAAGGGGATGAGAGTTAATTTTTTTTATTAGAATAGAAAAAATAGGAGTACTCCACTTTTCAAGGGTCAATGAATAAGGTTTTATCTTAAGCTAGGAGATTGAAGGTGTGGGGTTGTTTTCAGTTTCTACATCATTCTCCAAATTTTGGGAATGTTTGGTTGCCTAGAAAATAGAGGAAAGTAATGCTAAAGCGTGTATGTTTGACTTGTCATTTGGGTGGAGTAGAACTCTAGAAAAGAAAATGATATCAGAATTTCCTCTACAATGTGAGTCACTCCATGGACCCATTCCTCTACAATAAAATAGAGTTGGTGCGTTTCATTAGTGGTCATGAGCATTCTGATCTTTTTATTACTTGGTGGGTTTCAAATTCCTTGTTGTTTGGTTGACCTTAAAATTTGGGAATATGATCCAATGGTGGGAGATAGAGTTAGAAAGGGGGAAGTTATGAGGGTTAAAACAAAGTCATCATGGGCTAGTTCTGGACCAGAGATTAAGGCATTATTTGTATCCTTTAAGGAGTCTCAAACTAAATAGTTTTAAAATTTTCATTACTTCAACTCTACTTGATTTAGACTCTACTTGGCTATTATTGGGATTTGATTTGATATAACCATAAGTTGGAGACCTTATCTTTAATTCTTTGTTAGACTCATAATAAGCTAGTGATGTTCATGGGTGGAACATATGAAAATTGGCAAGTTTTTAAGCTTGCTCTGGTGTAAGCATGACTGAGAACCCTCTAAAGCTTTTACTGTAATGGTAAAGTGCCACTGCCTGTGCTCTATCAACACTAAAAACAATCCACCACAACATGTAGAATCATAGAAAAAAATATAAAATGTTACAATCCACACTGTCAAAATCGGGTTAAGACACAAAAAACCAATAACCTATTCTTTTTAGGGATCATGGTCCCTTACCTTCTAGTAATTGAAGCTAGCATCTCATGGTTAGCTGCAACCACAAATTCCGAATCCTGGTATGAGTGATCCCCCATATAAACAATGTAATGCTGCAAAAATCACAAAAAAAAAAAAAAAAAACTAGATTATACTCAAATTAGCACCCCATTATCCTCATACTTCTTTACATAACAATAGTCACTCTTTCTATACCTTTTTATCAGCAATGGCTCCCTCCAAGAAAGCAAAACTAAACAAGAAGAGAAGATTGAAGACTAAAATTAAAATTAAAATTAATATTCAAGAGATTTATAAATTAAAATTAATTTATAAAAGATTTTTTTATTTAATTAAAATTAAAATTAAATAGATTTATAAAATGTTTATTTCTTTTCATTTTTAATATTCAAATAATGTTTATATATATATATATATATATATATATAAATGATTTTTTTTCTATAATTGTGTATTTGATATTTTATTAATATATTTTTTGTGGTGAGTTATCTTTTATTTGATTTTGATATTTAATTTTTTTTTTTGTTGACTTTTAGGTTTAATCAAATATCAAGTGATTTATGAATAACAACATAATTATTTAAATAATATATTATTTAATGGTTGATAACATTTAATTTTATTTTAATATATGATATTTTATCAAAAAAAAAAATTTATTAGTGGATTATTTGAGAAGGGTCATCTTGTTGGCATCAATTTTATTAAAATTAAAATTAATATTCAATAGATTTATAAAATAAAAATAAAATTAATTTTTAAATGATTTTTTTTCTATAATTAAAATTAATATTAAATAGATTTATAAAATGCTCCATTGTATTTGTATCTCTAATTTTAATTTAGACTAGTATGACTTGTTTATTGGTCATAAATGAATTGATTTACTTAAATTTATCAAATTGTTATATACTTAATATAGGGAAAACTCTATAAGTTTTTAAAACTTTTTCATTATAAATATTTTTTTATTTAAAAACAATAAGTATTGTTTATTTATCTTTACAATTTTGTCACAGATATGGAGTATAGAGGACATAGTTTTGATCCAGATCCATTAGATACATCTATTTTGGTTCTATAGGATAGACACAAGTCTCGTTTAGCTGACTCTAGCCAGGTATGTATATGAAAACACATAATATCTCTTTAAAGAATGAAAAAATTTGGAGTTTATTATCTGAATGATTTATTTGTATTTTTACAGCTTGCTTTAGTCTTGACTTGTCAACAACATAAATCTAGGTTAATGTGGGAGTGAGGGATAGATCCTCGTCTTCGACCTTATATTATTTGATCTGGATTTTATGGTGTATATCGTATTGGACACATTACACTAGATTGGGGACTGATCACTAGTCTAGTTGAGAGATGACATCCTGAGACACACACATTTCACCTACCTGTTGGGGAGATGACCGTTACTTTATAGGATGTTGCAATCATATTAGAACTTCGTATTCATGGGCTTCCCATCACTGGCACATGTGATATAGATTGATCACTACTATGTTATGAACTTTTATTTGTGACTTCCCTTGCATATGAGATTAAAGGATCAACGATATCGACACGATGGCTATATCACCAGTTCTCTCATCCACCAATTGATTCAAATGATGCCATATTAGAGCGGTATGCGCAAGTTTTCATATTAGCACTCATAGGTTCAACGCTATTTACAAACAAGAAGGGTACCCACATTAGAGCTATTCACACTCTGGATGATGTGTCCTTGACAAGCCTTACTTTTGGGAAGGAGCTCCTTACTGCTATTGAAGTTGAATAGTGGCTGCGTTGGGGGCTCACTTTTTATGTCCTACTCAATCCTACTAGCACATCTCCATTCCTAGGCCTCACTCATCATTGCCACCTTTGGTGCACCATTCTTATGTCTACATGATCCTTCATATCCTTCCTTTTGGTATACTTTTCCTTAGGGAAGAAAATGCTAGGATGTATTGATGATATCTCATGGAGATTTATTGAAGAGGGGAAAAATCGTAAAATTTTGGCAAAATTTCATCAATAAATTAGTGATATATTGACAAAAGGCGATAAATTCAAAAAATAGTCTGGGACGATGGAAAATCGTCGATTTTTTGGCAATTTTTTACCTTTCCCTTTAGCGTGATTTGACAACCCAAATCATGTCCGCCTCCAACACCTCCAATGGTCATCCATCCAATGCCTTTGATTGAATCTGGGTTTGATCCAACGGTTGGGATGTTTTTCCAACGATAAAATCACGATCCAACGGTTAGATTTCGCCTAGATTTTGATCCAACAACCAAAATTGTTTTTCAACGATACTACCATCTTTCAACGACTATTTTGGCCCAAAATGTTTCTATAAATAACCCATTTTTCATCCATTTCATCCACCTTTGATTTCATTCTTCATTTGCTCCAAATTTTTCTAAGGTTGCTCAATTACTCAATTATTTTAAGGTATGTTTGTTTTAAATTGTAATTAATTTTGTTTTCAATTGTATTTAATTCGTGTATTTTCAATTAATTAGTATATTTGCAATATGGATGATTTTATGTTATTTTTACATTCAATTGTAATTAATTTGTATATTTTTATTGAATTACCTTAGGTTAATTTGATTATTTAATTATAGATGGATATGTTTATTTTAAATGATTATTTAATTTTATTTTCACATTCAATCTAGTTAAAAATAGATTCAACTAGTTAACTTAGCTAAATTATTTAATTAATTTAATTAACATGAACTAGTATATTTGAAATATCAAATATGTTCACTTTTTATGATTGTTGTGATTTATTTTCACATTCAATTATAGTTGGTTTTTATATGTAGTAAATTTGTCATAGAATTAGATTTAGATTCAAAAAATTAACTTAACTAAATTATTTAATTAATTTAATTAACATGAACTAGTATATTACAAATATCAAATATGTTCATTTTTTATGATTATTGCGATTTATTTTCACATTCAATTATAGTTAATTTCATAGATTTAGATTTAGATTCAAAAAATTTTCCATATTAAATGATTATTTAATTTTATTTTTACATTCAATTATAATTAAATAGTATATTTTGTAGATTTCTCATAGATTTAGATTTAGTAAACTAAATTAGCTAAATTATTTAATTAATTTAGCTATTAGCATAAATTAGTATATTTGGAATATGCTCATTTTACATGATTATTTAATTTTCTTTTCACATTCCATTACAACATGTTAAATTTAAATGTTTATGTAATTTTTGTTTACATTAAAATCACATTCAAGATATATATGCATGACATTTTAGAATTTTTAATAATATTATCGATGCTCATTGAGTTGGTACCAATATTGTCTCCAACAACAAGATGGGGTTCCTTCACCTATCAATTTCATTGAACCACATCGATCCTCATATTGGTACTAAAGGGATATTGCAATATAATGTGTACAAATTATTGATATTTAATGAAATTAAGTATTTTATGTAACTTCATAATGAGTGTACAATTACAAAATTAACATTTCTTATAGATCCACATGATATAATTACATCTAATATCGCAAATAATATTATATATGTATATATATATATATATATATATATATATATATATCAAATTCTTCAATAAAATAATTTTAAAATGTTCATTATACTTCTAATTATATTGTTATGAGGTTTTTCTTATATTTCCATGAGTTTTTAACAATTTTAGGTCTATCAATTTTTTTTTTCCAAAATATTCACCGATATATCTCCAATATATATGTCATATCTGTAAAATCGAAGTATCGATATATTTATGATTACCGATATTTTTATATTTACTTTTCCTATCTTGGTGAGAATTTACAGGTTTTTAAATTGAATTTTCAAAATTATTTTCAACTGGAACAATTCCAACTTTAAAATTTCATCTTGAGACTTCTTCTAGACAATAGAATCCTTATTTTCAATAAACTTTTTGCTGCCAATTTCTTTCTAGCATACCTATTCTTTGATTTTCAATAAGTATGAATAAATTTTAATAATTCTAAAATAATAAAATTTATAAAATTAATTTATGGAAAAATAAATTGGGCATTGGTGGAGCTTGACATATGAGCTACTCACTTTTGGTTATTGATCCTAACTATTGTGTTTAATTGATTTATATCATACTATATGACATGCATGCGATTATTCTACACTTGTCCACTAATCTTGTTTCCATGATGTCACATAATTGATTCGTTGCTTAGGTATATATTCTATCTCTCGTTTACTTGATCATTTTTTCTTGATTTACACTTTGGTCATATTACCTTATTTGATTATTGTTTGGTATTAATGATTAATCAATCAATTGTCACACTTGCCTAAACTGATTAATAGAAAACTAATTTTTAGGGTTTAGAGAAATGTTATGATTTGTTGTCGTACTTTCCTAATAGGCAACTTAACTTTTGACTTTGATTCGGTTTTCACAAACCTATTTTTACTTTTAGGAGTCACATTTAGAGTCACAAACCTATTTTGATAAGATATAAAACTAGAAAAGTAATTAATTTGATTAAAATCAAAAGCTTGCGACTATTATAAACACGACAAAATTCCAAACAAAAGTTTACTATTTCAGAATACAAAGAGAAGGCATAAAAATAACGACAGAGATTCAACTTAATGATGGATCTAAACAGTAGCCTTCAGTCTTCAGTCTTCGCGTGCCTATCACAATCGCACATCACATGAGCAGAGCAGCAATGAGACTTGAATTGCAGAGACAAATGCTTGGATTGTGATTAATCTACTTTGGCCTAACCATTTACTTCCAATTTCCAACACAAAGAAAAAATACCCTTGTCCTCGTAATTACCATTTGCTCCAAATCTTCGACTGTTAGGATTTGAGCTAATGATGAACAAAAAGCTGGCAAAAACTAACATGTCACCTCACATGGGGCTTTCTGCACAAGTACCGTAATTTTAAAAACCATTCTATCAAAACTAATTCTAAAACTACCGTAGTTTGTGCCAAGTTGGATTTCATGTGAAAAGATTCCACAATTTCAAACATAGAGATTGAATTTTAATTTTGGAACGTTCCATGAAGATGATTGGATAATATCACAAAATACAAAGTAATTACCATTTTCAGTGTCAAATTTTAATTATTATTAGGACATATAATGGCAAAAGCATGGAAAATGGTGATAAAGATAATTTATTAAGTATAAAATGCAGATTAGGTGTGGGACCATGTGCAATCACCCACTTGTTTCGCTCCCTCCCATCTTTCTGCTTTTCTTTTGGTTTTTTTAATACAAAACATAAAATGCTGGGTATGGTGTGGCTTGGCATAAATCCATGTGGTGGCACCTCAGCTTCCATTTTTCATCTCTCTCTCTCTCTCTCTAATAATAGGGATGAAGATGGGGTTTTCTTCTGCAGAGAAGAAGAGGCCCTCCTTCCCAATGAAGCTGGCCTCCTGTTCTCTCACATGGTCCCCATCTCAGCCCCCTCTTTTATTCCTATTATAAACTCACTACTCTATTCAAATCCCCCACTTCTCTATCAATCACTCCACATGTGTCCATGTGAATTTTGGCAGTTAAATTAATCTTATCCCTCAGGAATGGCGGTTGGTGGGCTCCCTCTATTATTCATAACCTTCATCACTTTCTCCCATTTCCTCCTGTTTTCATACCCCTTGTATTATTTTCTATTCCCTTTTGATTCTCCCGCACTCACCACCCATTTTGCCTTTCAACAAGATGCATTTATAAGAAGATTGATAGAAACACAACGCAAACGTAAATAGATTGTGGCATCAGTTACCCACATGCGTCTAAATTCCTTAAAGATTTGTGGGAAATCCGTGATACCCAGTTCATTTAAAAGCTCGACAAAATTCCTGAATGAATGGAGTGGGAAACCGCAGGAAGCTATATATCAAAAGAGAGTGAATAATGAATAATTGAGAAGCTGAAATATAATTTTGGAGCAGAGGTTGGGAAGGAATTAGGAAGGAAAAGGGCGGTGAATTAATTCTCCAAAATGAATTATTTCACCTATTTTTGTAAGCCCAATTACCGAAATCACTTTTTTATTTTTATTTTTTAAATTCCAAAGACCTTAATCATGATTACCTTTCAAAAAATAAAATAATTTTTTTAAAAATAAGAACAATAATTTCATCTTTTTTATTTCATAAAATCATTTGTAAAAATAAAGTAAAATAAAAGTCACTTTTAAAACTTGCATGTTTTAGATTTATCATTTTAATATAAAATTAAACTAAATTAAATGATAAAATAGGAAATTTTCTTTCATGCATGATTCAAAACATGCATATGAGCTACTGATAGTAATGGGACATATTTTTTCAAGTTTTTATCATATTTAGAGTATACTTAAAAGGTTTTTAAAAATCTGAGAAGAGTTTGGAGCAAGTATGATTTTGTTCCGTTTCACTCTACCTAGATTATATATAATTTTAAATAAAAAATTATTTTAGTTATTTTTTTTATTTTTCAACTTTTTAAATATAAAACAACTATTATTTTTCATAAAAATAATTTATAATATTTTTTATTTATAAATTATATTTATTTTTAATTAAATTTTAAAAAATAAAATAAAATATTTAAAAAAGTAACCTTAGCTAGACAAGTATAAGAATTTCTTATGTCAGTCCCATCCCACCTGTTTAAATTTTGTTTGGGTGAAGATGGAAATATATATAAATAAATATAACAGGGTTGGGATAAGAGCGATTCATCCCAAACCAATCTCGTTGTGATCCCTAATGTGAGCCTCAACTTTTATTTTGTGGATTCCACGATTCATTATTTAAAAAAGTATTTTTATTTATTGCATCCATGAAAAAATTACTAGGATTCAACATTGATTAATATATGAAGAAAAAGAAGTTAAAGTAATAATAAAATATTTATCTATCATTACTCATAACATAAAAATAATTTGTTTTGCCTCTTATCTTTCAGGGTAACAATATATAAATATTTCTATTTTTAATCTGTAAAAAGTTTTTTAATGTGTTTAATATTATTTTTATTAACCATTAAATTAGAATAAAGTTTTATATCAAAACTTTTGACTTTTGACTTTTGACTTTGATATACACATTTAAAATTACTTGCAGATGTATTAATAAGTTTTTAATTTTTAAATGAATATATAAATAGTATGGATGGAAAGAGAGTTTGATAGATGTAAATATAATTTCTCAACTATGTTTTCAAAACTCAAAAGCAGCTTGAAAACATTTTTTTTATTTTTGCTACCAAAAGGCCACTGATTAACCAATGTGATGTCTATCTAGTACTCTATCCGTTCATGATTTAATTTCAGTTGGATCTACCATTTGAAAACACTTTTTTATTTTTGCTACCAAAAGGCCACCAACCATTGTGATGTCTATCTAGTACTCTATTCGTTCATGATTTAATTTCAGTTGGATCTACCATAATGTGAGTTGTTATCCATTAGGGCGAGTAGACAGTCCAACCATCACCAATTCAGTGTTGCTGTCTTCTTCTTCCTGCTCTTCTCCATTGGCTGCGCAGCCGGGTCTTCTCAATTTGCTGCGCAGCAGCCATCTTCATTGACTGCGTATAGCCATGGCCATTTTCCGTTGAACAAACCAACAAAAGGGCATTTTGTTGTATAGATTCCGTTGAACAAACCAACAATATTTTATTTTTTTTGTTTAAATCAAGAGAAATAGTTTATGCACATACAAGGGAAGGTCTTAATGTATGGCACGAGGACCTCGATATAATTCATGGCCATGGCCATTTTCCGTTGAACAAAGCAACAATATTTTATTTTTTTTGTTTAAATCAAGAGAAATAGTTTATGCACATACAAGGGAAGGTCTTAATGTATGGCACGAGGACCACGATATAATTCATGGCCTGTATTTTTTTAATCTTTTCATAAATTCCTTCATTTGTGGGGTGTCTAGATAAATTTTGTGCCCTCCTCATTAGGGTATTTTTATCTTTTCATAAATTCTTTTCAAATCATAAAAAAGTCTATATTTGTCTACATTTCCTCAGGATTGAATAGATGAAACCATATATTTATCTTTTTTTTTTTTTAAATAGATGATATTGAATCAATCGTAAATTCAATTTATGTGATGTCTTAAATTGAATAGAAAAAAATATTCCTAATGCGATATATATAAGTTTCTCTTAATTTTATAGACATATTTTAAAATTGTGAAGGTTTTCTTAAGCCCAAAATGAACAATATCTATACAATTAGGAGTATATTATAAATGATATCAAAGTTAATCTCTGACCCTGATTTGGGATTTATTTGGTCCTGTAGAGGGTGTTTGTCTATTTAATCTCGCAATCCCATAAGATATAAGACGCTATATCTACATGAAAGTGTTTGTGATGCTTCACATCTAATAGGGGAAAAATTTCCTAATGTATGAGTTATTTTTAACCAAATAAACGTGTTTTAAAACCGTGAGGACCCTTTTGAATCTAGAGTGACAATATCTATACGATTAGGTACAGATAATTACAGTTTAATTATAATGGTTGATATCAACATATTATTTTTAATTAAATAAAAAAAATTAAATATTTAATTTTTTCTATTCCATAAAAAACAAGAAAAATACACACCATCTTACTTTTTTTTTTTTTTTTTTTTTTTTTTCTCCAACACAGTTTTAGAGCTCAAAAGATAATTCTAAATTTGAACGTCGTGGGCCTCATGGCTATTTTAAAACAAATGGTACAGTGGTCGAAAAATTCTTTTAAAAATAAAAATTGGTTAAAAAGCAACAAAATAATTTTAGAAATTGTGACATCCATGCGTGTGGTTGAGCAGCTAGCCCTCTAACTACCTATATGGCTATATATAAAGTCTTCTTATATGCCATGTAAAAGCACCACGAGAAAGCCGGAGCTGCTTATTATAATAGAAATGGCTTTGAATATGAGCAGGTTCGTTACCCTGCCTTCACAAGTGCTGCCATCTTCCTTTGTCGCTCCTTCACTTCAAGTTTCATCGTCTCCTTGTTCATGGCGGACGCGCTCCTCACCTTGCTCCAGCTGCCATTTATCGCCATCATCATCGTCAAAGCCACTGCTTTTAACTTCTTGAACAATAATAATATAATTTAATTAATCTCCAAATTTTTTATAAACTCATATTTCTTCCAAATCTTATTCTAACCATTTATTTCTTTTGTATACTTAAACTAAATTGAAACTTTTATTAAAAACAATTACTATTATTATTACTATATTTTTTGATATCCCGCAACATCCAAACAACCTTATTGTACGTCACTTACAATTATCCAAATCACACAATTCTTACTATTATTATTATTATTATTATTATTATTATTATTATTATTAATATCATTATTCTTATTAATCCCAATGTCTCCTCTTACTTAACAAAATACCTCATATACTTTTAACAACCCCACAAACTCTACTCATTATTATTATTTTATTTTACTACACTACCACCTTTGTCTCTCATAGTTACATATTAATTTTTTTTTTTTTTTTTTTGTCACCTAACACAACGCCTCAAATTCAAAATCTAGAAATATACAATTCTTCTTATTATTATTTTCCAATCCCTTAAGCCATATATAATCAAATATTTATTTACTCATTTATTTTTTTTTTAAATTTCATTGTTTAGATCTATTCATCTAAAAAAAGAAATTTGAATTTCCTTATTTTCATCAATGAAATAACTTATATTCATAATTTCAATTTTTTGATCTTAAAATAAATTAATTAAATTAACCCTAATCTAAATTAAAACTTTCTAAAGAATATATAATGTGTTCAAAACTAAATAATGAATATAATATATTAATCTAGGATTAGAATCTTACTTAGAAAAATCTGAACTTCAAACTCTAGATTTTCAAATCTTTAGCTTTACCTTTTCCAATTCTTTAATTTTTAGTTAATAGACTCTTTTAAATAAAGAAGATAAGAAGAAAATCTAATTTATACCAATAATTATTAATTATAAAATGACTCTTTTACCTTTAATGAGTTTAATTAATTAATTAATAATTTATTATTTTGCCCCTAAAGTTTATTTTGGGGTGTTACATATCTAGTACCCTATCCGTTCATGATTTAATTTCAGTTGGATCTACCCTTTGAAAACACTTTTTTATTTTTGCTACCAAAAGGCCACCGACAATTGTGAAGTCTATTTCTATCCGTTCATTATTTAATTTCTACCATAACGTGGGTTGTTATCCATTAGGGTGAGCAGACAGTCCAACCATCGCCAATTCAGCGTTGCTGTCTTCTTCTTCCTGCTCTTCTCCATTGGCTGCGCAGCCGGGTCTTCTCAATTTGCTGCGCAACAGCCATCTTCATTGACTGCGTATAGCCATGGCCATTTTCCGTTGAACAAACCAACAAAAGGGCATTTTTGTTTTTTCATAATTTTTTTTCAAACACAGATAATTGGTCAAATGTTATTTTTTTTTTAGATATAAGGAAATAGTTTATTCACGAGTCACAGTAATGGACCGTTTTCATTGGCTGCTCGTGGTCTGCTGTCCTCGTAGATGAAAGGATATTTTCATATTTTCACTAAATTCTTTTCAAATATATATATATATATATATATATATATATATATATATATATATATATATATAAGGTTAATATTCCTTTTTTAAATCAAGAGAAATAGTTTATGCACATGCAAGGGAAGGTCCTAATGTATGGCACGAGGCCCTCGATATAATTCATGACCTGTATTTTTTTTTTTTTTTTATCTTTTCATAAATTCCTTCAATTATGGGGTATCCTCTAGATAAATTTTGTGCCCTCCCATAAGGGTATTTTTTATCTTTTCATAAATTCTTGTCAAATCATAAAAAAATCAATATTTATCGACGTTTTCTCGAGATTGAATAGATGAAACCGTATATTTATCTTTTTTTTTTTTTTTTAAATAGATGATATCGAATCAATCGTAAATTCAATTTATGTGATGTCTTATATCGGATAGGAAAAAAATATTTCTAACGCTATATATGTATAAACTCATTTTCATCTTATAGACGTGTTTTAAAATTGTGAAGGTTTTCTTAAACCCAAAACATACAATATCTATACGATTAGGAGTATATTATAAATGGTATTAGAGTCAATTCCACACCTAGGTGTGAGGATTTGTTTGACTCCATAGAGGGTGTTTTTTTGTTTGGTCCGGTAATCCCGTGAGATACAAGAGGTTGTATTTGCATGAAGGTGTTTATGATGCTTCATATCTAATAGGGGAAAAAGTTCCTAACGTATGAGTTTTTTTAATCAAATAAATATGTTTTAAAGTCGTGATGACTCTTTCGGATTTAGAACGGATAATATCTATATAATTATGTACGAATCGTTCAATTTAATTATAATGGTTGATATCAACATATTATTTTTAATTAAATAAAAAAATTTAAATATTTAATTTTTTCTATCCCATTAAAAAAAAAAAAAAAAAAAACACACACCACCTTACCTTTTTTTTTTTCCTCCAACACAGTATTAGAGCTGAAAAGGTAATTCTAAATTTGAAAGTCGTGGGCCTCATGGCTATTTTAAAACAAATGGTACAGTGGTCAAAAAAATCTTTTAAAAATAAAAATCGGTTAAAAAGCAACAAAATAATTTCAGAAATTGTGACATCCATGCGTGTGGTTGAGCAGCTAGCCCTCTAACTACCTATATGGCTATATATAAAGTCTTCTTATATGCCATGTAAAAGCACCACAAGAAAGCCGGAGTTGCTTATTATAATAGAAATGGCTTTGAATATGAGCAGGTTCGTTACCATGCCTTCACATGTGCTGCCATCTTCCTTTGTCGCTCCTTCACTTCAAGTCTCATCGTCTCCTTGTTCATGGCGGACGCGCCCCTTCCCTTGCACCAGCTGCCATTTATCGCCATCATCATCGTCAAAGCCACTGCTTGGAAACCATGATTATTCTTTGCTCAAGTCCTTAACTCTATCTCCACATGTAGTGATTTCGCTCTTAAAAAATTAGAAAGCACGTCATTGAATCTGTTCAGATATTTAACTAAGTGTTGTGGGTTTTTGGTTGGTGTTAGGTGGTGAATTCTGAAGCTGATAGCAGCACCAGAAGGATGAAAGAAGTGAAGGAAAGAACCCGGGAGGCATTCTATAGAGCTTGGGATTCAAGGGCTGCTATGGAGATGGTAGACACAGTTGAGAGGCTAGGTCTATCATACCATTTTGAAGACGAGATAAAAGCACTACTGCAAAGGTTCTGCGACTGTAATGCCAGTGAAGATCTCTTCACCACTTCCCTTCGTTTCCGGTTGCTTCGCCAAAATGGATTCCCAACTCATTCTGGTAAACACTCTCTCCATCTCCGTTTTCAGTTCTTCACATTTCTATTCCTTGTTTTTGTTTGCTTATTTTCAAATAACATCACAGAAAATTACAGATCATATATCTACTGGAGAGAAGCATCTGCATCTGTCAACTGTTTTCCTTTGATTATATAAAATGATCTCCCTTTTCTTATGATTTTATTTCTTCAAGGGCTATATATAGAAATGTTTCTTGTTCTGAGCCTCAGATGTTTTTGGCAAGTTCATGGATAAGAATGGAAAATTCAAGGAAAGCTTGACTGAAGACATATGGGGTATGCTGAGTTTACATGAGGCATCTCACTTGGGGGCCAAAATGAAGAAGTATTAGCAGAAGCCAAGGAGTTCACAAGGATTCACCTCATACAGTCTATGCCGCACATGGAACCCCATTTTAGCAGCCATGTCGGCCGGGCACTCGAGCTTCCCAGGCACTTGAGGATGGCGAGGTTGGAGGCTAGAAACTATATAGGCGAATATAGCAGGGAAAGCAACCCGAACTTAGCTCTTCTAGAGCTAGCAAAATTGGATTTCGACATGGTTCAATCACTGCACCAGAAGGAGTTGACTGAGATAGTAAGGTAAATTTTTAATTTTCAACCTTAATTTATTATAATTTGAGTTGACTAAGACCATCCATGTTCAATTCTATAAAGGTGGTGGAAACAGTTGGGTCTTGTTGATAAGCTTGATTTTGCTCGAGACCGGCCGATGGAGTGCTTCTTATGGACAGTGGGGATATTTCCAGATCCCAGGCATTCAAGCTGCCGCATCGAATTAACCAAGGCCATTGCTATCTTACTAGTTATTGATGATATTTACGACTCTTATGGATCTTTGGACGAGCTTGCTCTCTTCACTGACGCAGTAAAAAGGTTTAGTATTTTCTTAATTCTGTGCATTTTTTCGGTTTTATCCATTACATGCATGATCAATAACATGAAGGCTAATTTGACATGTAGATGGGATCTTGGTGCAATGGATCAGCTCCCTGAGTACATGAAGATATGTTACATGGCATTGTACAACACTACTAATGACATAGCATACAGGATCTTGAAGGAGCATGGATGGAGCGTCATAGAAGACCTAAAACGAACGGTGATCGATTATAATGTCTTACATTATATATATATAAACATTTTTAAGTCATGAAGACTCTTTAAATTTAAAGTAGTCTATATCTAGGTGGTTCGGATGGGGCTACTATGAATATAGTATTAAAGTCTATCCTGATCCTACTGTTACGCAGTAACAGTAGGATCAGGATATTAATTGAATACGAAAGGAAACCAGAAATTAATGCCTAACAGAGAAATATTAATTTTCTTGCTGCAGTGGATGGACATCTTTGGAGCTTTCCTAGCTGAAGCCCAGTGTTTCGAGGGTGGCCATGTACCCTCACTAGAAGAGTATCTAACTAATGCAGTTACCACTGGAGGCACATACATGGCCTTGGTGCATGCTTTTTTTCTTATGGGGCAAGGTGTTACTAGGGAAAATATGGCCATGTTGAAGCCCTATCCCAACATCTTCTCCTGTTCAGGGAAAATTCTTCGGCTTTGGGATGACTTGGGAACTGCAAGAGTAGGTCACTAAAACCTTAACTTTGAAAGAATAGTACTAGCAAATCAAAGCTAGCTCTGATATCATATTATATATGAAATGAATGGTTGAATTAGGAGGAGCAAGAGAGAGGAGATAACGCGTCGAGTATAGAATGCTACAAGCGAGAGCGAGAGATGGATACTGTGTTGGAAGATGAAGCCTGCAGGAAACACATAAGGCAGATGATCCAGAGCTTGTGGGTAGAGCTCAATGGGGAGCTGGTTGCTTCGTCTGCATTGCCTCTTTCAATCGTCAAAGCTGCCTTTAACCTCTCAAGAACTGCACAAGTCATTTACCAGCATGGAGATGATAACAAGACTTCTAGTGTTGAAGATCATGTACAAGCATTGCTCTTTAGGCCTGTTTCCTCTAATGGGCATGCTCAAATTACCATGCATTAGGTTTGGATTGTCTTTAGGGTTCATGAAGATCTCATTTGTAATTCATTTGTAGAAGTGCTTTCTAAATACTTCAAAGTGCTTTTCCTATAAAAATGAGGTATTTAGAGAAGCTTTAAAAAAAATTTTTGTTGTAAATGAAAAGTAATGAATGACCACATTGATGGTCATTATATGAGTAATGGGAGTGCATATTATGAAGCCTATAAAAGGCTTCTTACCACCCCCCCCCCCTCCCCATGTAAGAGCATCCCAAGAAAAGAAATAAAGTTCTTCCTCTCATTCTCTCTCTCTCTCTCTCTCTCTTTCTTTCACTTTCTCAATTCTCTTCTTTGATTCCTTCTTCCATATTATATATCAAAGTAAGATATATTTTATCTATATTATTTTGATTTGCATTATATTTGTCCTTGTTTTACACCACGTTATTAGCACGAATTGCTCTGAAGGTAATTCTCGTATCTTAAACTTGAAGTTATTTATATAGAATAAAATTTTACATATTTATATTATTGTTGATTTGTTTTGTTACATATTGTTAAAAGTTATAAACAAATTATTTGATTTTGTTTATAATCAAAGTTAAACCAATGCTATCAAGTTATTATAATTGATTCAAATAATATTGTTTTGTCATATATATGAAGTTATTTGACAATGTCGAATATCACAAAACTCGAATTTGTGGCACTTGACATTTCGGGAAAGAACTATCTATCTTGGATCCTTGATGCTGAATTACATCTTGATGCAATGAACCTTGGAGCTATGATCAAATAAGGAAATCAAGCATCCCTGCAGGATCGCGCAAAAGTATTGATTTTCCTTCGCTATCACCTCCATAAAGGTTTAAAAAAATGAGTGTCTTACGGTAAAGGACCCTTTTACTCTATGGAGTAATTTGAAGGAAAGATATGACCACCAGAAAACTGTGATTCTCCCAAAAGCTTGATATCATTGGATGCACCTAAGGTTGCAAGATTTTAAAACTGTTAGTGAATACAACTCTGCACTTTTCAAAATAAGCTCTCAATTAAAGTTTTGTGGAGAAAAAAATCACAGAGGAAGACATGTTAGAGAAAACTTTTACTACGTTTCATGCCTCGAATGTGCTCCTGCAGCAGCAATATTGAGAGCGTAGATTTACAAAATATTCTGAATTAATATCATGTCTTCTTGTTGCTGAACAAAATAATGAGCTTTTGATGAGAAATCACCAGTCTCGTCCAACTGGATCTGAACCATTCCCTGAAGTAAATGCAATATCGTCCCAAACTAGTGGACGTGGACGAGGATGAGGATGTGGTCGTGGTCGTGGAAGAAATCCCCGATACCATGGTTCTTATAGTAATAATTCTCAGAAAATGAAAGCCTCATTGCACCACCAAAAGTGGAACAATACTGAGACAATACAAGAAAATGGGAAGCGTTTACAAAATAAACCTTCTAAGAACCATGAGAATAATTGTTATAGATGTGGTATGAAGGGGCATTGGTCACGTACCTGTCGTATGCCCAAACATTTGGTCGACCTTTACCAAGCATCAATAAAAGCTAAAGGAAAAGAGATAGAGATGAACTTTACCGATGGTGATGGATTGGACCTAACCTACTATGACATTGATTTCTTTGAAGGTCCTAATGAAAAAACAGACCATTTGATAAATGATGAAAAAATTAACATTGATTGATGTTACTTTATATATAAAATAATATATTATTATGTCTTATATTTACATCTAATTTACTTTGTTATTTACATTATGCCTTTTATTTTTTGTTATATCTGAAATCCATGTGTTATTTGGTCTCAAGATGAATGAGGATGATGTATGTCTCGCAGACTGTGCGACCACGCACACAATTCTTTGAGATAAAAGATATTTCCTCGAATTGACATTAATAAAAGCTAATGTAAGTACCATATCTGGTACTACAAACTTAGTTGAAGGCTCTGGAAGAGCAAACATAACGTTGCCAAATGGAACTAGATTCCATATAAATGATGTTTTATATTCTAGCAAATCCAGAAGAAATTTGCTCAGTTTTAAAGATATTCACAGAAATGGATATCATATTGAAACTATGAATGAAGATGATGTAGAATATCTTTACATTACTTCCATTATATCTGACCAGAAGCTTATAATGGAAAAACTCCCTGCTTTCTCCTCTGAGTTGTATCATACAACTATAAAGCCTATTGAATCATATGTTGTCGTGAACCAGAAGTTCAACGACCCAAAAGTTTTTGTTCTTTGGCATGACAGGCTAGGTCACCCAGGATCTTCAATGATGCGTCGAATAATCAAACACTCACATGGGCATCCACTAAAGAACCAGAAGATTCTTTTGCCTAATGAATACTCATGTGCTGCTTGCTCACAAGGTAAATTGATAATCAGACCATCTTTTACTAAAGTCATATCTAAGTCACCAATCTTTTTAGAAAGAATACATGGGGACATATGTGGGTCTATCCATCCACCATGTGGACCATTCCATTATTTTATGATCTTAATAGATGCTTCTACTAGGTGGTCACATGTTTGTCTCCTTTCTACACATAACGTAGCCTTTGCTAGACTCCTTACACAAATAATCAGATTACGAGCACAATTTCCAAATTATCCAATTAAGACAATATCTTGATAATACTGGCGAATTTACTTCTCAAACATTCATTGACTATTGCATGTCAGTAGGGATAAATATTGAGCATCCTGTTGCTCATACTTATACCCAGAATGGTTTAGCAGAATCCTTCATTAAACGTCTCCAATTAATAGCTCGACCATTACTAATGAAAACCAAATTACCTACTTCCGCTTGGGCACATGCTATTATGCATGTTGCAGCTTTAGTCCATATTCGACCTACAACTTACCATGAACACTCCCCTTAACAACTTGTGCTTGGAAAACAACCAAATATCTCTCACTTATGAATCTTTGGTTGTGCAGTATATGTACCAATTGCACCTACACAACGCACTAAAATGGGTCCCCAACGAAGACTTGGGGTTTATGTAGGTTTTGATTCTCCATCTATCATAAGATATCTTGAACCTTTGACATGCGATGTTTTTACAGCCCGCTTTGCGGATTGTCATTTTAATGAGAGTGTTTTCCCATCATTAGAGGGAGAAAAGTCGATTCCTGAAGAATGACGAGAAATTAGTTGGAAGACATCTACTATGACCCATCTTGATCCTCGTACAAATCAATGTGAACTAGAAGTTCAAAGGATCATTCATTTGCAAAATCTTGCAAATCAATTACCAGATGCATTCATTGATACAAAGAAAGTGACAAAGTCACATATCCCGGCTGCAAATACTCCAACACAGATTGATGTCCCTGTAGCACATTTAACAAATGAATTTAAGATACGCCTGAAGCGTGGTAGACATGTCGGCTCAAAGGATGTAACTCCTCGGAAGAGGAGAACCCAAGAAAAACTTGGCACTCTAGAAGAGACCATCAAAATGACTAATCAGTTTAAAATTGATAAATCTATAGCCCTAGAAGAGGCACAAATAATGCAGAAAGCCCCTAAAAGGCACATATTGAACAAGAAGCCCTTGAAGAGCCACATGTACCTGAAAATTGTGAGATCTCAGTAAGTTATGTACAAACGAGAGAAAAATGGGATCGAAATAATATTGTTATTAACAATATTTTTGCTTTCCAAGTGGCCTCTGATATCATAAGAAATGATGAAGATCCCAAACCACGAAATGTGGAAGAATGTCGACATAGAAATGATTGGCCAAAATGGAAAGAAGCTATACAGGCAGAATTAAACTCATTAACAAAACGAGAAGTTTTTAGACCTGTAGTCCAAACACCTGAAGATGTAAAGCCTGTTGGGTACAAGTGGGTATTTGTACAAAAGCGCAATAAGAATAATGAGATCATAAGATATAAAGTGCGATTAGTAGCATAAGGTTTCTCGTAGAGACCTGGTATTGACTACGAGGAAACATATTCTCCCGTCATAGACGCAATCACATTTCGTTTCTTAATTAGTTTGGCAGTCTCAGAAGGACTGGATATGCGTCTCATGGATGTTATTACAGCATATTTATACGGATCCATGGATAATGATATATACATGAAAATCCCCGAAGGATTTAAATTGCCTGAAACAAATAATACAAATCCTCATAGCATGTACTCAATCAAGTTACAACGGTCTTTGTACGGATTAAAGCAATCTAGACGCATGTGGTACAATCGCCTTAGTGAATACTTGCTAAAAGAAGGGTATGTGAATAACCCTATATGCCTATGCATCTTCATTAAGAAATCAGAAACCGGATTTGCAATTATTGCAGTGTATGTTGATGACTTAAATCTTGTTGGAACTCCTGAAGAGCTCACAAGAACAACAAATTACTTGAAAAAGGAATTTGAGATGAAAGATCTTGGAAAAATAAAATTTTGTCTCGGCCTGCAAATCGAGCATTTTTCAAATGGAGTTTTAGTACATCAATCAACATACATTAAGAAAGTTTTGAAGCGTTTTTATATGGACAAAGCACATCCTTTAAGTTCTCCAATGGTTGTCCGATCACTTGATGTGAAAAATGACTCATTTCGTCCTTGCGAAAAGGATGAAGAGTTACTTGGTCCTGAAGTACTATATCTTAGTGCTATTGGTGCACTTATGTATCTTACCAATTGTACACGTCCAGACATTGCTTTTCCTGTCAATTTATTAGCAAGATATAGTTCCGCTCCAACTCGAAGAAATTGGAATGGTATCAAACATATATTGCGTTATCTTCGCGGAACTACTGATATGGGTTTATTTTACTCAAGGGAATCAAAGCAACAATTGCTTAGATATGCAGATGCAGGATATCTTTCAGATCCACATAAAGACAGGTCACAAACAAGGTATGTGTTTAATTGCAATGGTACTGCTATTCCATGGAGATCTGTCAAACAAACAATGGTAGCCACATCATCAAATCATTCAGAAATACTGGCAATTCATGAAGCAAGTCGTGAATGTATATGGCTAAGATCTATGATCCAGCATATTCGGGAATCATGTGGACTCTCCTCTATCAAAGGTGACTCGACAATATTATTTGAAGATAATGTTGCATGCATTGCACAAATAACAGGGGGTTATATTAAAGGAGATAGAACTAAACACATTTCACCAAAATTCTTTTATACACATGAACTCCAGAAGAGTGGTGAAATTGATGTGCAACAAGTACGCTCAAGTGATAATCTAGCAGATTTATTCACAAAATCATTGCTAACATCAACATTCAAGAAGTTAATACACAAGATTGGAATGCGTCAACTCAAGGATATCGACATGAGGGGGAGTATGCTTGTAAAAGGGTGTTAGTGTATTGTACTTTTTTTTCCTTCGTCCAGGTTTTCTCCTACTGGGTTTTACTGGCAAGGTTTTTAACGAGGCAGTCCTAATATACCAAGAAAAAAATATTGTACTCTTTTTCCTTCGCTAGGTTTTTCCTATAGGGTTTTTTACTAGCAAGGTTTTAATGAGGCATATTCTTTTAATATGTTGGTCATCCAAGGGTGAGTGTTGTAAATGAAAAGTAATGAATGACTACATTGATGGTCATTATGAACTCCATTCACTCATCTTTATGATGAGTAATGGGAGTTCATATTATGAAGCTTATAAAAGGCTTCTTAACCCCACCCCCCCCCCCCCCCCCCCCCCCAATGTAAGAGCATCCCAAGAAAAGAAATAAAGTTCTTCCTCTCATTCTCTCTCTCTCTCTTTCTTTCGCTTTCTCAATTCTCTTCTTTGATTCCTTCTTCCATATTATATATCAAAGTAAGATATATTTTATCTATACTACTTTGATTTGCATTATATTTGTCCTTGTTTTACAACAGTTTCAAAATTTAATAAATACCGTGAAGTAAATTTTGGACTTGCACCTAACAAAATGATTCTTCTAAAAATCACATGTGGCCTTCTAAAAGTGATTTTACAATAGTAACTTTTGCTTCCATATCACCTTTTTGGGATTGTCAATGTTAAGTAATTAATTTTTTAAAAAAAAATAATATGATCTCACTTTATTTTAGTTTATATATCTCAATTCTATTTCTTGCACTTATCTAGTTTTTAGCCAATTGTTATTTAATAAGATTTAGGGGGCAAGAATAGTTTTTAGTTAATAAATAAAAATTGTATGTTTGATATTGGCATGTTTGGTTCAATAATATCTAAATTTAAGAATAAAAATAGCATCGTGCTGAAATTGAAAATTTTCAAATTTTATTTTTATTAATATAAACTTAAATAATAACTTCATTTGGTTTTTTTAGAATTCATTTGAAATAAGCACTTTTGAATTAAAAAATGTTTTTGAAAAAAATTAGATGTTTAGTAAAATTTAAGAAACACTTTTAAAAATATGAAAAAACACTTCTAGTATTAAAAAATCAATTGTAGTGTTTTTTTTTAAAAAATAATTTAATATGCAATTCTTCTAAAAACATTTTCAAAGAATATACTTTCACTAAAAATACTTCGAATAAAAACCCTATCAAATGCACGGTTAGTATTATCCCAATATCTTATTATATATACCTCTTATTGGTTGTAAAAAAAAGTGAAAATAAAAAATAAAAAGGAATTTTTTTAAATTTTAATAAATTATTTGTATATATTTCTTTAAATTTATTTTATTTAATTTTTATTTTATATAGAGATTAAATAATTTAAAACTTAATTAATTTTAATTATATGTTTTTTTATTTAAAAAAATAGAAACTAGTAATAGTTTCAATCTAATAGAAAACGACTTCTATCTTAACTTGATATAAAAATAAGGACTTATTTTATACTTTGAAAAATTATTTTTAAAAGTTTTAAAATTTTTGGATACCTTAGCTTTTTTAAATAATGTTTAAATGTCATTACCTATTTAGAACCTGTTTGGTAATAGTTTTAATAAGCGTTTCTAATATTTCTAATAGTTGAGAATTTTTATCATTCAAGTATTAAGAAGACTAAAAACGATTTCTTAAAATCAGTTTTAAACATATTGATATTGTATTTTATAAGTTATTGTATTTTGTTTTAAAAAATTGAAAACAAAAACCCCACCCAAAACAAAAATAGAAAGCAAAAACACTAACCCAAACCACACCAATTATGAGTTATGAAATGTCTTTATCTTTAGGTTCGTGCAACATTGAATAGTCCAAAAAAAGGGAAACTTGTGTTTTGATGGGGCCATTTGGGAAATATATGGTTTTCGGAACCCAACTTTATGAAATTTGAAAACCAACTTTTAATGTGGAAAGTTATATATTTTTCACGCACTCTGAGACCACTACATATTTTGTGTCAAAATTGCCTACCGTGTTTAGTGATTTTCCAAAATTGTCCTTTTTGTTCTTTTTTTTTTTTTTTTTTTTGTCCTCTCATACTACCATCTACCTCTCCCTCCCTCCCTAGCGAAACCGACTGGCACTTTGCCGACGTCATCACCGACCGCCACTACTCTCTTTTTTCTGCTTCTTCACACTCTACACAAATCTCCACCACTCTTCCCCACCTACTCTCTATCTGTCTCCAATATTCAAAGCCCACATCGAATCCGGGTGTTTTTTGGTACTTAGACAATGTTGAATGTCATCCAAAACCATTCAGGGGTTTGCGTTTTTTCTAGGATTTCTTGATTCTGTTTTTTTAGCTATGGCCTTTTCTGGGTTTTGGGTTTGGTTGTAGCTGTGTTTTTGTAGGGGGAAATGTGACTTATACTGATGATGGTGGCTACCATTTCTAAAGCAGCTTCAACCAACCTACCAACCCACCAAACCCCAAGGCTCTCACACCCATGATACCCATCTTCGGAATCCAGCTAGACCTCCATTTTTGCCTTCTAAGAAGGACAATGGCCTCGTTCCTAAATGACCCAAATCGAGACAGGTCTCTTCCAGATACATATCTCTCTCTCCCTCCACTTCCGCTTCTGTGCCAAAACGCTACTCTTCACCTCTTATCAACTGCTCCACGAATTCTATCGCCTCATCAACACCATTGCCAATCGTGGAGGCGATGTCGACCATTACCAGCGACCCACTACTCTTGCTGCCTCTTATTGGCAGCAAAATCGGGCGGCACTTTGTCGACTTCATCACCGGCTGTCGCTCACAACTCTTTCCAACTGGCAACCTCCCCCTCTCTCATTTTCTCTTCCCTATTTCTCTCTCTTGGTGATGTCGAAAGAGAAGGAAATAGAGAGAATGAGGGAAGGGAAAGGGAAAGGGAAAGAGAGGGAGATTGCCAACTGGAGAGAGGTGTGAGTGGCGGTCGGTGATAACGCCAACAAAGTGTCGGCCAGTTTCATTGGGAAGGGAAAGAGACGCGGATGGTGGGTACGGGAGAAAAAAAGAGAGGATAATTTTGGAAAATCACTAGACCCGGGGGCAATCTCGACACTAAATATGTAGCTAGCTCAAAGTGCATGAAAAATATATAACTTTCTACATTAAAAACTGATTTTTCAGATTTCATAAAGTTGGGTTCCGAAAACCATATATTTCCCAAATGGTCCCATCAAAACACAAGTTTCCTTAAAAAAAAAAAAAAGGTAAAGTTGTTGTTACTGATTGCTAACAAGAAAGGGTTTAGAGTCGATCATGCAATATTGAATAGTCCAAAAAATGTAAAGTTGTTGTTATTGATTGGTTACAAGAAAGGTCTAGGAAAGGAGTCTCAAGCTTTTGTTAATCTTATCTCCGACTGTTACTGATCGTTGACAAGAAAGGAGTCTGAGGCTTCTGTTCAGAAGGGAGGGAGATCTGTTTTTTTCCTCACAAACAAGAACTTCATTCTTAGCTAGAAATGCATATCAAACACTAGGGGAAATTTGTGGAATATTTCTTGCCCTAAAATTTGAATAGAAAATGAGTAGGGGAAGCTTGAAATTCAAAAATATTCTATTCATGAGTTACATGCTCTTCCAAGACCAAATTTCCATACCTAAAAACTTTCATGTGAAATATTCTATTCATGCTCTACCAAAACCAAATTCCTATACCTCAAAAGTTTTCACGTGAATGTACCATAAAATCCAAAAGACAGTCATGCCTAAAGTTAGATAATAATTGTGCCCACAAGGTTTTTTAAAATGATCAAAACTATCCTTAACAATCCGAAAAAAAAAAAAAAAACAAAAACAAAAAGATCAATCTATGCTCAATTCTATAAAAACTTGTTTTTTTATTTATACAAACATATATAGGTATATTATAAATACATTACACTTGTAATGCAAATATAGTAATATTATGATATATTACGAGAAAATATAATTTTAAAGTTTTAAAATTTCTCACGAAAATAGCTAGTTGTGGGTTAGTTGTTATATCCCTATCATAATCATGACATTTTGTTTGCATCTGCCACTATTTTGGAATTATGATATTAGGTTCTCTACAAAAATCATCATCATCGTTCTCTACAAAAATCATGTCTCATGAGCACATGCTCTATAAAAATCATGTCTCATGAGTACATGCTCTATAAAAATCATGTCTCATGAGTACATGCTCTATAAAAACCATGTCTCATGAATACATGCTCTACCAAAACCAAAATTTTAAAGTTTCACATGGATGCGCAATAAAGTCCAAACAACACTGGGCCTACAGTTAGATAATAATTGTGGGTGTAATGTATGAGAATTATTGAGTAGGGTGGATTGGAGTGAAAATGAATTGGAAGGGTTATTCGATTTGATAAGTCCTCTAAAAGATTAGATAATAATTGTGAGTGAAATGTATGAGAATTATCAAATAAGGTGGACTGAAGTGAAAATGATTAGGAAGGGTCATCCAATTTGATAAGTCCTCTGAAATGGTAGATAATAATTATGAAAATTCCTCCAAAAGCCAATTTAAATTTTTTTTTTTTTTTTTTTTGGCCAAACTATCCTTAACAACCCACCCAAAAAAAAAAAACAAAAAACAAAAAGAATAGTCTTTGCGAGTTGTAGTCTATGTGTATTAAGGAAGAAAAAAAAACAAAGGGGAAAATTACTTCGATTGAGTCTCAAATCTATGAACTTCAATTTCTAATTTTTTTTTTTTTTTGGTGAATTTAAGAAGAAATCTAATAATGTATAAATAGACATCTATATAAAAACATTTTTTATATATAAAAAAAAATACATAGGTATAATACAAATATATTACACTTACAATACAAATACAGTAATTTCGAAAATTTAAAATCTCTTACGAAATTGGGTAGTTGTGGGTTAGTTTGCTATATCCTTAGCATGAACATGACCTTTTTATTAAATTTGTCCCAGTATTTTGGAATTATGATTTTAAATTCTCTATAGAAATCATGATTCATGAGTACATGCTTTACCAAAACCGAATTTTCATATCTTAAAGTTTCAAGTGAATGCACAATAAAGCCCAAATGACACCCATGCCTAAAGGTAGATAATAATTATGAGTAAAACGTGGGAAAATTATCAAATAGGGTGTGGACTGAGGTGAAAATGACTTGAAAGAGTCACCTAATTTGATAAGTCCTTTGAAAGGTGAGAAGAAATTGTGAAAATTCCTCCAAAGGTCTTTTTTTTTTTTTAATTGTTAAAATTACCCTTAACAAAACCCCTAACACCCCTCTTCCCCCTCCCCACCAAAAAAAAAACAACAACAACAAACAAACAAACAAAACAAAACAAAACAAACCAAAAGAGCATTCTTCATCTTTATGAGTTGTTGCCTATGTGTATTAAGGAAGAAAAAAACAAGGGGGAAAATTTCTTTAGCTGAATCTCAAGTTTGTGAATTTCAATTTCTCCAAAAAACTTCTTGTTGTTATTGTTGTTGTTGTTGTTTTTTTTTTTTTAGTTCATAGGTATAATACAAATATACTACACTTACAATACAAATGTAGTAAAATTATGATAAAATATAATTTTGAAAATTTAAATTTTATTATGAAACTAGGGAATTGTGGGTTAGTGTAATATATCTCTAACATGACCATGACCTTTTTATTATAGATGTTACTATTTTGGAATTATAATCTTATCATTATTTATGATGGTTTAAATCCATGTTTTTAATGTATTTTATAAGATCATTGCTAACTTTGTATATGTTTTTTTTACCTTTGTTTGACACATGTTGTATCGAAATACATGTTACAATATGATATCTTCAAGTGCTTCATTTTTTGTTAATATGCTTATATTATTGTTATTTCTTTAAATGGGCATCCCTCAAAAGATTTGGTGATAGTAACACCTACAAAAGGCCACAAGAGATTATTGAAAGAAGAATGCATGCAATGAATGAAGATAACAAAAATTGAGTTAATGTAGAAAGTAATTTTAGTTGGATAATTTATCTTATTTTTGGTTATATGTTTCAAAATTAATTAGTCAAATACTTTAATCATGTCTATTAAGCTTTGAATCATATTTATAATGTTTTATGTCTTTATAGTTGGATGTATTTGTATTTGGAACTATTTGCACTTTTGAACATTATTTTCGTAATACAGATTGGTGTTAGATTTTTAATGATAATATATTAAGGTATTTTTTGGTATTCATATCACATTTACAATAAAAAAATCATTAAAAACATTATGACACATTACAACATGTTCAAACATAGTGGTTTTATGATTGAATGAAGTCCAATTTTTTTTGTTCCACAAGCTATATATGAAGTAGTTAAATGACAATAGTAGTTTAACAAATGTGAGTCAATTAAAAGCAAAAAGTAAAAATTGATCATTTGTCATGTCAAAATGAGAAATGATATGTATTTGCAATTTGAATATATTCTTAACACCACACTTAAGTTATAATTTTAGAAAATCGAAATACTTCATGCATACAATTGAACTTGTATGGACTTCTTGACAATGATCATGGCATGAAAGCTTCGATTGGGCAATCTTCACTTTCATATTTAGAAATCGATTATCAACTTTCTTTAAGCAAAAAGAAAAAAAAATGATTATATAAACACATAAAATGATTAAAAATAAAACACTAGATATAAAAATTATTTTTAAAATATATTTAAAACGGGTTAAAAACATTTTAGATTTCTAAAATGATTTTTATTTCATAAAAATCATTAACAATTTTCAAAAATAATTTTTCAAAGTTACTAAACATGCCCACCATGTTGCACACAACAGTCACCCACATGGTGCTCAACGTTGCACACAATGACACTCTCGAGGATGGATCTAAGTGGCAGAACATTGCTAACAACGAGATTGGCCTTCTTGTCATAGTAGACGAACTGGCTGGTGTACATGCCCTCCGCAGCGACGAACAACTCTTTCTAATGCTTGTACCGGAAGGGGTGGTGGAAGGTAACTCGAGCGAGTGGGACACCGCAACCGGGATCGTGGATGATCTCGGTGACCACACCCTTGAGGTAGCCATTCCGTTCGCCGAAGTCCAGGCTCCGGAACCTCGTCAGACCCTTACAGTGGTGGGTGTGGGACTTGAATACAGATCCGGCATTTTTACGCTAGGCGCGGATGACCCGACCCATCTTGGTGAAGGTTTTTGGTTCTACTTCAGCACTAGGGTTAGGGTTTTGGAAACGGCAGAAATCAGTGAGGGAGATGAGAGGTTTATATGGTGTGGAGCTTGTTACATAAATGGGTATAGATTTGAACTTTATTACCAAGTTGACCTCATTTTCATTTTTAGGGTTTGAAATTGGATTCTACGATTTTACCACAATGTCCTTTCGAAAAAACTTGTCCACTTTGAGGCGAGCTGGGCCTGGCCCTTGAGCCCCTTAGATAGTGATGGGGCTTAGGCCAGGCCATGGCTGCAAATTTGGGCTATGTTTTTAGCATTGATACACTTAAGCTTCAATATCAACTGCAGAGCGTACAAATTTTATTTACTCTCCGCAAAGAGAAGAGAGAATATGCCATGGAGGTTGTCCCATAATGTTTATATCTTAATCAAATGATCGGTTTATATCTTAATCAAATCAAAACAATCTTTTAGTAATGGAAACAATTGAACTACACTAATCGTGTTTAAGATCAATTTGATTCAATTTAGATGGTCAATTATATAAATTAATTAGATTTTAAATCAAATTTGAAGTTCAAAATACATTAAAAAAAAATTAACTTGAAATATAATGAATGTATTTAAAAATTTATTTCACTTTAACTTAATAACATTGAGTTACTTGAAAAATCAAATTTAGAAATTTAGGATCTGTTTGAAAATTGTTTTTAAGAACAGTTTTCTATTATGTAAAATAAAAAATTACTGAAAATATATTTGATAATAAAAAATTGTTTCTGTTTAAGAATAGAATATATAATGCTTTTAAATAATATTTTTTTATTTTATATTATTTTCACTTATTTTCTAAGAATTGTTTTAAAAATAATTATATAAACACGTAAAATGATTAAAAATAAAACACTAAATATAAATATTATTTTTAAAATATATTTAAAAATATTAAAAATGGGTTAAAAATATTTTAAAATTTGAAAGAGATTTTTATTCCATAAAAATCATGAATAATTTTCAAAAACTATTTCTCAAAGCTACCAAACATGCCCACCATGTTTATGCTCCACGCATAGCTAGCATGCATTCAGGCTGGGCTGAGCCATTGTTCATTGTTGGAATCACAAGGCCTGAAACTCAAGTTTTGACCCAAAATAGGATATTTAAAAAAAAAATTCAAAAAGTAAACCAATTTCCAAAATAATGCCCAATCTAGTGTGTCTGTGCTACGTAGGAGTCCAAGTCAAGAAACCGTAGTCACCAATTACGGTTTTGATTTTTTTTTTAAATCAAACAAAACTGTAGTTACCAACTACGATTTTGAATCCTTTTATTATTTTCAATTTCTTTCCCTTTTCGATTAGATTTCTTACCTTTAGGGTTTTGCCTTCTTCTTCGTCATTGGTCAGGTAAGATTTATGAGTTTTTCAGTTTACGTAAATTATAATTTTTTTTTTTTGTAAATTTGTTTGGTTTTCACGTATTTTAGTTTGTTGTTGTAGATGTGTTTGGTTTCTGATTTTATTTTCATCTTGAGCTTGGTAAAGATGTGTTTGTTTGTTTGTAATTTTTTAAAAAAAAAAAAATTATTGTGAGCTTGACAGAAATGAAAGGTTTTTTTTTTTGTAAAGAAAACAGATATGGAATGGAAGACCACCATGAATTTTTTTTTTTTTTTTTTTTTTTTTTGTTAAAGATACCAAAAATTGAGGAGACCATGTTAAGAACTCCAAAAATGGAGGGGACCATTGTTAGAAACTCTAAAAATGAAGGAGGACCACTCTTAAGAACTCCAAAAATGAAGGGGACAAGCGTTAATTTTTGTTATAGGAATAGAAAAATTAGGAGTACTCCACTTTTCAAGGGCCAATGAATAGGGCTTTATCTTAAGCTATGAGATTGAAGTTGTGGGGTTGTTTTCAGTTTCTACATCATTCTCCAAATTTTGGGAATGTTTGGTTGCCTAGAAAATAAAGAAAACTAATGCTAAAGCGTATATGTTTGACTTGTCATTGGGGTGGAGTAGAACTCTAGAAAAGAAAATGATATCAGAATTTCCTCTACAATGTGAGTCACTCCATGGACCCATTCCTCTATAATAAAATAGTGTTGGTACATTTCATTAGTGGTCCTGGGTATTCTGATCTTTTTATTACTTGGTGGGTTTCAAATTCCTTGTTGTTTGGTTGACCTTAAAATTCGAGAATATGATCCAATGGTGGGAGATAGAGTTAGAAAGGGGGAAGTTATGAGCGTTAAAACAGAGTCATCATGGGCTAGTTCTGGACCAAAGATTAAGGCATTATTTGCATCCTTTAAGGAGTTTTAAACTAAATAGTTTTAAAATTTTCAATACTTCAACTCTACTTGATTTAGACTTTGCTTGGCTATTATTGGGATTTGATTTGCTATAACCATACATCGGAGACCTTATCTTTAATTCTTTGTTAGACTCATAATAAGCTAGTGATGTTCATGGGTGGAACATATGAAAATTGGCAAGTTTTTAAGCTTGCTCTGGTGTAAGCATGTCTGAGAACCCTCTAAAGCTTTTACTATAATGGTGAAGTGCCACTGCCTATACTCTATCAACACTAAAAACAATCCACCACAACATGTAGAATCATAGAAAAACATATCAAATGTTACAATCCACACTGTCAAAATCGGGTTAAGACATAGAAAACCAATAGCCTATTCTTATTAGGGATCATGGTCCCTTACCTTCCAGTAACTGAAGCTAGCATCTCATGGTTAGCTGCAACCACAAATTCTGAATCCTGGTATGAGTGATCCCCCATATAAACAATGTCTGCAAAAATCACAAAAAAAAACTAGATTATACTCAAATTAACACCCCATTATCCTCATACTTCTTTACATAACAATAGTCACTCTTTCTATACCTTTCTATCGGCAATGGTTCCCTCCAAGAAAGCAAAACTAAACAAGAAGAGAAGATTGAAGACTAAAATTAAAATTAAAATTAAAATTAAAATTAATATTCAATAGATTTATAAATTAAAATTAATTTATAAGAGATTTTTTTATTTAATTAAAATTAAAGTTAAATAGATTTATAAAATGTTTATTTGTTTTCATTTTTAATATTCAAATAATGTTTATATATATATATATATATATATATATAAATGACTTTTTTTTTCTATAATTGTGTATTTGATATTTTATTAATATATTTTTTGTGGTGAGTTATCTTTTATTTGATTTTGATATTAAAATTTTTTTTTCGACTTTTAGGTTTAATCAAATATCAAGTGATTTATGAATAACAACATAATTATTTAAATAATATATTATTTAATGGTTGATAACATTTAATTTTATTTTAATATATGATATTTTATCAAAAAAAAATTATTAGTGGATTATTTGATAAGGGTCGTCCTGTTGGCATCAATTTTATTAAAATTAAAATTAATATTCAATAGATTTATAAATTAAAATTAAAATTAATTTATAAATGATTTTTTTTCTATAATTAAAATTAATATTAAATAGATTTATAAAATGCTCCATTGTATTTTTATCTCTAATTTTAATTTAGACTAGTATGACTTGTTTATTGGTCATAAATAAATTGATCCAAATTGATATATACTTAATATAGGGAAAACTCCATAAGTTTTTAAAACTTTTCCATTATAAATATTTTTTTATTTAAAAACAATAAGTATTGTTTATTTATCTTTATAATTTTGTCACAGATATAGAGTATAGAGGACATAGTTTTGATCCAGATCCATTAGATACATCTATTCTGGTTCTATAGGATAGACACAAGTCTCGTTTAGCTGACTCTGGCCAAGTATGTATATGAAAACACATAATATCTCTTTAAAGAATGAAAAAATTCGGAGTTTATTATCTGAATGATTTATTTGTATTTTTACAGCTTGCTTTAGTCTTGACTTGTTGACAACATATACTAGGTTTATATGGGAATGAGGGATAGATCCTCGTCTTGGACCTTATATTATTTGATCTAGATTTTATGGTGTATACCATATTGGACACATTACACTAGATTGGGGACTGATCACTAGTCTAGTTGAGAGATGACATCTTGAGACACACACATTTCACCTACCTGTTGGGAAGATGACCGTTACTTTATAGGATGTTGCAATCATATTAGGACTTCGTATTCATGGGCTTCCCATCACTGGCACATGTGACATAGATTGATCACTACTATGTTATGAACTTTTATTTGTGACTCCCCTTGCACATGAGATTAAAGGATCAACGATATCGACGATGGCTATGTTACCAGTTCTCTCATCCACCAATTGATTCAAATGATGCCACATTAGAGCGGTATGCGCAAATTTTCATATTAGCACTCATAGGTTCAACACTATTTACAAACAAAAAGGGTACCCACATTAGAGCTATTCACGCTCTGGATGATGTGTCCTTGACAAGCCTTACTTTTGGGAAGGAGCTCATTACTGCTATTGAAGTTGAATAGTGGTTGCATTGGGGGCTCACTTTTTATCTCCTACTCAATCCTACTAGCACATCTCCATTCCTAAGCCTCACTCATCATTGCCACCTTTGGTGCACCATTTTTATGTCTGTGTGATCCTTCATTTCCTTCCTCTTGGTGTACTTTTCCTGAGGGAAGAAAATGTTGGATGTATTGATGATATTTCATGGAGATTTATTGAAGGGGAGAAAAATCGTAAAATTTTGGCAAAATTTCATCGATAAATTAGTGATATATTGACAAAAGGCAATAAATTCAAAAAATAGTTTGGGACGATGGAAAATCGTCGATTTTTTGGCAATTTTTTACCTCTCCCTTTAGCGTGATTTGACAACCCAAATCACATCCGCCTCCAACACCTCCAATGGTCATCCATCCAATGCCCTTGATTGAATCTAGGGTTGATCCAACGGTTGGGATGTTTTTCCAATGATAAAATCACGATCCAACGGTTAGATTTCGCCTAGATTTTGATCCAACAACCAAAATTGTTTTTCAACAGTACAACCATCTTTCAACGACTATTTTGGCCCAAAATTTTTCTATAAATAGCCCATTTTTCATCCATTTCATCCACCTTTGATTTCATTCTTCATTTGCTCTAAATTTTTTTAAGGTTGCTCAATTACTCAATTATTTTGAGGTATGTTTATTTTAAATTGTAATTAATTTTGTTTTCAATTGTATTTAATTCATGTATTTTCAATTAATTAGTATATTTGCAATATGGATGATTTTATGTTATTTTTACATTCAATTGTAATTAATTTGTATATTTTTATTGAATTACCTTAGGTTAATTTGATTATTTAATTATAGATGGATATGTTTATTTTAGATGATTATTTAATTTTATTTTCACATTCAATCTAGTTAAAATTAGATTCAACTAGTTAACTTAGCTAAATTATTTAATTAATTTAATTAACATGAACTAGTATATTTGAAATATCAAATATGTTCATTTTTTATGATTGTTGTGATTTATTTTCACATTCAATTATAGTTGGTTTTTATATTTAGTAAATTTTTCATAGAATTAGATTTAGATTCAAAAAATTAACTTAACTAAATTATTTAATTAATTTAATTAACATGAACTAGTATATTTGGAATATTAAATATGTTCATTTTTTATGATTATTATGATTTATTTTCACATTCAATTATAGTTAATTTCTACATTTAGTAATTTTTTCATAGATTTAGATTTAGATTCAAAAAATTTCCATATTAAATGATTATTTAATTTTATTTTTACATTCAATTATAATTAAATAGTATATTTTGTAGATTTCTCATAGATTTAGATTTAGTAAACTAAATTAGCTAAATTATTTAATTAATTTAGCTATTAGCATAAATTAGTATATTTGGAATATGCTCATTTTACATGATTATTTAATTTTCTTTTCATATTCCATTACAACATGTTAAATTTAAATGTTTACGTAATTTTTGTTTACATTAAAATCACATTCAAGAGATATATGCATGACATTTTAGAATTTTTAATAAATATTATCGATGCTCATTGAGTTGGTACCAATATTGTCTCCAATAACAAGATGGGGTTCCTTCACCTATCAATTCCATTGAACCACATCGATCCTCATATTGGTACTAAAGAGATATTGTGATGTAATGTGTACAAATTATTGATATTTAATGAAATGAAGTATTTTATGTAACTTCATAATGAGTGTACAATTACAAAATTAACATTTCTTATAAATCCACATGATATAATTACATCTAATATTGCAAATAATATTATATATATACAAACATATATATATATATATATATATATATATATATAATATATATATATATATATATATCAAATTCTTCAATAAAATAATTTTAAAATGTCTATTATACTTCTAATTATATTGTTATGAGGTTTTTTTTGCATTTCCATGAGTTTTTAACAATATTAGGCCTACCAATTTTTTTTCCAAAATATTCACCAATATATCTGTCATGTCTGTAAAATTGAAGTATCGATCTGTGATTACCTATATTTTTATATTTACTTTTCCTATCTTGGTGAGCATTTACAGGTTTTTAAATTGAATTTTCAAAACTATTTTCAACTGGAATAATTCCAACTTTAAAAGTTCATCTTGAGACTTCTTCTAGACAATAGAATCCTTATTTTCAATAAACTTTTTACTGCCAATTTCCTTCTAGCATGCCTATCCTTTGATTTTCTCTATTTTCAATAAGTATGAATAAATTTTCATAATTCTAAAATAATAAAATTTATGAAATTAATTTATATAAAAATAAATTGGGCATTGGTGGAGCCTAACATATGAGCTACTCACTTTTGGTTATTGATCCTAACTATTGTGTTTAATTGATATTAATTGATTTATACCATACTATATGACATGCATGCAATTATTCTATACTTGCCCACTAATCTTGTTTCCATTATGGCACATAATTGATTCGCTGCTTAGGTATGTATTCTATCTCTCGTTTACTTGATCATTTTTTCTTGATATACACTTTGGCCACATTACATTCTTTGATTATTATTTGATATTCACGATTAATCAATCAATTGTCACACTTGCCTAAACTGATTAGTAGAAACCTAATTTTTAGGGTTTAGAGAGATGCTATGATTTGTCGTCGTATCTTCCTAATAGGTAACTTAACTTTTGACTTTGATTCGATTTTTACAAGCCTATTTTTATAACTTTTAGGAGTCACATTTAGAGTCACAAACCTATTTTAATAAGATATAAAACTAGAAAAATAATTATTTTGATTAAAATCAAAAGCTTGCGACTATTATAAACACGGCAAAATTCCAAACAAAAGTTTACTATTTCAGAATACAAAGATAAGGCATAAAAATAACGACAGAGATTCAACTTAATCATGGATCTAAACAGTAGCCTTCAGTCTTCAGTCTTCGCATGCCTATCACAATCGCACATCACATGAGCAGAGCAGCAATGAGACTTGAATTGCAGAGACAAATGCTTGGATTGTGATTAATCTACTTTGGCCTAACCATTTACTTCCAATTTCCAACACAAAGAAAAAATACCCTTGTCCTCGTAATTACCATTTGCTCCAAATCTTCGACTGTTAGGATTTGAGCTAATGATGAACAAAAAGCTGGCTAAAACTTAACATGCCACCTCACTTGGGGCTTTCTGCACAAGTACCGTAATTTTAAAAACCATTCTATCAAAACTAATTCTAAAACTACCGTAGTTTGTGCCAAGTTGGATTTCATGTGAAAAGATTCCACAATTTCAAACATAGAGATTGAATTTTAATTTTGGAACATTCCATGAAGATGATTGGATAATATCACAAAATACAAAGCAATTACCATTTTCAGTGTCAAATTTTAATTATTATTAGGACATATAATGGCAAAAGCATGGAAAATGGTGATAAAGATAATTTATTAAGTATAAAATGCAGATTAGGTGTGGGACCTAAAAGAGAAAAGGGCATGCAGGTGGGCACATGTGCAATCACCCACTTGTTTCACATATAGAATCTGTTTAGTCACAATTGAACTACCCATTAGGAGGAGGATGCTTCACGATATCCGGGTTGAATTTAAACCTTGGAGGGACATCCACACAGCCAGTTCTGCGGCCAAATTCTTTGCCTCAGCCCATGCAGATGAATCAACAAGATCATATGATGACTTCCCCCATGATGACTAGTGGGTCTATCCCTACTGATCAGACTGGGTATGGTGCAGAGGTTAACAATGGAAATGGACACAACAGTAGGTTTATGAATATGGTCGACCATTGTGTGGATCTAGATAACTACTGGCCTCCCTATTAAGAGAGGATTTGATAAGAAAATTTGGTGGACGCCTGTTTCGTCTTTTTGAATAATTGGTTAAGACGTTCAAGCTTAGAAATTGATGTTATGACTTCTCATAAAATATAGGTAAGTTTGTTAGCTATTTTCATCCTTTTTGGCGTTTTTTCTCTCCTTTTTGGTCGGATGCAGATGGGGTGTCATAGGTGGCTATCAAGCAATCAGAACCAGATCTTGATTAGCCATGGAGTCATCACCACCTCCTTGTTTTTGTTTGCTTATTTTCAAATAATATCACAGAAAATTACAGATCATATATCTACTGGAGAGAAGCATCTGCATCTGTCAACTGTTTTCCTTCGATTATATAAAATGATCTCCCTTTTCTTATGATTTTATTTCTTCAAGGGCTATATATAGAAATGTTTCTTGTTCTGAGCCTCAGATGTTTTTGGCAAGTTCATGGATAAGAATGGAAAATTCAAGGAAAGCTTGACTGAAGACATGCGGGATATGCTGAGTTTACATGAGGCATCTCACTTGGGGGCCAAAAATGAAGAAGTATTAGCAGAAGCCAAGGAGTTCACAAGGATTCACCTCATACAGTCTATGCCACACATGGAACCCCATTTTAGCAGCCATGTCGGCCGGGCACTCGAGCTTCCCAGGCACTTGAGGATGGTGAGGTTGGAGGCAAGAAACTATATAGGCGAATATAGCAGGGAAAGCAACCCGAACTCAGCTCTTCTAGAGCTAGCAAAATTGGATTTCGACATGGTTCAATCACTGCACCAGAAAGAGTTGGCTGGGATAGTAAGGTAAATTTTTAATTTTCAACCTTAATTTATAATAATTTGAGATAATAGATAACTGATTTCACCTAAGATTAATTTCATTTCTTGACTAAGGCCATCCATGTTCAATTCTATAAAGGTGGTGGAAACAGTTGGGTCTTGTTGATAAGCTTGATTTTGCTCGAGACCGGCCGATGGAGTGCTTCTTATGGACAGTGGGGATATTTCCAGATCCCAGGCATTCAAGCTGCCGCATCGAATTAACCAAGGCCATTGCTATCTTACTAGTTATTGATGATATTTACGACTCTTATGGATCTTTGGACGAGCTTGCTCTCTTCACTGATGCAGTAAAAAGGTTTAGTATTTTCTTACTTCTGTGCATTTTTTCGGTTTTATCCATTACATGCATGATCAATAACATGAAGGCTAATTTGGACATGTAGATGGGATCTTGGTGCAATGGATCAGCTCCCTGAGTACATGAAGATATGTTACATGGCATTGTACAACACTACTAATGACATTGCATACAGGATCTTGAAGGAGCATGGATGGAGCGTCATAGAAGACCTAAAACGAACGGTGATTATAATGTCTTACATTGGATAGGAAAAAAAGTTCTAATTAAATACTATACAAACATTTTTAAGTCATGAAGGCTCTTTAAATTTAAAGTAGACTATATCTATAAATATGGTATTAAAGTTGATCCTAATCCTAATGCGAAGTATGTTTAATGGGTACCATAAAAGGTGTCCGTCTTGGATTCCCAGGGGGAGTAATTATGGGGTGGGATTGTGGTCCAGATGTTTGTTGTGGATCCCACGTGATTGAACACGAAGGAAACCGGAAATTAATGCCTGATAGAGAAATATTAATTTTCTTGCTGCAGTGGATGGACATCTTTGGAGCTTTCCTAGATGAAGCCCATTGTTTCAAAGGTGGCCATGTACCCTCACTAGAAGAGTATCTAAATAATGCAGTTACCACTGGAGGCACATACATGGCCTTGGTGCATGCCTTTTTTCTTATGGGGTAAGGTGTTACTAGGGAAAATATGGCCATGTTGAAGCCCTATCCCAACATCTTCTCCTGTTCAGGGAAAATTCTTCGGCTTTGGGATGACTTGGGAACTGCAAGAGTAGGTCACTAAAACCTTAACTTTGAAAGAATAGTACTAGCAAATCAAAGCTCTGATATCATATTATATATGAAATGAATGGTTGAATTAGGAGGAGCCAGAACGAGTAGATAACGCGTCGAGTATTGAATGCTACAAGCGAGAGCGAGAGATGGATACAGTGTCGGATGATGAAGCCTGCAGGAAACACATAAGGCAGCTGATGATCCAGAGCTTGTGGGTAGAGCTCAATGGGGAGCTGGTTGCTTCGTCTGCATTGCCTCTTTCAATCATCAAAGCTGCCTTTAACCTCTCAAGAACTGCACAAGTCATTTACCAGCATGGAGATGATAACAAGACTTCTAGTGTTGAAGATCATGTACAAGGATTGCTCTTTAGGCCTGTTTCCTCTAATGGGCATGCTCAAATTACCATGCATTAGGTTTGGATTGTCTTTAGGGTTCATGAAGATCTCATTCGTAATTGATTTGTAGAAGTGCTTTCTAAATACTTCAAAGTGCTTTTCCTATAAAAATGAGGTATTTAGAGAAGCTTTAAAAATGTTTTTAAAAATTTAATAAATACCCTGAAGTAAATTTTGGACTTGCACCTAACAAAATGATTCTTCTAAGAATCACATTTGGCCTTCTAAAAGTGATTTTACAATAGTAACTTTTGCTTCCATATCACCTTTTTGGGATTGTCAATGTTAAGTAATTAATTTTTTTAAAAAAAAAATAATATGATCTCACATTATTTTAGTTTATATATCTCAATTCTATTTCTTCCACTTATCTAGTTTTTAGCCAATTGTTATTTAATAAGATTTAGGGGGCAATAATAGTTTTTAGTTAATAAATAAAAATTGTATGTTTGATATTGGCATGTTTGGTTCAATAAGATCTAAATTTAAGAATAAAAATAGTGTTATGCTGAAATTGAAAATTTTCAAATTTTATTTTCATTAATATAAACTTAAAGAATAACTTCATTTGGTTTTTTTATAATTCATTTGAAAAAAGTACTTTTGACTTAAAAAATGTTTTTGAAAAAAATTAAATGTTTAGTAAAATTTAAGAAACACTTTTAAAAATATGAAAAAAACACTTCTAGTATAAATAAATAAAAATCAATTGTAGTGTTTTTTTTAAAAAATAATTTAATATGTAATATATTCTTCTAAAAACAATTTCAAAGAACGTACGTTTACAAAAAATATTTTGAATAAAAACTCTACCAAATGCACCGTTAGTATTATCCCAATACCTTATTATATATACCTCTTATTGGTTGTAAAAAAAAAGTGAAAAATAAAAAAATAAAAAGAAATATTTTTTAAATTTAATAAATTATTTGTATATGTTTCTTTAAATTTATTTTATATAGAGATTAAATAATTTAAATTTTAAAAATATTTAATTAATTTTAATTATATATATTTTTTATATTTTAAAAAATAGAAACTAGTAATAATTTCAATCTAATAGAAAATAGTAACGACTTCTATCGTAACATGATATAAAAATAAGGACTTATTTTATACTTTAAAAAATTATTTTTAAAAGTTTTAGAAATTTTTTAATACCTTATCTTTTTAAAATAATATTTAAAAGTTATTATCTATTTAGAATGATAGTAATTTTAGAAACTGTTTCTAATATTTCTAATAGTTAAACTTTTTTATTATTCAAGTATTAAAAAGATAAAACATGATTTCTTAAAATCATTTTTAAACATATTGTTATTATATTTTATAAGTTATTGTATTTATTTTAAAAAAATTGACAAACAAAAACCCTACCCAAAACAAAAATAGAAAGCAAAAACCCTAACCCAAACCACACCAATTATGCGTTATGAATGGTCTTCATCTTCCGATTCGTGCAGCATTGAATATTCCAAAAAAAAAAAAATTAAAGCTGCTGTTACCGATTGCTGACAAGAAAGGGTTCAGGAAGGGAGTCGATCATGCAACATTGAATAGTCCAAAAAATGTAAAGCTGCTGTTATTGATTGGTTACAAGAAAGGGTCCAGGAAAGGAGTCTCAGGCTTCTTTTCATCTCATCTCCGGCTGTTACTGATCGCTGACAAGAGAGGAGTCTGAGGCAGAAGGGAGGGAGATTTGTTTTTTTTCCTCCCAAACAAGAACTTAGAAATGCATATCAAACATCAGGGGAAATTTGTGGAATCTTTCTTGCCCTGAAATTTGAATAGAAAATGAGTAGGGGGAACTTGAAATTCAAAAATATTCTATTAATGAATTACATGTTCAAGCAAAACCAAATTTCCGTACCTCAAAAGTTTCACGTGAATGTACGATAAAATCCAAAAAGACACTCATTCCTAAAGTTAGATAATAATTGTGAAGAGAAGAGAATTATCCCACAAGGTTTTTTTAAAAGTATCAAAACTATCCTTAACAACTTGAAAAAGAAAGAAAGAAAAAAAAAACAAACAAACAAAAAACAAAAACAAAAAGAGCAATCTATGCTCAATTTCTATAAGAACTTGTTTTTTTATTTAAAAAAACATATATAGGTATAATATAAATACATTACACTTATAATACAAATATAGTAATATTATGATACATTACGATAAAATATAATTTTAAAGTTTCAAAATTTCTTACGAAAATAACTAGTTGTGGGTTAGTTGTTATATCCCTAGCATAACCATGACATTTTGTTTACATCTACTATTATTTTGGAATTATGATATTAGATTCTTTACAAAAATCATCATCATCGTTCTCTACAAAAATCATGTCGATCTCATGAGTACATGCTCTACCAAAACCAAATTTTTGTACCTTAAACTTTCACGTGAATGCGCAATAAAGTCCAAACAACACCCATGCCTAAAGTTAGATAATAATTGTGGGTGAAATGTATGAGAATTATCGAATAAGGTGGATTGGAGTGAAAATAAATTGATAGGATCATCCAATTTGATAAGTCTTTTGAAAGATTAGATAATAATTGTGAGTGAAATGTATGAGAATTATCAAATAAGGTGGACCAAAGTGAAAATGACTTGGAAGGGTCATCCAATTTGATAAGTCATCTAAAATGTTAGATAATAATTATGAAAATTCCTCCAAAAATAAATTATTTTTATCTTTTTATTTTGCCAAAACTACCCTTAACAACCCACCCAAAAAATCAAAACAAAAAACAAAAAGGATAGTCTTGGTGAGTTGTAGTCTGTGTGTATTAAGGAAGAAAAAAAACAAAGGGGAAAATTACTTCAATCGAGTCTCAAATCTATGAACTTCAATTTCTGTAAATATATATATATATATATATTATTTTTATTTTGGTGAATTTAAGAAGAAATCTAATAATGTATAAATAGACATCTATATAAAAACTTTTTTTTATAAAAAAAATACATAGGTATAATACAAATAAATTACACTTACAATACAAATACAGTAATTTTGAAAGTTTAAAATCTCTTTCGAAATTGGGTAGTTGTGGGTTAGTTTGCTATATCCTTAGCATGAACATGACATTTTTATTACATTTGCCTCACTATTTTGGAATTATAATTTTAAATTCTCTATAGAAATCATGATTCATGAGTACATACTTTACAAAAACCGAATTTTCGTATCTTAAAGTTTCAAGTGAATGCACAATAAAGTCCAAACGGCACCCATGCCTAAAGTTAAATAATAATTATGAGTAAAACGTGGGAGAATTATTGAATAGGGTGTGGACTGAGGTGAAAATTATTTGAAAGGGTCACCCAATTTGATAAGTCCTTTGAAAAATGAGAATAAATTGTGAAAATTCTTCCAAAGGTCATTTAAAAAAAAAAAATTGCTAAAACTACCCTTAACAAAACCCCCAACACACCCCTCTTCCACCTCCCCACCCAAAAAAAAAAAAAACAAACAAACAAAAAACACAAACAAAAAACAAAAAATAAAAGCAAAACAAAAAAAAAAAAAAAACCAAAAAGAGCATTCTTCATCTTTATGAGTTGTTGCCTATGTGTATTAAGGAAGAAAAAAACAAAGGGGAAAATTTCTTTAGCCGAGCCTCAGGTTTGTGAACTTCAATTTCTCCAAAAAGTTTTTTTTTTTTTTTTCTTTTAATTCATAGGTATAATACAAATATACTACACTTACAATGCTAATGTAGTAACATTATGATAAAATATAATTTTGAAAATTTAAATTTTCTTATGAAACTAGGGAATTGTGGGTTAGTTTAATATATCCCTAGCACGACCATGACCTTTTTATTATAGATGCCACTATTTTGGAATTATAATCTTATCATTATTTATGATGGTTTAAATCCATGTTTTTAATGTGTTTTATAGGATCATTGCTAACTTTGTAAATGTTTTTTTTTTACCTTTGTTTGACACATGTTGTATCGAAATACATGTAATAATATGATATCTTCAAGTGCTTCATTTGTTGTCAATATGTTAATACTATTGTTACTTCTTTAAATGGGTGCCCCTTGAAAGATTTGGTGATAGTAACACTTACCAAAAACCACAAGAGATTATTGAAAGAAGAATGCATGCAATGGATGAAGATGACAAAATTATTTTTACAAAAATTGAGTTAATGTAGAAAGTAATTTTAGTTGGATAATTTATCTTATTTTTGGTTTTATGTTTCAAAATTAATTAATCGAATACTTTAGTCATGTCTATTATGTTTTGAACCATATTTATAATGGTTTATGTCTTTGTAGTTGGATGTATTTGTATTTGGAACTATTTGCACTTTTGAACATTATTTTCATAATACAAATTTGTGTTAGATTTTTAATGATGATATGTTAAGATATTTTTTTGGTATTCATATCACATCTACAACAAAAATTCATTAAAAACATTATGATACACTACAAGATGTTCAAACATAGTGGTTTCATGATTGAATGAAGTCCAATTTTTTTGTTCCACAAGCTATATATGAAGTAGTTAAATGACAATAGTAGTTTAACAAATGCGAGTCAATTAAAAGCAAAATGTAAAAGTTCATTTGTCATGTCAAAATGAGAAATGATATGTATTTGCAATTGGAATATATTCCTAACACCACACTTAAGTTATAATTTTAGAAAATTGAAATACTTCATGCATACAATTGAACTTGTATGGTCTTCTCAACATGACCATGGCATGAAAGCTTCTGTTGGGCAACCTTCACTTTAATGTTTAGAAATCGAGTACCAACTTTCTTTAAGGCAAAAAAAAAAAAAACATATTTTGGAAATAAATTTAACCAATATAGAAAACAAATACAACTAAATAAACTCTTGTAAATCGAAGTTTTCATAATAGGGGATATATAGTGGGCCAATAAAACAATAGGTGACCCATAGTTTTATGATTTTCCTTGCACATAACAAAGATATTTGGACAAGTAACATTCTTAATAGATAAAGCAAATCCTAAACTAAACATCAAACTTGTAAGATATGAAATCCATGGTCAATTACCAATAATACAAAATATAACACAAACTATTGCGGTCTAAAGAAAATATCAATCTTAATGTTTTTCAAGTTTACATCAAATTGTTCTTCATATTGAAATAAAATTCATCCATCTACAACGACCATAAACTAATTACATTGTCATCCATCGATTGGTAGATCATTTCCTTAACTTCATTTTGTTGGGACATTATCAATAGTTTGAGCACGTTCTCCCTATATTTGCTTATCTTGTCTTGGAAAATGAGAATAAATAATAAAATATTAAAAAAAAAATCATATTCTATTATTGAGATTATCATGGTTTTCATATTATAGTGTGAATGATATAATACATTTATAATGAAACGAGAAAGTCCACCATTACTCCACAATCGCATACACTTGATAACAGATATCCCACAATTAGTTCTACAAGTAGTAATTAAGCAAATTTTGATTAATTTGCAAAGCAAATTTATACAGTCAAAACCTTTTATAGTTTCTTTATCAATATATATAATTTATAAAAACTATATATGAAATTTAAATTAAGTTGGTAGTTGATTTGGTCTCATTAAAAAATTTTAAAAGTACAATACATAAAGTATTGTTATAATTTGTTGTACTTCTAATATAATCGTGTTGTAAGTGTATGACATTTGTATCATATCTTTATTTATTTCTTATTCATATTGTTAGTGATTCCTATTGGAATTCAATTCATACAACTATAAACACACTAAATCATTGTAGTATTGGAGAACAAGTTTGGGGCGTTTATCTTTTACTTACATACAACATAATTGGTTAAAAGATGGATGATCTAGTTGAATGAGATTACTTTAAAGGATTAATAATAATATTGGAAACATAATTTTCAAATCCAATTTTCAATCCACATATCATAAATGTGTGGAAGAAAGTCACCTCATGAATGCACTTCATTTAAGAAATTACTTTTATAAAAATAAGTGTATAAATTATATTAAATTAGAATTTATTTTTCCCTCTAAGACCCATTTATGATAAATAAATAAATAAATAAATAAAACCATACTAGGCTTGTGGAAGGAGAGCTAACAACATCTAATTGTAGTCAAAATTTCAAAAGTAGAATACAAAAGGTGTTGTAATTTTTTGTACTAGTAGTGAAATTGTGTTTTAAGTTTAAGACATTTATGTCATATCCTTATTTATTTCTTACCTTGAAAGTTTTGAAACTTTCTTTTTATAAAAATTGTATGATCATGTAATACTACAATGTGATAAATAAAAGTTTACAAAGCATTCAAGAATTTTCCCTAAATTAAAAAGCTCACAAAACATTACCTTTAATTTGGAGAGGATTTTTCTCATTAAAACCCTTAAATCAGCAGTCAAACTCAACAAAGAAAGCAATATTTGGATTGAAGGGTACATTATTGTCTGAGCCAAAAAGTAGACAAAGCACGTGAATGATTATATTAACATTAAAACAAAATTAGACATGAAAGTTATGAAAAAAAAAATAATACTTCATATGGTTTCTACGAATATGTAAGAAAAGAAGAAACAAAAATCGAGACTAGTTGAATTGGGGCTAGTTAAACTACATGGATTAGTTGGTTTCTACACGTAAATGATTACAATCCGACTTGTTCCATCTAAACATTTGAATAGAAAAAAAAAAACCAAACAAACAAACGACATCAATAATAACTAATGCAATTACTTCATTTTCAAGATCATTTATTTGGCATTATTATAATTAATTTTTTATTGACATTAAAATGCTCAATTACCTCCCTTCAAAATCATTTAGCATCCTTTTCATTTTAATAATTTTCTGTTAATTTAAAGTAAATTAACTCCAAGCATATTTGACAATGATTTTGAAAAATGTTTTTACCCGTCTAACACTTGAAAACAACTATTTTGATAAAGTTTTTCATGGTACTAAAAAGATTAGAAACGTTTCTTATAATCATTATCAAATAGACTCTACATTTGCTTAATCATATTATATATTTAATATTTCTTGAGAAAAAAAAAAGGCTAAAATGTGATTTATGATTTAAACAAATTCACCCCATTTCAAGATCATTAAATTATTATTACATCAAATTACGTTGTTTATCAAGAGAAGCAATGCCTTTTGTTTTTTCATACTTATACTATTAAATCTATATATACATCAAATAGTATCTATTTTACATGTGAATATTAATTTAGTTTCAAAATCTATAATTGAATTTAAAATTAAATTATTTATTTATTTTAATAAAATTAATTGGTATTTGACTTGTGATATGATTTTAATTTGAAAATTTATAATGGAATCTAGAATTAAATAATTACACATAATTCTTAATAATATTATAGAAAATAATAACAATAATAATAGAAATGGTGAAATATTGTCAAATTAATGGGCCGTTGCTCTGTTTGGAATTTGGGGCCCATCCTGGCTACCCATTAAGTCATGGAGCCCATTATCATTCCAGGCCCAAGAGGAAGAGAAGCTTACCCTTTCTGAGTCTTCGCCTTCGTCCGAGATCTGAATCTAGTATATTGCCGGCGGCGATCGTTCGGTAGTTTCATTGCAGGTGAGTAAGTCTCACTCTTTTCCTCTTCCGCTCGATCTCTTTATGCCTTGTTTGGAGATTGGATGGTGGTTGCCAAGAGAGTGGAAGGAAATGAGAGGAAGAAATATATATTTCTAAGTTTCATGTTTTGACTTGTTTTGGTTTCTGAGAGTGGATCAGAGGAAGAAAAAATGATCCTTTTGAAACTAAAATTATGTTTTCTGTTGGTTTGGTTATTGAGAAAATTTAGGTTTTGGGTTTGGTTGCTAATAAATGGGAGGAAACCCTAAAAGAAGTTAATACCCCAGAACCGTTTCTTTCTTGATTCCATTATTGGCATTGGAAAAGACTGAAATGGAAATGAGGAGGTATTCTTGTCTTTGATTTCTCACCTCCAGCATACAAGTCAATGTAAAAATTCTAGACAAGAAAAATTTATATGAATGGAAAAGTCTCTTACCAGAATCCATTTGTACTTCCCTATTCTTTTTCTGATAGGTTACGGATGATACAACAAGCCTCAATTGTATGTAGCTTGTAATCCCGGAGCAAAATAATTCACAATGGGAGGAAAAATAGGAGAGCTGGAAGCTGAGAAACATGTTCAATACATTTTATTAGTTGAAAAGGTGTGTTTTCTAACAGCTGAATTTTCCTCCCCTTTGTTGGTTCTGCGATGTTTTGTTGAATTTTGGGTGATTTTATTCTACTCAGAGGAAGGGTGATTTTGAATCAGTGGTAACAGAGCATCTAAGAATGAATGGAGCATACTGGGGATTGACCACTCTAGATCTTCTTGGAAAGCTGGAAATAGTGGATCAAGATGAAGTTGTTTCATGGGTCATGGAGTGTCAACATGAATCTGGTTTGTTAAGCTGCTAAAATGGTCTCCCCAAAGTATTTTTATGTATTAGATTTCGTTGTAAAAGTGGAAGCCATGATGAGACCATGCACTTTGTTTATGCAGGTGGGTTCGGGGGTAACATCGGACATGATCCACATATAGTGCATACCCTCAGTGCAGTGCAAGTTTTGGCTCTTTTTGGCAAGCTAAATGTTCTTGATATTGATAAGATCACAAATTGTATCCCTCGGGTTATAGATTGGTGTGTTTTGAAGTTGTTCACCAAATATCATGCTATGCAATATTGTTGTCCTTTTTACATTGTTGGATATTCTTACTAACAAAAACTTGTGTAGCTACATCATCTTGCTTCAGTTTTCAACTACCTGACTTAGTTGATAAAACTACTGGCATGTCAATTTGGGGATCTTATTCTTATATTTGTTTCTTTTTTGCATGGAGTTAATGCTTAAATAGCTTTGAAGATTGGTCATAAACTGAACATTAGCAAGCTGGTCTGACAAATTTATATGTTGGCAAAAGGGGAAATTTAAATTGCAGTAAAACAGGGTAGCTTCAGTCATTTTTAGTTTTTCTTGATCCTTGAGTCAGATATTGCTGGGCTGCAGAATGTAGATGGGTCCTTTTCAGGTGACATGTGGGGTGAAATTGATACACGGTATTCTTTTCCACAAGATCCTTCATTATTCTGGGTTCATGATTCCTTTGAAGTAAGTTTCCATATGTTCTGGAAGTCTCTGACTATAGAATTTTTTTGTAGGTTCTCTTATATTGCTATATGTTGTCTCTCTCTATTGCAATGTCTGGACAAAATCAATGTGGAGAAGGCTGTGAACTACATCGTGAGTTGCAAAAATCTGGATGGTGGGTTTGGATGTACACCTGGTGCAGAATCCCATGCAGGGCAGAGTATGTTATACATTTTATACCAGAGTTCTTTTATGAGTCTTTAGTTATTTGTTAGTATTTAACAAGTGAAGCTTTTTTTTTGTTTTTGTTTTGCTCCAGCATGATTTTGCTTTGTTTGTTATCCTTTAAGTGTAGAGAAAATCCTTTCATGTATGCTATTGGTAAACTCTAGCTAACAGGCCAAATTGATTGCCAATTTATTATTTTCATCATTTCATTTAGGTAGTATAAACCTTCATAGTTAATGAAACATCCTACTATAAGTCCTTTATGATGCTTAACTAGGTTTTGTTTCCCTTAAACATTCTTCCATTTCTCAACTCTCAAAATGACCCTACAAGATTACATATTTGTGTGGCTATCAGATTCTAAATCAAAATACATTTCTTCTTATAGGATCAACATCCCAGTGACCAAACCCTTGTACTGATCAATGCACTCCAAACTCTCTTTTATGTTTTTAACGGAATTAATACTATTTTCCTCCACTTAACACACAAAAAAAGGCTTCCTTGCTAATTTTCTACCTTTGAATTATTCTGTCTCGGCACCAAGCTATCATCTAAGGTCCTAAGAGTTCTCCCCCATTCTGAAATAAGTTCTGAAATGCTGATTGTTGTTTAAATTCATTTGCTCTCTTCACTCTTCCAAAAGATACTGATGTTCCCATCTCTACTTTTTACATAGAATTTGGTAACTTCCCCTATCAACCTGCAGTAAATAATAGCCGCATTCTAACATCACCACAGCACATTATCTGCAAGAGCTATTCAAACTACCTGCCACACAATCTAACCAGCTAAACTTGTTAACTCTCCTAGTGGAAGAAGAACCCAAGCAGCCATGAAAACCCAGTATGAACCCAAATAGTCTGCAAGGAGTTGTTTAGTTGGCATATACATGATTTTTTTTTATAGATAAAACACAGAAAATTTATTAAAAGAAGGGAGCAAGAAGGCAACCCGAAGCATACAGGGAGTATACACGAGAAACCCCTCAACAAAAACACAAAAAAGCAAACACTCATCAACCCTCAATTAGAACCCAACCAATCAACAAAATTAATTAAGGAACGGGGTTCTCCATCTAAACAAGACTTAGACCAAGAGAAAAGATTACAAACGAAGGAGTTTTTCAATCTTTGGAATGACAAAGCCTCATTATAAAAAACTATCCTATTTCTTTCTTTCCAAACCGTCCAAAATAAACATAGAGGAGCTGGCTGCCAGGTCTTTCCTCACTTCTTGTCCACAAAGGAAGCAGACCAACCAAGGAGAGTGTCTCTAATCGTAAGCGGAAGGACTCAATTAACACCAAACAACGAAAACACAAGATTCCACAACACCCTCGCCTTGGGGCAATGAATAAGGATGTGGTTTATTGTCTCCTCTTCATCACAACACAAGAAGCACCTGTTTGCTAAAATCCAACCCCTCCTTTTGAGTTGATCTTGGGTTAGAACCTTCCCCCAAGAAGCTTTCCAAGCAAAAAAACCCACCTTTGTAGGCACACAAGGGCTCCAAATGATTCTCCAAGGAAACGGGACTGCACCACTAGAATCAAGAGTATTGTAAAAGGATTTTACAGAGAAAATCTCATTCTTAGAAGCATTCCACCACACTCTATCCTCCATCCCAACAAAAAGCCTCTTTCCTTGAAGGAACGAAAGGAGACTCACCACCGCCTCCATCTCCCAATCATTAAAGGGTCTAGAGAAACAAGGATACCATCCCCTTGCATCCCCCATAGAGTCCCAACAATCTGCTACCCACGCATCTTGAGAGACCGCAAAGGCAAACAAAGAAGGAAAAGCCTCACAAAGGGGAATGTTTCCACACCAAATGTCCTTCCAAAATTTCACCCTTCTACCATCCCCTACAGTGAAAGAAACGTTTTTAAACATCAAAACGCCTTCCTTTCTAATTTCCTTCCAAAATCCCACCCCATAGCCCTCCCTAACCTCACGAGAGATCCACCCTCCTCCTTCTTCCCCGTACTTCCTACTGATAATAAGCTTCCAAAAAGACTCTTTCAGCCGCAAAGCGCCAACTCCATTTACACAACAGGGCCCTATTGAGGATAGAAAAATTTCTAATCCCCAAACCACCTATCATTTTATGAGAACGAACCACATCCCACTTTACAAGATGAGGCTTCTTCTCCAACGCACCCCCACCCCAAAGGAAATCCCTTTGGATTTTCTCAAGCCTCAATCTAACAACTCTTGGTATACGCATCAAGGACATAAGATAGATCGGCATGCTAGCCAAAGTGCTCCGAATGAGAGTGATTCTCCCCCCCTTGGAAATGAACTGCCTCTTCCACAAAGCGAGTCTCTTCCTCATCCTTTCTTCCACACCATCCCACATAGCCACCGATTTATGAGGAGCACCTAGAGGCAGCCCCAAATAAGTGGAGGGGAGAGAACCCACTTTGCATCCCAATTCAGAAGCCAAAACCTCATCATTCTCAACTCTTCCCACCGACAGAATTTCACTCTTGTTCAAATTGATGCTCAGACCAGAGATGGCTTCAAACCACGTTAAAAGCCAGCTTAGAATAGCCATTTGATCTTGGGAATCCTCACAAAAAACCAACATATCATCCGCGAACAGGTGAGACACTTGAATCCCACTGCCACTCCTACCCCTTAACCTGCAGCCGGACAGGAAGCCCCCCCTAACTGCTCTGTTAATGAGGCAGCTTAAGGCCTCCATTCCATGATTGATTGATTGCAGATGATTTGAATCATGTAAAACAGAATTGCACCAAACAGACTTTTCAGTAGGATCTTTTTTTTTTTTTTTTGATGGATTACTTTTCGGTAGGATCTTGGATGTCGTGCCTTTGTTGAGGCATGTTTTGGTTTGGGATTTTAATTTTGTTTTAGTATTTCTTAATTTGTTTCCTTTTGGGGTATCTTGCATAGTTCCTACTCTGTGTGTACAGGTTGGGCTCCACTTTTGTGCCTTTTTAATTCTATTATTACTTTTTCTTTTTTGGATACTGACTGTAATCAATCTATCGTTCATATGCAACACTTCTAAAGCACTATATGCATAAACCACCATCTGAATAAACATCGACAGACTACCCATCAATTTTTAATCTTCATGGTGGAGATTAGGGAATGCAGGACAATAAACCCATGGGGATTATCAAGCTGCTATATTAATTTGTCCCTGCCTGAGTGTTACAGATGGGATATTTGTGGGGCCTGCACCTATCATAATCTTTACAGCAGGTGGCAGCCTCAAGTAAGCAGTGTCCCCTTTGAAAGCATACTCAAAGAGGAGGTGCTGCTTCAGGACATGAGTTGTAATTTCTGCAGACAGTTGGGGGCTATATTGGAGAGGGGGGAGATGGGCCAGGGTTGTGGGGATTTTGGCCTTTTTTTAGGGCATGAGGCCTCCATAGTGATTCTACCTTTCTGTGTCTGTGGTAGCAAGATTATGCTCCATCCTGATATATCACGTATCCTTCCTCTCCCCACGCAGGGGTTCCTTACAATCCAGTGATCCACGCTATTTTCTGGGCCATATCAAACAACAGCAAAACCATGGTCCACTGTTGTCTGAAAATATAGCCAATTGGTAGGATTAGAAACCCCTGCCGCCTGTTCAAGTGGTAATGATTACTGGTTGCTTTGCCACTGCCTTTTGCAATGATTACTCATCATTTTCAGGAACATCTTTATAACTATCAATTGAAACAACCTGGTATTTTTCCTATACTGGTCCCATCTGCCATCATAGGCTATGTAGGGGTAATCTACTTCAGTGCCAATGCCACCATTGTTGATAAAGAACACAAAGGCATAGTCCAAAAGGCCCTTATTGCATCCTTCATTCTATGATATGTCACAGTCCATGAACTCCTGCTGTGGTAATGATATCAGATCATGAGTCACTATCTTGTTTATTCCTTCCACAGCCTCAATCATAGAGAATACCGAACGGCTCCTGCAATTTCCTTGGTCTTTGACATCAACAACAGCACCTTCCTTTCTCCAATCAATAGGCTCTAGCTGTGAATTGTCGACATTTAAAGTGTAATGGTCACTCTTATTCGTGTAGAACCTCTGCTTTGCAGCAGCCCTCGTCCCCAAATACATAGCCCTGCACCCATCATTGGTCAAGTCAGCAAACTAGTTCAACCCAACCTCTTCTAATAGGTCTGTCTTAATGTTGTGTTGATCAATGAACGTTAGACTCTTTAAAGATCCGCAACCTCTTCTTCTTTTCACCAAAAGCATTGTACACTTTTTCATGCTCTGCAAGCCAGGCCTAGGGCACAGCCATTACTTGTTGTTTACTAGAAAAATAAATCTATAAATAAAGTATTTGCTGATTAAATGAGCAAAGATTACAACTTCATTTGCTTATGTTTCGGCCTCATCAAAATTAGCAAATTTTCTATTGATTTCTCGTGTTATCCATGGAATTTGTTTCAGGTGTTAATAAAGAGAACTTGGACCATGGACAAATGTGGTCCTAGAAACAATTGTAATTTAGAGTTTTGATTGTGTTACTACATTATGCCGATTTGTTGAAGTTGCAAGAGAAACGCTCTCAATGTTCTCAAAAGCATCCACATATTTGTAATGTTAGGTTCTTAAAGCAAATTAATAGGCTTGGCTTGATCATTGCCCATCTCAATTGCTTGTATAGATTAGAATCTAAGTTCACTGAAGTATGATTCTGCTACTATGACTGCAGTATTCTGTTGTGTGGGTGCTCTTGCTTTGACGGGTTCTCTACATCATGTTGACAAGGACCTCCTTGGGTGGTGGTTATGTGAACGGCAAGTCAAATCTGGAGGACTAAATGGTCGGCCAGAGAAGCTTCCTGATGTACAATCCCTTTGCCTTTCTTTCCTTTTTTCTCTTTCAGGAGACCATACTTTCCCATGCAATAGTTCTTGGTCTTCACACCGTAGTTTCAATTGTATCTCTTCAGGTCTGTTACTCATGGTGGGTGCTTTCAAGCTTGATCATGATTGACAGAGCTCATTGGATTGACAAGGATAAGCTCATTAAATTTATAATAGAGTGTCAGGTCAGTTCTAAACTAAATGAACTGTTACTGGTGGTGTTTGTTTTTTTACTTAATTCTAAATAGAACCTTAATGCTTAATAGTATTAAATATTAGGTTGTTTGTTTTTGTAGTATTTTATTTCTATTAAGTATTAAAAAGTAAAAAAAAAAAACCAATATGTTATTTTTTCTATTTAGAAAAAGTTACATATTTTGACTTTTTCTATTTAGTAAAAAGTTTATAATAAGTAATGAAAAAGTAGAAAAACAAACAATTTAAATTCTAAAACTAAATTGCTTTCAGCAAAAAGCCAAAAAAACAAACACCAGCTTAGTTTCAGTTTAATTTCATAGAAAAACCTAGAATTTTGCACCTTACCTCTCTGCTGCTTTTTCATTTACAAGGTAAATATGATCCTCAGTTATTGGTTGAAAAATTGCAGGATAGGGAAAATGGAGGAATTTCTGATAGACCTGATGATGCCGTGGATGTCTTCCATACATACTTTGGAGTCGCAGGTAACTAGCAAACTCATATGCATTTCATCTTTGGCTTGTGCTAACTATTCATATAAATAAATGCTCGTGGCAGTGTGGGACAGGAATTAACTTTATAGTTCTATTCATCTATTGAATATGTCACTCCTTACATATATATATATATATCCAGATCAGTTGAAAATTTTTCAGCTAACCTGTAGTTTTTTCCCTCGGCTGGTGGGGTTTAGTCTTCAGCTTTTCTGTTTCCATAGTTTAGTTTATGGTCCAAAGCCCCTGCCCCAGTACCTATATGGACGGTTGACAGTGCTGGTGGGCTGGTCCTGTCTCAAGATCTTGTTCACCATGGTTATAAAATCCAACTTACAGAACTGAGAAAAACTGACCTATTTATCTTCAATCAAGTTATATTTGTTTGATATATTGCCATCAATACGATCATTTACCACCTTCTTCCCTGTTAATGCAGGACTCTCACTTCTTGAATATCCAGGAGTGAAAGCTGTAGATCCAGCTTACGCTTTGCCCGTCCATGTAGTGAATAGGATTTTCTTCAGCAGATGATAGATCCGTTCATATTTTAGGCAGGTAAATCATTCATATTTCCACTACATAAATAAACAAGCTTCCTCATTTGGGTTCTTCAGATAATGAATTTATTCATCCATATCGGTATGTTCCTTACTATTGGTGGTCCTCAGTATCTTTTTACCTCTTTAATGGAGATAGCAAGCTTCTACATTTGGTCCTACACTTGTTTGAAATCATCCTTCTTAGGAGAGATGTTTTGAATCTTTTGTAACTTCTGATTTTGTACAAGTATGCTTTGTTTATTTACATGCTTTTTAATAATCAGACAATAGTTTACAAATTTGGTAATTTAATATAATTAAACATTGACAAGATTAAGGTTATTTATTTATTTATTTATTATTTTTCATATTTTAAATAAAGTAATAAATATTATAATTAAAAATAATGAATGCATTTTGGAGTCCTGTCGCTATTTCTTTAAGGAATGGGGAAGGCTATTTTAGAAGATTCACGTGACGGGTGAGGGTCCGACACAATTCCTCGCACGGTCACAGCCGTCACACTCAACTACTCCCACTCCATATTATACCCACACACATTTCGCGTGCCGAAAATCCACGTCACGGCATGGTCCCACCCGGGTGACGTGAGCGAGTGCATGGCGCTATCGTAGACGCGTCTGTAGACGATAGTGGGTGCGGGGAACTGAGCACTGAGCGGTGAGAAACAACTATACTGTGACAAGATTAAAGGCGTCGTGTCCGATACGACACGTCCACGTCAACATGCGTGCACTCCACCCACCTGTCTCCCTGACACCTCTCTTTTTTCACCCTTCGAAATTCATGCGATAAAAATAATTTTTATTGAAGAATGTATGAAAAATTAAGAGCGTGTTTGGTTGTATTTTCATTTTTTTAATTATTAAAAGCTCTGAAATAATTTCATCAAAAAATCAATTTAAAAAAAATTCTTTTTCTTATGTAATTTGAAGAAATGTTCTGATTTTGTTTAAAAAAATGAAAATCAATTATTATACATGTCTAATATTTATGAAAATTAAAACATTAAAAGAATTTATATTTTAAAAATCAACAACAATAATAATAATATTCAAACAAAATGAAACATAAATGATGGGTAGGTTGAAGTTACAATGCATAAATATTTTATAATATTACAATAAATTAATTATTACAAAAAATATCTTTCATGGAGGGGTGGATGATCCCAAAAGAACATCATTGCCATTGAGAGCAGTAATGAAACTGATTGATACCCATGAAATGGTGGTGTAATGTCAATCACCCAGCTGTCAGAGATGGCAATCAAAGCTTCTCAATTAAACTAGTCGTTGAGAAATTCAAAATCCCAATTGCTCAGCTCCCCTGCCACGTGGTCCCTCCCGACCGGGCTGTCAAAGTCCTCTATGACCACCACCACCTCCCACTTTTTCACCTAAATGCCCCGCTCTTTCCCTGAAAATCATGGGTAGTTCCGTAAATTCATCCAAAATATCATGGGAACTGACTGTACGGAATCTCAGCTTCCCACTTTTGTCTGATAATGTATTTTATTTATTTAAATAATAAAAATAATAATAAAGGGAATTCGCTTCCCACTAATAATGTGGCACATTTCCCTATGTTCCGGAAATATCATTGTTTTTATTTTTCAAATTAAATTTTCCAACTTTAAAAAGAAAAGAATTTCAAAAAAGAGTGGCATAGTGCGATTGTACTGTCCAGCTGGCACTGACATCACCCAAAGTAAGATGCTTCGTCTCCGTAACCCCATCCGCACCAGCGCGTGTTCTCCCTCTCTTCGGTCACTGTTTCATATATCAGAATTTTTTCATATTAAATGTGTTTTTCTTAATTCAGATGATAATTATTTTCTGATTTATGCTCAAATATACATTTGTTTATTTTGAAGAAAGTAATATCTAGATTCTTCTAATAATTGAATTTTTTTGCGGTGACAAAAATGTAAAAATATTATTCAATAATATCATAAATTCACAATCATAAAATGTTAGAAAATAATTCTTGATCACTTAATTTTAATAATTATAGAAAAAGCCGAAAAAGAAAAGTCCTATGTGTCATGAAATTATTTTAATAAATTTGTTAGTTTTTAAAAATAAATAATACCAAAATATCTTATAAATTAGAAAGGTGGCAGAAGAAGAGAGCGAGTAGTGGAGATTTAAGCAGACTCGCAATGGTTGGAGGGAGGAAGTGTGGGGTAGGTTGATTTTTATAGGGCGCTGGGAGGAGGAAAAGAGGGGGCTTTTTAACACCTACTGCCAGTGACAACTGGACTGACTAGTGACCAGCTGTAGTACTCCACGTGTCTAATTTTAATTGGCTGGAATCTGTCCTCCGCCTTTTATAACAGAGACATGTCGTACTCAGTGCCCCTCCTCATACACACACAGCTTTGCGCCAGCTAAGCCTGCCCTGTTAACGGCTACATTTTTTTACCTTTCACCCCCTCAGCTCGATATCAGAGTCCTACGTGTCACTAGTCCTAGTGGCATGGCCTACAGACCACGCCACCTTCAGATATATAGGTTCAGTCTACCTCTTTTCTTTTCTTTTTTTAATAAAAAAAACCCTTGAACTCTCTGATTAAGCACCAAGCACTGCTTAAAAATATTAGGGGATTTGTGGGTATAAATTCAAAATTTATGAAGGAAAAAAAAAGGCAGAAGTAATAATGAAATGGATGAATGATGACAGGCCCTATTTTGATTTTTATACAGAGATAAGTAGACAAAAAATTTGGGTAGAAGTGGGGTTGGAAGATCCTAGGTGGCAGTGACGTGGCAATTCTTTAAAGTGAGGTGGCTGAGGGAGTGGGCCCACCAAGAAATGGGCTTGTGGTGGAAGCCAAGTTGGGATGGCTATAAAAAGGACATAGTTGGCTTCTATCTACAAAGCATTTTGCAGAGTAGAAGCTTCAGTCTCTCTACCTCTGTCTCTCCGTCTCTCTCTCTCCTTCTCATCATCAACCATGGCTGTGCCCAGTGTTCTTCCATTGTTGTTTGGGTTCCTGGCCTTCTCTGTTGTTGTGTTTGTGGGGTCTGCTTCTTCCTCAAAGTTCACAGAGCTTTTCCAGCCCGGTTGGGCTTTTGACCATTTCCTCTACGAAGGAGAGCTTCTCAAGCTAAAACTTGACAACTATTCTGGTACCATACCTTCACCAAAATCCTCCCTTCTAATCCATTTTTTTTTTCATATATGACCAATGTGTCTTCTGGGATCCATTTTCTTCTCATGAATCAGCTGTTTTTACAATGTTTCAGTATCTGTGTGATTGAAGTTTGTGTATTAATGGTGATCGATGATTTCAGGAGCTGGGTTTTCCTCCAAAAGCAAGTACATGTTTGGAAAGGTCAGTATTCAGATCAAGCTCGTGGAGGGCGACTCTGCTGGGACTGTCACTGCTTTCTATGTAAGTAGAATCTCTTGGTCGCCTCCTCCATCATCATGCTTTATTATCATCTTCATTTTTATTACCAATTTCATGTGTTGGATGTGATGTTTACAGCTTACTTGCACACCACTCTACTCCGTATTATCTGGGTCCCCCATTCAGTAATTTTTGTAGCAGTTCAATGAATTTATTTATATCTCACAGCAGCAGACCATTTGAATTCATGAACATGGTCAGCAGTAGTGTAGTAGTAGTAGTATTAGCTAACTACCCCTTTCAAGCCCGTGAACTTGCTTGAATTCCATTGGCTTTGCATTTATTGCTGTCTTCATTTCAAGCCCGTGAACTTGCTTGAATTCCATTGGCTTTGCATTTATTGCTGTCTTCATTTCACTTAAGTCCATGATCAACTGATTTCCAGTTGAAAATTTTCCTTCATTTTTATTGCCCCCCCAAACCAACATCCATGGGGGGTGGGCCATGTCAAAGCCTTGAATTATATTTTTTGATGGAGATCTTATGTGATGCAGATGTCATCAGATGGACCAAATCACAATGAATTTGATTTCGAGTTCCTGGGCAACACCACTGGGGAGCCCTACCTGGTTCAGACCAATATTTATGTCAATGGTGTGGGCAACAGAGAACAAAGATTGAACCTCTGGTTCGACCCCACCAAGGACTTCCACTCCTACACATTCCTGTGGAATCAGCGCCAAGTTGTGTAAGCTCTTTCTCTTTTCCCTTTCTCTTTCTCTTTCTCTCAATGGGTCTGAAAAGGATGGGTTCACACCTCCAGAAAAAGGGTGTGCTTTTGGCATGTATAACTGTTCCATTACGCACGGATATATTGGCAAGTTTCTCCATTTTTTATAATGGTTTTTTGTCACATATCAGCATGATACCATGCCATGTTAACCTTTTTTATCTTTTATCCCAATGCTTTTTTAGATTTTACTTCATACATGTTGATGATTTCTATGTGTTTTTGCTCAGATTTCTTGTTGATGAGACCCCAGTACGTGTGCACACCAACATGGAGAAACATGGGTTACCATTCCCAAAGGACCAACCCATGGGAGTGTACAGCTCTATATGGAATGCAGATGACTGGGCCACACAGGGAGGCAGGGTCAAAACTGATTGGAGCCATGCACCCTTCATAGCATCCTACAAAGGTTTTGAGATTGATGCCTGTGAGTGCCCAATAGCAGTGGCAGCAGATGATAATGCCAAGAGGTGTAGCAGCAGTGGAGAGAAGAGGTACTGGTGGGATGAGCCCACATTGGCTGAGCTGAACCTACACCAGAGCCACCAGCTCCTGTGGGTTCGAGCCAACCACATGGTTTATGACTACTGCACCGATTCAGCTAGGTTCCCTGCGACTCCAGTCGAATGCCAGCACCACCGCCACTAGTGAAATCTCTTCAGTTCATGAACATGGAAATGGGATTTGGGTACACTGTAAAAATCATAGACATGAGCTCCATGTTGTTTCATATTTTGAATTTGGGTCATGTAGCCAGAATATGCAGATCATGTATGATATATCTATGATAAATTAATATGATTATTGAATTCCTACTACACCAGTGTCCTCACCTACTGGCAAACTTTAATGGCGTCCATCCCAGACACATAGATTAACCCTCTACACATAGATGAACATGATCCATTCCATTTCCTCTGCTCCAATGAACCTAGTGACAAATTTCATGGGGGGTCCATCCCTCTAGACATGGCTATTTGTTCACGGGGACTGCCTCTGAGGGTTGTTGATAAGGTTTTGGAGGCCATATAATTTGTGAGAGTATATGGATTAGATAGATAGATACATAGAGCTGTGGGGTCATGGTGCCACAGTGAACTGGGGGGGGGGGGTTCATCTTTTCTCGTGTCATTCCCTTGAGAATGCTCAATTCGGTTCACCTTTTCTCGTGTCATTCCCTTGAGAATGCTCAATTCTTTGGCCTTTGTGCCGACACTGTGCCTTTAATTTCATTGTCTCCCCTGCTTAACTAGCTCCCAGAGCCGCACCCACCCCCCCGCCCTACCTCATGGATGGAAACTTTAGTTTTAAGTATCACACACAGCTACAATTGTTGTGATTGGGGCTGTGTGTGGACCATCTTTTCTTTTTGAAGCAAGAGAGGATGGATAGAACTCAAAATTAATGGAGAGAAACAAAACTAGTAATACAGTTGTTGGAGAGTCCCTTTCATGTTTTTTTCTTCCCCCACACAGATTTGGTTACATTCATATAAAATTAGCCAAATTTGTATAGAAAACAGACCGCCAAAGAGAATTTCAGTACACATTATTAAATGAGAGAATATCAAAGACAAATCAGAATAATATGGGATGAGTGCTGCTAACCATGCAAGGAGTGGAATGAAGGGTGTAAAAGTTTAGGAAAATTATTGATTACTTTAGACTTGCTCATATATTATCATTATCATTATCACGGACTTAGGTTTCTCCTACCTAAGCAACTGTGAAACACTCTAAAGTTTTGTCTATCAGGTAAAATGGTAAATACTCAAGTGAAAGCTCATTTCATGATTTGAACACGAAGTCGACCTTACAACTAATAAAACAAAGATGGAAGCACCAAGAACCATCATCACCACACATGACTTGAAAGTGATATGAACATTTTTTACATGATCACAATTCAATACCACTGGACAAACTGACTTGGTCCTTTCAATTAAAAATTCGTATAGCACTCATTCACCATCCAACCAAGGCCCCCCAGAATATCAAACACTTCCCATTCTCATATCTCCTTTTGGGCAGTATTCTAAGTTTATTTAATTGGGCTGCTATGGTTTAAAGTTCTCTCTTTTGTTTTCTGGTGGGGTTCCTAAATATCCCTATTTTTGTGTAGAAAACATGTGAAACTAGTGCATAATGTACAGTAAAATGCATTATTGACTTGCATAATAGAGTAGATAACCTAACAGCCGTGGTGGACCCTTGGCTTTAGTGTCATGGATATTTTACGTTCAGGGTCAATTCCTTTTGGGTTGAGTTCCCTTCAGCCCTGTCCTTCCGTGCCCATAAATTTCAATGATTCAAAGCATAGTTTATATGTGCTTGCGTGTCGGTGATAGTGCGTGAATGTCTATGTGGGTGGGTGAGAGATGATGGTTATCTTGTTAAAGGGATGCATTGGGCCATCTTTAATGATGGATGAAAAAAAAAAAGTTGATAAAGGTCAATTTTTACAGGCTCCATTGGGTCCCTCTTTCACTCGAAGAATAAATAAAAGCTAATAAAAAGTTGACCTCTGAAGTGAAGTCTTAACTTGGCTTTTAGCCCCTTACCCACATGGCAAATAGTCTCAAACTATATATGCTGCTATGTCTTTAAACTCATTTTATGACATATACAGTGATATGGAATGAATTTTTTTTGGAGTGGGGTTGCCACCAAACACGACTTTATTTCTGGTGCATCATATCAGCACAGCTGTTGAGCGCATCAATGGCATGAAGGTAGCTCTCCCAAGGTCTATTAATGTTAGAGAAAGTTTTTCATCCTGAAACTCAATCCATGTACAATTAATAGCATTGGATGATAATGGTATGGATTTCTTTTGGGCTCACCCTACCTTCTTCTTATGATGCCATCAATGCTGATGGATCGAACACATACTGTAATAAAAGCAGAAGTGTGCACTAGAACTGGAAGCCATGGTAGATCAGGGGGAAGGGGAAAATAGTACAGATATCAAAACAGCTCATCATCCACCTATGGGTTATAGGCTTCCACCCTTTCAGTTTTGCAATGCGGTATATGGAAGATTTAGCACAAAACAGGGGAGGCATGGAAAATTCAGAAAAGGATCAATGATGGTGATGGTGGAAAAAACAAATGGGCTGGTGCAAGTTTGAAAAAGCTATATGGAACAAAAAAAGGTGCGGCAGAGACCATTCATGGAATCATTTAGAAGAGATTTAGTCACACTTTCAATAGAAAAATCATCAAGGAATGGGGGTAACAATAATTTAATGTTTTCGCATTCTAAACTTTCACAGATCCATTTCCAAAATCCTAAAACCCCAATGGTTTTCAAAAAGGACACATTTTATATTGCATCATATAGAAATGCAACAATTTGATAATACTGGTGCGGTTTATAAATGAAGCCAAGCCTTCAAGATGAAGCCACTGGTCCTGCAATTGGGGTTCTATTTTCATGGATCACAGGCTAATCTTCATAGAATTGGGCTCAGTTCATGTGTTCCATAGATTAAATTTCAGTGCAGTTACTGCCAACACCAACACAATCAGAAAGGCCTCTAGTTTGATGTACTTCTAAGCTCTCAACTCCCCCTAACTGAGCCCAAATAAGCAATGAATGCTTGAATGCCTGCTTACCCCACTTATATTTTGGGCTAATCGACATGAATTCAGCAGTATTCTACTTTCCTTTTCACCAAATTTTTGGATAGCAGGACCACCCACTTGCACAAGTTTTGGAAATATAATCCATTGGAATCATAGGGACCATATATTGTAATCAGAATAGACTGCCAATCGACTAGTTTTGGACAACATTGCTCCATAAGATCATGTATTGAGCCCCAGGATGACCCTGTGGCAGTGACCACTAGCAGCAATAACATAAGGGGTGCTACGATACGCAAGACCTTCTTATAGCATTATTATAACTAATAAGGAAACTGCCAAGCCTCAGTACTTATCCAGAATGATTGAGAATACATTCCTCTAGGAGTTCTGCCAATCATAAACATGTGAAGGACCATGCTCTTTCAAGCTTGGGGATTTAGAAGGAAAGACATCCAAATGAAAAGAAAAAGAGTTATTGAAAATTGGAAGGGTCTTACGGTTGCTTATAAATGTTTTTCTACTCATCATTGCCTTCACAATGCTTTGTTTCAGGACTTTATTGTGGGATCATGCCTTACCTTGCTTTTAACCTAAATGATTGGTGATGCTACATTCAAAACTTGCCTAAGTAGCAGTTGATATACATCTAATAAGCTGATTGGAGAAGTTCTAGTATCGTCTAATGAGATAGTTGGTAAAGGTGGTAGTGATAGTAATAGATACACTGCACATGCTTGTTATCCATGCCCACACTGCATGTTGAACTGCAAGAGGGGGGAAGCATTCGTGAGGCCGCCACACATAAATTCACTTACTTTTATGCCATCAGACCACTGCTTTACCATTTGAAAGCAAGCTTCACAAATCCCACTTTGGATTTAACTATATTTTCTTTGTAATTCATCTACAAGCCTTTAGGCTATTAATCACACTGTTTAAGCTGCCTAGACAGGAAGACTTAAGACCAAATCAAAACTAGTCTCAATCCCCTAATCCCTCTATCCCTCATTGATTCACAACTGAATATCTGACACTGAAAAATGTGTATGCCCATCTTCTTTCACATTCCAGCTATGGAATGGATTATCACTAGATTTGGAAGCCCATACTTGTTTGTCATTAAGTTGCTCAAAAGCTATGAGAAGTTGAATTGGCATCTGCATAATTATTAGTACAAAGGATTTCTAAAATATAGTTGTTTGATTCGATTAAAGACAGATATATCCAACTGTTTAAAGATTCGTTTTTTGATGCTTGAAGCACATTCATGCTAGATACGAGGTCTTTTCCTTCATTCATATGCACAAACCGAATACAAATCTATGTAATCAAAATCGATAATATCATATCTATGCTAGATTGTGGGCTCTGTCTTGTACATTTAGATTCTAAGCATGTGGGGGTCCTGTTTAAATACTATGAGAGTCTTCTCTCGACAGAAGAATTAATGCAGACCCCATAACCCCATATGTTACGATGTTGTCTTTCTCTGTATTATACTTTGATGTTCATCATTTAGATATTGGAAATCAAATACTAATGATGAGGCTGCTAATCCTTAATATTTGCTTCTGTTTTCAGGGTGATAGTCACCTCTATGCCAATCGTCATGGAATTTGACTCAGCCCAAAAGAACTTCTATTTGATATACTTCTAAGCTCTTAACTTCCTGTGTCTTGAAAAAACTCAGACCCAAAAGTGATGAAGGCTTGCTTAATTACCCCAATTATACCTTGGGCTAACCGACATGAATCAGCCTTCTACTTTCCCTTTCACCAAATTTTTGGACAGGAGGATCAACCATTCGCACAAGTTTTGGAAGTCTAATCCATTGAGATGATAGGGACCCAGATAGTCTAGTTAGAATAGACTGCAAATCTGCTAGTTGTGGACAACATGGCTCCATAAGGTCATGTATTGAGCTCCAGAATGAACCACAGACTCAGTGGTAGTGACTACTAGCAGCAACAGCATAAGGGGGGCCATCATATCCTGCACCTTCTGATAGCATTACTACAACTAACAAGGAAACTGTCCAGCATCGTTGCTTATCCAGAATGATGAGTTCTGCCAACCATTAGCATGTGGAACACCAGGCACAGAATGATCAATATATAGAACAGTCCCGACATATTAATCTGTAGTTATCAACAAGTAAAATCCACTAGAACTCAAAGACAGTGCTGCATTATTCACTAGCCCTTTCTAGTTGCTAGAAGGTGTTTCTTTGGAACACTTAACCTGGGAAGGGCTTGAGCTACTCCATTTCCATGGTACAAACTGTTTATGGATAGGAGAAAAAGTTTTTGACTTATAATGTATAAACTCCTCTTAACCTTATTGATATATTTTGAAGCCATGAAGGCCCGGCCTTGCGCCTAAAGTAAAAAATATCTACATGGTATGCTGATCATTGACCTTAGTGTGGGAGTTTGTTTGACACCACTCCCACTCCACAATTCTATGACACTCAACGAGTACGATGAGTCACTAGCATTATTTTATAGCTTTGGAAAGTCAAGTTTGTGGTTTGCAGCATCATTTCTAATGGAATTCCCAAAATATGATGGTTTCATTTGATATAGACTCCCATTTAAAGAATCATTTGTTTGATGCTCAAGTTTGTGGTTTGCAGCATCATTTCTAATGGGGATTCCCAAAATATGATGGTTTCATTTAATCAAGACTAATATATCCTCCCATTTAATGAATCATTTGTTTGATAATCCAACCACAGCCAGGCAAGTTCCAAGGTCTTTTCCTTGCATGTAAATGATTTTGTATGTACCAATTAGACAGATAAATGTGATTCAAGCCACTAGCATCATATCTATGCTAGGTTGTGGGCTATGTCGTGTGCATGGGAATGTAAGCAATGTGGGGATCCTTTTTAAATACCATGATAGACTTCTCTCAACCGAAGACTGCAGACCCCATATGCATGACTTTGTCTGTGTCTGGTGTATAACTATGACTCTGGTGTGGTTTATAAATGAAACAACAGTCAGGGGTTTTGAATGGAGGAAGGATCGTCCAATTTCAATATATCACCACCATAAAAGGTCAACTGACTAATGTACTTATGAGCTTTATACTTTTGCTATCCTGAATTCTGTTGGGCGTGCAGCAATGTTACTGTCTAGGAGAAGGAGGATTGAAAAATGACCTAATATATATATATGAGTGTGTAAAGGGTCAGGGATGATTACTCCTGTTATAAGCATGGAGATGAATCAAGATTTGAGATGGGTCAAGCCCCATGGTGTATCATAGGATGGTTAAACCTCCGAATGAGTGTGAAGAACTGCAATAACATAGACTGCGAATGTACTAGTTGTGGACAACATTGCTCCATAAGGTCATGCTTTGGGCCCAAGAATGGCCCTCTGGCAGTGACCATTGGCAGCAATAATATAAGGGGGGCCATGATACACTGCCACTTCTCATAGCATTAGTATAATTAACAATGAAACTCTCAAGCCTCGTTGCTTATCCAGAATGATCAAGAATACATGCCTCTAGGAGTTTTGCCAACCATGAACATGTAGAGCACCATGCTGATCAGAATGATCCACATATAGAACAATCTCTACATTTTAATCAGCAGTTATCAGCAAGTACTGGTCAGTAGAACTCAAAGACACTGGTGCATTATAGAATAGCCCTTCAAGTTGTTAGAAGGGTTTTCTTTCAAACACTTCTCTTGGGCAATGCTCAATGTGAAAGTTTGGGGATTTAGAAGTAAGGACATCAAAGAAAAGGAAAAAGGGGTTGGTTGATTTATAATTGGAAGGGTATTTTGGCAGCTTACCAGTGTTTTTCTAGGCATCATTGCCTTCAAAATGCTCTACTGCAGGACTTGATTGTGGGACCATGCCTTGTCTTGCTTTTAACATAAATGATTAGATATGCTACATTCAAAACTTGCCTAAATAGCAGATGACATCCCTCTAATAAGCTGATTGGAAAAGTTGTAGTATCGTCTAACGAGCTACTTGGTAATGGTGGTAGTGATAGTAATAGATACACTGCACATGCTTGACATCCATGCCCACACTGCATGTTGAACTGCAAGAGGGGGGAAGCATTCGTGAGGCCGCGTAAATTCACTTATTTTTGCCATCAGACCACTGCTTTACCATTTGTAAGCAAGCTTCACAAATCCCAGTTGAGATTTAACTATATTTTCTTTGTAGTTCATCTATAAGCTTAGGCCATTTATCACACTTTTTAAGCTGCCCAGACAGGGAGACTTAAGACCAAATCAAAACTAGTCTCAATCCCCTAATCCCTCTATCCTTCATTGATTCACAACTGAATATCTGACACTGAAATGCGTACGCCCATGTTCTTCCACATTTCCAGCTATGGAATGGATTATCACTAGATTTGGAAGCCCATACTCATTTGTCATTAAGTTACTCAAAAGCTATGAGAAGTTCAATTGGCATCTGCAGCATTATTAGTACAAGGGATTTCTAAAATATATTAGTTCGATTTGATTAAAGACTGATAAATCCAACTGTTTTAAGATTCGTTTTTTGATGCTTCAAGCACAGTCACGCTAGATACAAGGTCTTTTCCTTCATTCATATGCACAAACCGAAGACAAATCTACTTAATCAAATCGATCACATCATATCTATGCTAGATTGTGGGCTGTGTCTCGTACATTTAGATTCAAAGCATGTGGGGGTCCTGTCTAAATACTGTGAGAGTCTTCTCTCAACAGAAGAATTAATGCAGACCCCTTATGCTATGATGTCTTTATCTGTATTATACTTTGATGTTTATCATTTAGATATTGGAATCAAATACGAATGATGAGGCTGCTAATCCTTAATCTCAGCTTCTGTTTTCAGGGTGAAAGTCATCTCTATGCCAATATTCATGGAATTTGACTCAGCCCAAAAGAACTTCTATTTGATATACTTCTGAGCTCTCAACTCCCTGTCTAGAAAAAACATAGCCCAAAAAGTGATGCAGGCGTGCTTGATTACCCCAACTATATCCTGGGCTAACCGACATGAATTCAGTCCTCTTCTATTTTCCCTTTCACCAAGTTTTTGATAGGAGGATCACCCACTTGCACAAGTTTTGGAAGTCTAATCCATTGAGATGATAGGGACCCAGATACTCTAATTAGAATAGACTGCAAATCTGCTAGTTGTGGACAACATTGCTCCATAAGGTCATGTATTGAGCCCGAATGACCCAGTGGCAGTGACTACTAGCAGCAACAGCATAAGGGGGCCATCATATCCTGCACCTTCTGATAGCACTGCTATAACTAACAAGGAAATTGTCAAGCACCAACACTTATCCAGAATGATGAGTTCTGCCAACAATTAGCATGTGGAGCACCAGACACAGAATGATCAATACATAGAACAATCTTGATATATTAATCAGGAGTTATATCAGCAAGTAAATGCTGCATTGTAGACTAGCCCTTTCAAGTTGTGAGATGAGGTTTCTTTCGAACACTTTAACTGAGCAGTGCTTAAGCTAATCCATTTCCACTGAACAGACTCTGCTCTAGCATTATTTTGTGGCTTTGGGAAGTCAAATGTGTGGTTTGCAGTGTCATTAGTAATGGGCACTCCCAAAATATGATGGTTTCATTTAATCAAGACTAGCATATCCTCCCATTTAAAGAATCATTTGTTTGATGCTCCAACCACAGCCAGGCAAGATCCAAGTTCTTTTCCTTGCACATAATCGATTTTGTATGTACGAATCGAAGACAAATATATGTGATTCAGGTCACTGGCATCATAACTATGCTAGATTGTGGGCTATGTCTTGTACATAGGAATGTGGGCAATGTGGGGATCCCTTTTAAATACTGTGATAGGCTTCTCTCAACAGAAGACTGCAGACCCCATATGCATGATTTTGTCTCCGTCTGATGTGGTTTTTAAATGAAAATAAAACCAGGGGTTTTCAATGGAAAAAGGATCGTCCAATTTCAATGTATTACCACCATAGAGGTTTTGACAAATGTACTTCTGAGCTTTCTACTCCTGCTATCCTGAATTCTGTTAGGCATGCAACAATGTTACTGCCTAGGAAAACGAGGGTTGGAAAATCACTAGTATGAGTGTGTAAAAAGATCTAGGATGATGATTACATCCTGTTATAATTTATAAGCCTCGACATAGATGAATCAAGATTTTGGGTGTGTTGTGTGGGATGAATCAAACCCTGGTGTGTACCATAGGATGATTTTGCTTCGAAATGAGTATAAATGAGCGTTACATCAAACCACATGAAAAGAAATAGTTTGACCTCACTCACAATCAATTGGTTTTCAAATGAAATGGCTAAGCCCACCATCGTATGATAATAAATAGTATTAGAGACTTGTCATAGGTGTAAGAACAGTATGTTGGGGGGCACATTGTTAGGTATGTAACAATGCTACTCTTTAGGATAATTAGGCCCCGTTATAGCCGTCAAGATAAGTCAAGCCCTAATGCGTTTTATGAACTGGGTCAAGTCTCAGTACATACATCTTATGGTTAAGCTTCAAATTATGTAATATTAAAGGATAACTAGTTTGATCTCATTGACAAACAATTGAACCCAATTCTAAATTTTGTTTCACCAAATATTTAAGGCAGTAGGGTTATCCACTTGCATAATCCATTGGAATGATGGCGACTCCAATCTTCTATGATCATAACAGTCCGCAAATCTACCACTTGTGGACAGCATTGCTCCACACAAGTAGAGGGCCATCACGCCTTCCACCTCTTGATTGCACTCCTCCATCTAACAAGCCTTCCAAGTTCCAAACCAAGTGTTTCCATGTCATATAACTATATTTTTTCAATTTAACTATTCTACAAGCTTAGGTGCTCAGGTGGGTTGATCCAACTTCTAAGCTGAATTTCAAATGTAATATATGGGTGAATCCAAAAACTAGTCTTGACCCCTCATACACAGACAAATGTGGATGGCTAGATCATGCTCATGACCGACCTTCCATACTCCTATCCAAAGGATTCTCACTAGATTCCAAGCCCCATACACACTTGTCACTAAACTATACCTTACTTCCACACAACAGACACAACAAATACATTATTATACAGCTTTGGGAAGTCAAAATTGGCGGTTGCAGCATCATTAGCTTAAGGGGCTTGTATAATATGGTTTCATTCAATTTAGTCTAAGATATGAACCCTTACATAAATTCAGTTTGTATGATGGGTTTCCCTCAACTGAGAAACCCAAAACCCACATATGCCATATTAGAAACTCATTGCTGATAGCAAAACAATCAGGCCCCGTTTCCTGGAAAATGGGAAAAACAGAAAGCAAGAGAGAAAATTCAGAATGCCATTAATGGAAACCGCGGATTTTAACTTCAAGACTAGAAGCCGTTGAAAACAAGTAAAAAAGGACAAATGCTCTAAAGGTAGCCTTGGACTTTGGGTCACTTTATTTGCTGCATGGTTGGCTTCCATTTCCAAGATTTCACCACCCCACCCGCCTTTAATCGCGGGTGAAAAAATAAAAATAATAATAATTTATATTTTAATTAATTTATTTAAATTTAATATAATGTAAAATAAATATCATAGAATTTTCCCTTTATTAATTTAAAATTTTTTTAAAATGTTACTACATATATAAGATGATTGGTACATTACTAACATTTTGTTTGTCCATGAATAATAAGTTGGGTGATGGACTTATTTTAAGTCAGACGTCATTAAGAGGAGCAGTTGTGAATCTTGTGAGCAACCCACCAAAATTAGTAGGCAGGCCATGAAGGGGTCAAGAACTGCCCCCATTTATTTTGCAACTGTCCTGCACTCCTAGTGGACTCATGTTAAAATCAAATTTTCAACATGCAATCACAAAAGAACAAAATGATTTAAGAGTACGGGGGTGTGAGTTTAAGACTAAAATGACTTGAAAAAAAGGGGGAAAGCAAATGGGAATAAATGGACAGCCATGCACCTGCTACTTTGCAGCTGTAACATCTGAACGGGTCAATTTTCTTGATGAGGACAATGGGTGTCACGGAGGAGGAAGAAGAAGACCACAAGGTAAAGGCAAATAATGGGTCCAAAACCAAGGCAAAGCCATCCCAAAACGTCGTCGTTTGGCACATGGGTGTCTCTTCTGTACTACCATCAAGGTCAGGTATGCCCTTCTGGCTATGTTCGAGAGTCAGAGAATGATATTCCATGGTCCCTACATTCCACAGTTTCACAGCCCACCCTTCAATTGACCTTTGCTCCTCCCCCATCTCCCAATCATTCTTTCCATTGAAAGTACTAACTAAAAAGACATTAATGTCAAGGTTTTCATCAAACACTCCTCTGAAAACAATGGCCCCTGGAACCCAAAATTGTAATTTTCTTTTCTATATTTTTGAATTAAATTTATATAAAAATTATGAAATATACAAGTACATGGATACAAAAAAACAAGGGGGGCTTAGAATGAAAGACTCCAAAGAGTCGGGTGGAAACCAAACAGGTGTCTAGCTCATACTCTCTCACCCGGCCTGTGCTGACCAGAAAAGACCTCCCCTACTTTCCCGAACGGTACCGCCCTTCTTTAATTCACCCATGGCCCACTCTACAACCAACGCTTTGATCCTTCTCGACGCCTTCAAAGTTCAAACCACACGGTCACACACCTCTCTCTGTATATATACATGTTTTCCCAGCCAAAACTCTCAACACCCATCTCCCAGATCTCCAGCATCCACCTTTATTCTCCAAGAATCCTACTCCCAACCCTCTTTCACACGCTTTCTGATCATGGGTAGGCTGATTCTGGTCTGCTTGTTGCTGGCTGAGATCCTGGTGGTGCAAGCCCTGGCTGGTGGTTCTGGGGTGGACCCACTTGGGTCAGTGGTTAGAGTGGCGGATCAGCCCTCTCCGGGCGGCGGAGGAGAATCGCTGGAGGTGGCTGAAGCTCCGGCAAATAGGCGGTTGGGGAAGCACCATGTTGATAGATCCATTGCTGGCGGAGGTGTGATCATTGGGGGACTTGCAACGGCTATTTTTGCTGCTGTCTTCTGCTACATACGCATCACCAGAAGAAGACCAGAGGGTGAACATTAAGCTTTCCTCTTACTTCTTAGCGGTGACTTCATCCATGGAGTTTCTGAGATTTTCTTGTACGAGGGAAAGTGATTTTTGATACGGACATGAGAAATTAGTCTAGGTTTATTATTTTTTTTCTTAAATATTTTTGTGAATAATAGTTAAAATTCATACACATCTTATTCTTTTTAAGGGTCTATGATGTTCAACATTTCTGCATTTGGTCTGTCTGTTGGCTTTCCTTCATCTCCATGAACCCTTTAATAATTAAAAAAAAAAAAAAAAACCGAAATTATATAACTTGAGAACATTTAATCAATCTAACATCACATATTTGATGAAAAATTTTATCAAAAATTTCGCTCATTAGTTTTCCCATTTTCTGTTGATGGGTTTGGAAGTAATTTGATATGGGAAATTTAAGAAATTATTTTTATTAAAAATTTTAATATATTTGATAAATCATTAAATATTATTATAACTTGAGGTTAGTGTTCATTTTTTATCAACAACGTTACATTACAAATATTGTCATTTTTAAAAAATTTAACTTACCATAATAATCTTTCTTGTTATAAAAAATTCATAATTAAATATAGAGATTTTTTTTAATTAAAATTTGAGGAAGCACCTACCTACTCCCCCACCGTATTTGTGTGGATTAAAACGTCCTAATTTTATTTTTGGAAGCGATAAAAAATAAATATAAAAATTATAAAAATTAAAATACAAAAAATATATGAAATTTATAATAATTCATTTAGAATTATATTCACTTGTAATCATAATAGAATTTTATTATAATAAAAAAAAATACAAATGAATCTAAAATGTCGAACCTTTTAAATTTTTTTATTATAATAATTAGACTATACACATCTTGACTGTATTTTTGTTGAAAAGAAAAGCTTAAAAAATAATTGTTTAATATAAGCGTGCCAACAACCCAAAAAATTAACGGTATTTTTTTGAGAAGAAAAGTTTAAAAAATAATTGTTTAATATAAGAATGCCAACAACCCAAAAAATAAAAAATGAAAGAAAAAAGTTGTGAAAATTTTCCAAGGAGGTGGGAAAATATAATAATGTTCGTTAAAGGCTCTAGGCGGTGCCTCTACACTGCTGCCACCGCCTACCAAACGGCTCATATCTCCACACTTTATTTATTTATTATTATTATTATTATTTAAATAAAATAAAATAAATTTAAAATAACGTAAATATAATTTATTAATTTTAAATTTATTTTTATTATTTTTCTTTTGCCTTACCCATTTTTTCTCACATTTTTTTCATGGCTTAATTTTTGAATGTGGACATGAGCATGGTGATGCCCTGGTCAAAAAAGAAAAAAGTGGACTCGAACCTAATCTGAATGATTCATGGCATGGAGCCCAACTGCAAAATTTGTTTTCCCACCTTGTCGACTGAACTTATAAACATGGAGACTCATTTTGACTTTGTAGGCTGCTGGCTTGAGAATAAAATTTGATTATAATATTAAAATTTATATATTATTTAAAAATCAAAATTTTATTTAAAAAAAAAAAGCATAAAATTAGTTTTAAATCATAAATTTATTTTAAAATTAGAAATTTATTTAAACATTTTCAAAAACTTATTTAAAATCATAATTTTTTCAATTTTCTTCAATCTAAATTAAAATCACAAATTTTGAAAATCACAAAGTTTAAAAAATAACAAATGTAAAATAAAATAAATAATGATAGAAAAAAACTAATAAAGTAAATAAAATATAAAAATGTAAAAAAAAATCTCAAAATGAGAGCGAAAGATTGCTGGAAAATGGAGGAAATAATAAAGTAAATAAAAATAAAAATGCAAAAAAAAAGAATCAAAATGGGAGTGAAAGAGTCAAAGACTAATATAAGCTGGAAAAAGAGGATGAAGCAGCGGTGACAAAGGCAACAGCTGGGGGTGGAGCAGCGGAAATAACAACAGCTAAGAGAGAGGAGAAGATGAGAGAAGGAGGAGGGTGGGGGCGGGGGGAGTCGTCGACATGTAACCCTCAGCGTTGGGCTTGTGGAAGAGCTGGGAAGGAGCAGCGGCGATAGCAACTGGGAATGGGGAAGTGCGCAGTGGCGGGATCTAGGAGGGGAGGGAAGAAGAAAGGGAAGGGGTTGGGTTTTGAAACGTTCCGTTCATTAAAAATCATCCGGGTCAATGGGTTTATCGGTCCGACCGCTGGTTTCAACGGTTTGAGCCCCGTTCAAAAGCTGATCGGCTCAAGAGGTCAGACTGGACCGGAATGGTGGCTGGGTGACCCGGTCCCATTTTTAAAACGTTCAGTTTTCACATGAGTAAATGATTCATGACTCTAGTGTCTCACTCTATAATCTATATACTTTTTATTTTATAAGAATTCTTAAAATTTTATATTAAAAATAACGGTTTTAAAAAAAATTAAGGTGGAATAAAATTTTTACTCCCTCAAATTTAAATTTTTTTTAAATAATTTTTAAAAATATAGAATAAATTCATTTTTTTTTACAAGATGTACTACTTTTGTGTTGAAGTCTTTTAATTTAAAAATATAAAATGAAAAACATATTAAAATGGATACGAAATATTATGTTAAAGGGTATGGAAAAGTAAATTTTCAATACTATATTTAAAAAATAAAAATTTGTCACCACTCACAAACTTCTATATATAAAATAATATCGTACATTAAAATATGTTTGACATTATTTTTACTTAGAGTGCTTTTTAATGAAAGTGTTTTCTCTAAAAATATTTAGGAGAATCTCATAAAACATTATAAGTGATTTTATAATATTATTAAAGTGTGTTTGATAATGATTCGAGTAAGTGTTTTTAATTTTTCTAACATTTGAAAAGTTTTATCTTTTAAGTATCAGAAATATTAAAAATACTTTTTAAAATTATTGTCAAATATACTTCAAGTAAATTTTTAGATTTTTTAAAAATGTTTTCTAAAATTTATTAAATATCTAATTTTTTTTTTTCAAAAACACTTTTTATATTAAAAACGTTTCTTAGAATTATTATGAAACATACTCTTTAGTCATAACCCACAAGATTTGTATATATATATATATTTTTTTGGCTTAAAAATGCAAAGGGATTCATTGTACCACCATTAATAATAATAGTAAATCAAATATTATACTAATAAGAAAAAGGAAAAGAATTATTGAAAGTCTGCAGAGATGTGCTCTTTTAAGAGAATGGACAAAAGTTGATTGCACCATAGGTTGCATCATTATTGGACTTAATGGGCCTTTCTGGAGGCCCATCCCACCCAGCTAGAAAACTTGCTGGGGTGAGAGGAATATTCTCAGTGCGGCCCTTGGGCCCACTTGGGCTTGGTTCACATTTCTGATGGGGGGACTTCTTAATGCTTGGAAGTATTTCCCTTGACAAAAATTGCCCATTGACAAAGTTTAATAATCATTTTTAAAAATTTAGAGTAACAATTCAAGTAATTCTTGAACTGCTCACAAAAAAATCTGTGCAGAGTGATGGGGAGGTCTTGCTCTCACTGGTGGCATGCACCAGTCTACTTCACCATCTCCATAGCCCTAGCTTTCATAGCAATCTCCACACCTCTGCATTCCAATCTCAAGAATGCAGCATCTCCGCCACCCTCTAATTCCATCACCCACCACCTCTTATCCAATGCCTCCCGAGCTCTCCGGCGATCAGGCTTCACCGTCATCGCCACTCTTCTTCAGGTCTCCCCTGAACTATTCCTTTCTTCTCATGAATATTTCACCATCTTTGCCATCAAAGACTCCGCCATCTCCAACTTCTCCCTCCCTCCATGGCTCATGAAACACCTCTTTCACTACCATACCTCTCCTTCCAAGCTCTCTATGCACGACCTCTTGGAGAAACCCTCAGGAAGCTGCCTCTCGACGCTTCTGCAACACAAGAAACTCTCAATCACCAAGACTGATGCGACCCAGAGGTCGGTGGAGATCAACCATGTCTTGGTGTCTCATCCTGATGTCTTTCTTGGAGGACCTATCTCAGTTCATGGCGTTCTTGGGCCATTCTCTCCATTGAATCCCCAAGATTTCCAAGAATCTCAATGGGGTTCTATCCAAACACCCATCTGTGGTTCCAACTCCAGCGTTGTGGAGTCCAGGAACTTGGTGGAGTGGCCTAAGATCATCAGAATGCTGAGCTCAAACGGCTTCGTCTCTTTCGCAGTTGGACTACACACTGTTCTTGGTGGGGTTGCTCAAGATTTCACAAGCTTGAGCTCTGTCACCATCTTTGCCCCTCCAGACTTGGCTCTGTCAGCTTCTCCTTCGCCATTGCTGGACAGAATTGTGAGGTTTCACATACTTCCTCGGAGGCTTTCGTACATCGAACTCGCTTCATTGCCCCAGAAAGCAAAGATTGGAACTCTTCTCCCTGATCGTGATCTTGAGGTTACTGGAAGAGTGAAGAACTCTTCTCAAGTGTTGGTCATCAATGGAGTAGACATAGTGGCACCTGATGTTTTCTCATCCAAGAAGTTCATCATCCATGTAATTTCTCGAGCTTTCAAGCTAGCTGAGCTTCCCAATGCCTTCTGATTTAGTACGTATAGGTGCTGGTAATGGCGATTTCTGATTTCCATCCAGTTCAATTCATCTTTTATAGTTTTAAATTCAAAGAAAAATTGGTTCTACAGTTCCCTAATGAGGTTGTTCTCTTCATATTTGTCCATGTACACAAATGAAGCTTCTATGTGAATAAAAATTCCCATTTTTTTAATCAAGATAAAGAAATAGTTCGCTATATATTATAAAATCTCTTTATTCATTTTACTTTGATGGAGCCTTGTGAAAAGATATCACAAGAACAATGATGCTATGTTCTTTGTTTGGAGCCATTTTTTTAAAACAATTTTATGCTTTTCAAAAAAAAAAACATAAAAAACATGTTTGACTATAAAACATTATTTTTTACTTTTTGTTTTTAAAAATAAAAAATAAAGTGTTTTCAGATAACATTTTTTTATTGTTTGTGTTTTTTATTTTATCTCGAGAAGTGTTTTAGGAAATAATAATACAAATATATAAACTAATTAAAAATAAAATATTAAATATAAAAATTATTTTTAAAATATATTTAAAAATATTAAAAAATATATAAAATAATAAATAAAAATAATTTATTAATTTTTTCTTTCCTCTTTATTTTCTTTCTCATTCATTTTTCTTGATACTTGAATGTTTCCAAAACATAACCCATATGTTTTAAAGCTTGTAAAACGGATCTAAGGATGTTGGATTAACATTTTTCAAAGAGTGATTGATAAACCTAAAATTGAAGAAATTCTATAATTATTATTTTTCATTTTTTTTAAAAGATTATTTTTGAAAAACTTGTGTTTTGATGGGGGCATTTGGGAAATATATTATTTTCGGAACCCAACTTTATAAAATATGAGAACCAGATTTTAATATGGAAAGTAATATTGCTTTCATGCACTATGAGTCGACTCCATTTTTTGTGCCAAGATTGCCCTTCGGGTCTCCATTACCAATAAAAAAAATAGGTTATAGTGGTGGCGGCGACAATGACCTTGGTTTTAGAGGTGGAAGTCACTAGAACTGGAGATGTGAAGAAGTTGTAACAATAATGGTGGGTTATATTGCGATTGAGGGGAAGTTGACGATGATTAATGGCGACAGTGGTTGGTGCTCACCCTGTGCGACGATTGCATGGTGGCTCCACTTCAGCTCTCTCTTTTTCAATGGAAAAACCTAGAAAACAAAGAAGATGACGAAGGAAGAGGAGAAATCGTAAAAATGAGCCAGGAAACCTCTTCAAATTTCAATTGATGTTGACATGGAGGCTTGGAAGAAAAATCCAGAGGTGTCAAGGCTGTCACAGCTCCACATCAGTCCATCGCCTCCGCTACCACTGTAACCTATTTTTCTTATCAGTAATAGAAACCCAGAGGGCAATCTTGGTACAAAAAATGGAGCCGACTCAGAGCGTATGAAAGTCATATTACTTTTCATATTAAAATCTGATTCTCATATTTTATAAATTTAGGTTTTGAAAACCATATTTTTTTGGGAATGGCCAACACAAGTTTCCATCATTTTTCATATAATGTTGGTTTAATATTATATTATTACGCATATATAGTCATGGATGAATTTTGGGATGTAATTTCCACGATCCTCAGGTCTCCTCTGTTCTCGACAATGGCAGAGATCCACCAAATCTCCTTCTAGATAATCACAGAGAAGCCCAACAATGGAGAGACACGTACAGACTCTACTCAACAAGCTCTCTGTCGTCTGCATTACTATCGCTACAATCATCTTCCTCTTCCTCATCCTCCAGACCCCTCAGACCTGCATACCCACCACCACCCACCCGCGCGTCCGCCTCCTCCGCTTCCCCAAATCCTCCTGCGACTCCTCTCGCCGCGACTACGTCCCAATCTCCAAGAAAAACGAGCGCCTATGGTCCACCCGAGATTGGACGAAGAAGGTCAATTCCTATGCCCAATTCTTCCGGAGTCTTCGAGATCAGCGGCTGTTGTCCAATCACAGCAAGGTCCTCTGCGTCTCCGCCGGAGCCGGCCACGAGGTGGCCGCGGTGTCGGAAGTGGGTGCCAGGGACGTCACGGGGGTGGAGCTGGTGGAGTCGCCCCCGCTGGTGAGCCGTGCCGATCCGCATAACTTGCCCTTTTTTGATGGGGCTTTTGATTTGGTGTTCAGTGCCCACCTGGACGAGGCTTTGTTTCCGGCGAGGTTCGTGGCGGAGATGGAGAGGACCGTTCGGGTTCGTGGGGTTTGTGTGGTGGTTGTGGAGGAGTGCGGCGGTGATGAGATGAGGGGGATTTTGAGGATGTTTAAGCATTCGGTGTTCGTGAGTGCCAAGAATGTCACCTTGATTGGATTGAGAATGACACAGATTATAATGAGAAATAGAAATTCTTCTTGAATTGTGGTAACCCTTTTCTTTTATCGAGGTCTTGATTTGATTTCTTGTTGCTGTAGATTTGTGTGTATTGGTATGCATTGTTGGTTTTTCCAGGGCATTGTAGCTGAATCCATTGAAAGTTTTAGTTTAAATGTGCTGAAGAATTCAAGAACATTTTTGGGGTTGAATGCAGTGAAGCTGAATCAATGCGAGTAGATGAATGGGAAATTGTGTAGAAAATGAGTTCTATAACATTTGAGTATGAATCCATTGGAACTGACTGAAAGTGTTGGTTTAGAAATGTGTTGAGGCCCTTTATTCATCTCATATTTTCAGTGATGTTCTTAGACGAGCCATGAATCTAACTAGAACTGATTCCATCTGTTGTTGCTCTGAATGTTGAAAATCATGGTATTGAAGATGAACTGATAAGTTTTAGTTTAGAATATCTTCAATCCAATCAAGTTGAATTGCTGCAAGTCAATAATCTTTGTAATTTGAGAATTTGTTTTAAGGATGAAGCTATGAGAGTTGAATCAATTGAGTATTACCTTAGATATATGTGAAGGCCTGCTATTCATCTCGTCCTTGCAGTTTCGCTCTTTAAATGAGCCACGAATCCATTTATTTAGCTACCGAGTTTAAGAGTCTGGACCCGAGTTCTTTCCACATCCAGAGTTGATGTTTCGGTTTTGTTCAACCTCTAAGAACAAAAGAGCTTCACCAGTCACAGTGAATGGCTTTCTGGTTGGGGCTTCACACACAATTTTGGTCCAGAAAACTGGAGGATTGTTGCCTGGTAGGTCCTATCATGCTATGTGGAAAGCATGACAAACTTGCTGGTTCATGGGTGAAATTCTTTTATAGGATTTTGAAAATTCAATGAGGGTCTCTTGTTAACCTTTGGTATATCAGTCAAAAGTTTCATCCTGCATTTGTGAGATTGAGTTCATATGCATACATAGCATGAAATGGATCATGAAATTTTGTCTCATGATAGAACTTCGATGTGGGCATATTAGTTCAGAAATGTGTTAGGGAACTCAGCAATTGCTGGATCATCTGGAGTCTCTTTGTTCATTGAAGCCTTGGACCAGTGCCTTCCTTGGTTGAACTTTGAATTGTATAGGCATGCTCAATGGAAAGAGGATCTTGTTGCTCTACTCACTGAACCTGAGTTTCCAGGTCTTGGCTCCTGATACTCAGTCATGATATTCAGCTTGTATACGAGCAAGCTTTCTGCCCTCGTTTTCTGCTGGTTCTGTAGAAACAAAACATGTACTTGGAGAAGGCTTTTAGAGAGTGATTTCATTTCTATGTGCTGAAACCATTTCTGTCTGATGTAAGGGAAGTCCAGAAAGATTTATAGTCCTCAGAATCTAGCCTCAGTAGTGGCAGATTAGGTAATTTTGAATGAATCTCATATTCTTCTAGAGAAGCTTCTTTGTAAGCTAATTTCGAAAAATGTAACAAGGGTACGAAGAATATGATTAATATATAAAAAATGTGATTAAGATATAACCAATATTGATTAAGGTACACAAACCTGATCGTGGGCTCGGATTGTATATTTGATATAAAGACCAATTTTGAAATTAATAATTTTCAATTTTTCTTTCATAAATATTATCAAAGATATGTGATAAGGTGCTATAACAATTTCCCTTTCAAGTAAAATGTTACATTAGGGAATTAGTTACCATTTATTTTAATATAATAATTAAAATAAATTTTTTCTTCTCTCCTTTCACTTTCTTTCTTTCTTCTTTTCTTTTTTTTTTTCTTAAAAGTTTTTAACATTTTTTTTTAATTTTTGTTGAATAAAAATAATTTTATTTTATTTTATTATTTTCCCTCTTTTTTTTAATACGATTGAAAATAATAAAAAAATGAAAATTTATTTTAATAATTTTAAAAAATAATAATAAATAAATATAAAACGAGGGAATGAATTTGGATATTGTCATATTAAATAAAAATAATTTAATTTATTGTTTTACTAAATTGTATTTCTATTTTAATTATTTCTATCCCAATATTACCTTCTCAGACTCTTCCCTATTAAAATTAATTTCTCTCCAACCCAATAATTTAAGAAACCCTAATCTATTTTGATATGAGAGGGAGATATGTATCTGAAACTCTCTCTCTCCAGAACAAACCTCAACTCTTCTCTCTTCTTTCTGAATTTCTTTCCTCCCAGAATTCGACCGTTGGGCCTTCCAACGGCCACAGCTTCTGAATTTCCCGCTACCCTTTTCAAATTTCTCAATTTCTATTCTTCTCTGCCTCTCCCTCTAGACCACTCTGATTACATCCCTTATTCTGGGTTTGATTTCGATTCGTTCTTCTCATCGTTACTCGATCATTCAGTCCACAAGAGGCATTTGAATCAAATCCATGCACAGTTGGTGGTGTCTGGACTTGTGGAGAGTGGCTTCTTGGTGACTAAATTTGTGAATGCGAGCTGGAACATTGGGGAAATTGGCTATGCGCGTAAGGTGTTCGATGAATTTCCTGAACCAAGTGTGTTTCTGTGGAATGCCATCATCCGGGGCTATTCTAGCCACAATTTGTTTGGTGATGCGATTGAAATGTATTCAAGAATGCAAGCTTCGGGGGTGAGTCCAGATGGGTTTACTCTTCCTTGTGTGCTTAAGGCTTGCAGTGGCGTGCCGGTGCTTGAAGTGGGTAAAAGAGTGCATGGTCAGATATTTAGACTCGGGTTTGAATCCGATGTGTTTGTGCAGAATGGTCTTGTCGCGTTGTATGCCAAGTGTGGTAGAGTCGAGCAAGCCAGGATTGTGTTTGAGGGGTTGGATGATAGGAATATTGTTTCATGGACTTCGATTATTTCAGGGTATGGACAGAACGGCCTGCCAATGGAAGCTTTGAGAATTTTCGGGCAAATGAGACAACGGAATGTGAAACCAGATTGGATTGCTCTTGTGAGCGTTCTCAGGGCCTATACTGATGTAGAGGACTTGGAACAAGGCAAATCCATCCATGGCTGCGTGGTTAAAATGGGTCTTGAATTTGAACCAGATTTGCTCATTTCCCTTACAGCCATGTATGCTAAATGTGGACAAGTGATGGTTGCCAGGTCCTTTTTTGATCAAATGGAGATACCGAATGTGATGATGTGGAATGCCATGATTTCTGGTTATGCAAAGAATGGTTATACTAATGAAGCAGTAGGACTCTTCCAGGAGATGATTTCCAAGAACATCAGAACTGATTCTATCACTGTGCGTTCGGCTATTTTAGCTTGTGCGCAGGTGGGATCACTTGAATTAGCGAAATGGATGGGAGACTACATCAATAAAACGGAGTATAGAAATGATGTTTTTGTCAATACAGCACTTATTGACATGTTTGCAAAGTGTGGAAGTGTAGATTTGGCTCGTGAGGTATTTGATCAAACACTGGATAAAGATGTTGTGGTTTGGAGTGCTATGATTGTAGGATATGGATTGCATGGGCGGGGCCGAGAGGCCATTGATCTTTTTTACGCAATGAAGCAAGCTGGGGTGCGCCCCAATGATGTCACCTTTGTTGGGCTTCTAACAGCATGCAATCACTCAGGCCTTGTAGAAGAGGGATGGGAGTTTTTTCACAACATGAAAGATTACGGAATTGAGGCTCGCCACCAGCATTATGCTTGTGTGGTTGATCTTCTTGGCCGATCAGGGCATTTGAATGAAGCCTATGATTTTATCACGACCATGCCAATTGAACCAGGTGTATCAGTATGGGGAGCACTCTTGGGCGCATGCAAGATCTATCGCCATGTGACATTAGGAGAATATGCTGCAGAACAGCTTTTCTCACTAGACCCTTTCAACACAGGCCATTATGTGCAGTTGTCAAATCTCTATGCTTCATCTCGCTTGTGGGATAGTGTTGCCAAGGTTCGCATACTGGTGAGGGAGAAAGGACTGAGCAAGGACCTGGGGTATAGCTTGATTGAGATCAACGGAAAGCTTCAGGCATTTCGGGTTGGAGACAAGTCACACCCAAGATTTAAAGATATCTTTGAAGAGCTTGAAAGCCTGGAGAGGAGGTTGAAGGAGGCTGGCTTCATCCCACACATAGAGTCTGTTCTTCATGACTTGAACCAAGAAGAGAAGGAAGAAACTCTCTGCAACCACAGTGAAAGGCTAGCAATCGCCTACGGGCTTATCAGTACTGCACCTGGAACTACACTCAGGATAACGAAGAATCTCCGGGCATGCATAAACTGTCATTCAGCAACCAAACTGATATCAAAGCTTGTGAATAGAGAGATAGTTGTTAGGGATGCAAATCGGTTTCACCATTTCAAGAATGGAGTTTGTTCTTGTAGAGATTACTGGTGAAAAAAAAAAATGTGGATAGCTCTTCAAATTCCAACTCTCTTGCTTTAAGTAAGAATTTTGGCATGAAATCAATATTTTCTTGAGGCATATTCAGAAAATTACAGGCGAGGTGAGTGACCATTCTTAATGTCACAAGATTTTCCTTTTGTACCATAACTTTAATAAACCTAAGGCTCCATGCTTTCCCCTTGGTAATTGTGTTTTTTTTTTTTTTCTTTTTTAATTTGAAGTTAAAATCATAATTTTAATAACATTGGAATAACTTTTTATACGGGTTTAAGTAAAAAAATTTTATACAAACTTTTTTTTTATGTTATAAACTCTTTTAACAAATTAATCAAATAGTTATATTAGTTAATATTAAATTTAGAAAAAAGTTTTGGCCATGAAATTATTTTTGAAAATAGTTTTTTTTTTCATTAAAAGAAAAAATAATTTTCCACCTCCGAAATAACCTAGACAAATTTTTTATAACAAATAGTTTTTTGAGAATTTGTTCTCTAAACAAATAGTTTTTTAAGAATCAGATTTAAGTGTTTTCATTTGTTTCTGTAAAATGTTATAATAATTGAAAATATAAAAAATATTTTGAAAAATTTTGCATTTGTCATATTTAAGTTGTCAAATAGACTTTTATTCTTACAAGTAATTGACAATCGATCTGGTCTTGACGGTTCATATTTCAATTTTCATTGTGAATAAATCAAGTTAAATTGTAACTTATATATTTAGCTAATAGATAAAACATTAATATAAAAAAAAAATTATTATCAAAATATGGAAATTTTGTAATATTTAAAAAATATATATTTACATGTAATGATACCCATTTAAAATTATAACATAATTAGAATAATGTATATAGCAAATTTGCTACATATAGTAAAACACTAAGCACATTGACAAGTATATATACATTGTAAATTAATGATTGATTATTCATTTTAATACTAAATTATAGTAAAATGTACCCATTTCTTCTTAATATTCATGAAAGAGAAGAAATATAAATGAAATCAATAGAATGCTTTCTTTAAATCATAGAAAGTTCTAAATGAGAAATTAGATTAATATAGAAAATACAAATGTGAAAAAAAAGAGTAAGGAAAATACTTTAGAATATTGTATATATTTTACCAAAAAATAAATTAGGATGAAAATGATTTAAAACCATTTGTATTTTCAAATTCTCATCTCTTTAATTACATAAGAAAAAAAAATGAAAAAAAAAATTTAGAAAAACATACAGAAGAAATTATCAAATTTAAATAATTTGCATATTTCTTTTTTTTTTTTTTCTTTTTTCTTTTTTTTTTCCTTCAAATCTTTTAAGATTAAATTGAAGAAGTTTTGTGAAAATCCCAAAAATAAAATTTTAGAATTAATATATTAAAGTATATATTACAATTTATATCAAAAATCAAAAAGAAAAAAACAAGATATATAGAAAAAAAATTCAGGATATATACTGATCATTGAACATTTCAAACCCTAATCCAAACTTTCTCTCTTCATCACAACAGAGATAGGAGGAAGATACAGAAAAACCCAAAAAGGAAAAGGGGAAAAATAAAAATCCATGGAGACCAGATCTTCAAAGAGAAAGAGACTTCTGCAAGCCCAATCTGAATCCCATACAGCCATTGATCGAATTACTCATCTCCCAGATGCCGTTCTCCACCAAATTCTTCTCCTCCTCCCCATCAAAACCATTGCCCAAACCAGCGTGTTGTCCAAACGGTGGAGGCTTCTCTGGTCATCTTTTCCTGATCTGGACTTCACCACCCTCAACCCACATTGCATGTCCTGCTATTATTTCGATTCCTGCGGCGGCCGAAGCTCGGTTTCTCCCAACCCTAACACTCTGGACTGCATCAGCCAGACTCTAGCGGCCCGCCAGAGAGGCTCAGACATAAGGGTTCTACGCTTCCGGGCACATCTAGGGTTTTCGAGGTTGAATGGTCTGATCCGTAGTGCAATAAGGCATAACGTTCAAGACCTTGATATCGACGTTTGCACCGACGATTACTTCAATCTCCCCCGCTGCGTCGTGATGAGCGAATCCTTGAAGGCTTTATCATTGAAGTTTCGTCCTCCTGGTTTTAGGCTGCCACCTTCGATGGTAATGAAAGGTGGTTTTCAATCTCTGCAGACTTTATCTCTTTCCCATATGGTCTTCTACAAGAAGCATTATCTTCTTGACTTGTTCGCGGGTTCTGCATTTCCAGTCCTCAGGAAACTGACTCTGGACAGTTGCCGTGGAATAAAGTTTCTTGATGTTGGCTGCCGAGTCCTCCAAGATTTAACAGTAGAGAATTGTTTTCAGCTCCATGGATTGACTGTATCAGGTCCAAGATTGGAGAGGTTGAGGGTGGTGAGTTGCTTTGAATCTTCTAGTGAGAAGAGTTGGGTGAAGATTATAGCGCCCAGACTTAGGGTTATGCACTGGGAACACAACGCCATTACTGAGACAAGTTGTCTAGAGAATTTAGCTTCAATGGAAGAGGCCTTTATCGGGTTCTTTGCGCTTGATGAGGACACAAGAGCAGAGAAGTATAAGAGCGTGTCAAATATTCTCTCTGGCCTCTCTCATGCTCATTGTTTAACCCTCCAAAGCCAATGCATTCAGGTATTTTTATCATTCCAAGCATTTATACTAAAAATATTTTGATGGATTTGCTATGTTTTTATGAAGCATAGAATGAAGTTAAAGAGAAGGTCATGCATGGAGGAGAAAGGAAAAGTGGAGATTAATTACTTAAATATTGATAGGGGTCATCTTTTTAAAGACAGTTCCTAAATATTAGAGCCATGGAAAATTCAATGCCTACTCTTGAAGGTTTTCAAGTTCCCAAGTTATTTTTACTTCCATTTTCCACAATTAATTGCTTCCTATTCTCCCCACCAAATAATAAGTTCCTGATTGGCTACTATTTTTTAAAATAATTTTCTTTCATTGAGAGAGAAAAAAAAAAGGAAGGAAAATAAGCTTGAAAATTAAAAAACAGAAACAGTTTTATATTTTTAAAAATAAAAATATAAAAAATATAATAGTTTTTAGAGAACATTTTTAGTTGTTTTCACTAGTTATCTATGAGTTATTTTGAAAAAAAAAATTGTTATATAAATATGAAGAATGATTAAAAACATTTTTTTTTATATAAAAATTATTTTAAAAACATAATTAAAAATATAAAAATAGGTTCCATAAAACATTAAAGGATAATTTTTAAAAACTATTCTTGGAAAACATTTCCCAAACGGAATCTAAATATCTAAGGCACTCTATTTGCAAAACCTTTAAGCTCCCTCTCTCTTTTCCTTTTCTTTTCCTACCTTGAAATGTAAATAATACTATTGCATAACATAACCTTTGAGAGCAATTTTGAAAAAAGTTCGAAGTGTAGTAGGTTGACCTTGGTTTGGAAATTTAAGAATTTGTTACACCATTTTGATGTCTTAAGAACTTTTTCAAGGTTGTGGAAGAAATTTACAATATAATATTGTGATAAAAAGGTTTTGCATGATTTGTTGAGTCAAAATATCCTTTTTCCAAGTTCTATAAAAAGTGTTCTACAATTTGGTAATTTCATTGACAAAATTATTGTCTAATCTTAAGAGATATGCATATGCTAACAATATGCAAGTCTTTTTCCATAGATTTTACAAGTTGGTCCATATCTTATGAAATTTATTTTATAATCATGATTCTGCTTTCAAAGTCAAATTCAACTATAGATCATAGCATTTTTCTTGTAGAGAGTTGAAACCACACACTAGGGAATTTTAATTTCTTGGGCAATGTATATCAGTGGACTTTTTCTTCAACTCCTTATCTCAATAGTCTCAAGAGAGGACCAACCTCTTGGGGTTTCTTTAAATAGTATGAAACACACAAGAATATTTCTGTTGCTGCATATTCTATAGGATTATCATTATTCTACCATTGCTCTACGGCCTTATGGTTCTAAGAACCTCATCTGTTGTTGCAGATTCTATCAAACAATCATTATTCCACCATTTCTCTACATCCCTTTCACAACCTGAAAACAATGAAGTTGCATACTGTACTTGACAAAAATAACATCAGAGGATTACTGTGCCTATTCAGGAGCTCACCAACACTCCACACTCTCATTCTCAAGATAATTACTCATTTCAAGGCTGAAAAGACAAAGGTTAATTCTCATAACACATTGATTTTTCCTTTAATTCTTTGGCCTATTTTGATGTATGTGCACTCTCGATCACTGAGTTATATAGAATGAAGTTTTCGGGTCATTGATTTTGAGCATTTGCCACTCCAGGCATGGAATAAAGCGCTGTGGGATCACATGTCCAGCTCTGAGCAGGAACAGTACTGGGAATCTCGATCACAAACTTTCAAGTCCTTCCTGCAACACCTCAAGGTAGTAAGGATGGAAGGGTTGGTAGAAAGTGAGAATGAGATTGGTTTGATCAAGTTTCTGCTCAAGCATGGAATGGCCTTGCAAGAGATGATTCTGTGCTCAGGACACTCCAATTCCAGGGACCCGGTTCGGCGTCATGAGATTCGGTCACAGATGATGGGATTCTCTTGGGCTTCTTCGAACGCTAAACTTGCATTTCATTGAGTCTTTCTTCTACACATTCCCGGAGTTTTGAGCTACTTTTTAGTACTGTAAATTATGCCCTTGAATGCAGGTAATAAGATATTTGAAATCAGTGAGTGAATAAAATCCTTGACTCATTCTCAGATTATTCCCAACTTGAACCGAAGTTTCTGCCACTCCTAAAAGTCTCCCAATCTCCTATTTCTAGTCAATTTTTTCCTGCCAAAATGTCACTTTTAACTGTTTGTTGTGTTTCTTCAAGGAAGACAAACAGTATAAAGTTTATGATCAAATTCTTTCAGTGTAATTGACTCTTCACTTTGAACAGCTAGGTACTGTTAGTTTGGTAAGATTAGTTTCAAAAAGGGCTGCTTGAGTTTATTTCTTTGCCTCCCATTATAAAAAGCGATAAAGGTGTGTACTACATACATAGAATCATATGGATGGAACAGAGAAAAGCAGGCATTTCAACAAAAGGAAACGACTGTTTTTGTACATATTAAACGAATTAAGAAGCAAATGACAAGATGGGATAACAAAAGAGAGAGAGAGAGAGAGAGGAAGGGAGGGGGAGTGGGGGAGAGATTAACTCACACTCTAAGATGAGCTTGATTCAGCTTTAGGTGCACCATTGCTTATGCCCTGCAACCCATTTCGGGCATTTGGGGCTGAAGTAGTTTGAGACAACCCTTGAATTCAGAAGCTCGATAATAGGGGCATATTTCACACAACGGGGGGTCTTGTACTGGTTTATTGATGCACCCTGGCTGAGGGCATAGTCCATGAGCTTGTCAAATGTTCCACCCTCAACTATCCTTATTTCCAGAGGCCCAATAGATTTATCCGAGGCTCGGCCTTGGCGGTACACACTGTTGAGTGATTCTTCCATGATAAGACAGCAGTCCTCAAAAACCGAAGGTGGAATAGGGGTTGCACCACTGAGGCCAATCTCCCAGTACAGTACGTAGTGGCCAGGGATGGTTGACGTGTCTGCATAGCTTGTGTATTCTGTGACAGATGCATCAAATTGAAGAAGATGGTCAGCAGCATTCTTCACAGCATTTTGCAGCTCAAATTCATCGGTTTTATCAGAATCAATGCTAAGAGCCACATTTTTTCTGCAGATAAATTTGAATTGGGGCGCCTTGTTCTTGAATCCAGCTACACAAAGTATATCTCCAACCCGATATCGATAGAGACCTGCAATATTTTTTAAACAAATAAAGCATATATAAATTCATGCTCATCACCATCAATAATGTTATAATGCATTGAATCTTACCAGCATATGTGGTGACGACAAGCTCATATTCTTGTCCTAGTTTTACATCAACAAGATCAACCAATTCCTGATGTTCCTTCTCATTGAGGGGAGCTGATTCAGAAACGTTTGTAAATCCATTTTTCCTATTCACCGGCAAGAACTCAAAATAGGCCATGGTGGGAATGAGGGTGTAAGAAACTTCACTTGGCTTACAAAGAGGATTAAGGTTCAGGCCGAAGTAACATTCGGAAGAAGCATACATTGTACAAACAAGGGGGAGACCGTTGCTGTAGTAATCGAGAGTAGGGATGTATTGAGACATTGTTCCGGTGACTATAACATCTATGTACTTAGTATTAGGCCATAACCTAGTTATGATCCCTTCCCATGACTCCCTTCTACACTCAGCCTCAATAAAGTCTGCGAGCTCAGGATTCGGTTTCAAAATCCTCTTGACAGCCTCTCTCACAGACGGGTCATTTATTTGGGAGTCTAGAGTTCCAGCCCGAATATCCTTACAAAGAAGAACCCAGTGCTTTTCCAGGAAGCGGACGGCCCGGATGAAGCCGGAGGCAAACACTGCACCAACCCGAAGAACTTCCTTGTTTTGACACAGCCCACAAAGCAATTGAGAGTACATGCTCTGGTAGGAATCCGGACACAGAATGGTCTCGTTGGGACTCGTATAGTTGGTGTAAGGATCGTAAGGCCTGTCCCTGAAATATGAACTCTTGTAGTAGCTTGTGAGCACTGGGCGAGCCATTAGTCCTCCAGGAGTCTTAGCTTCCGATTTTACAAACAAAAAATACATCCCTTTCCCTTCGTCCAACCCGGGAACAGACTGGTTCATCACAGGCATCAGCAGGCTATACAGCAAAGACCTCCTCCCGAGCTCCTCTTCAATGGTGGGCATCAGTTTTCTCTCTCCGCCAGAAGTTCCAGAACTGCACCCACACATCAAAACAACTCACAATTCCAAAACACAGAACTCAAAACGGATCAAATTTCAATTCTGAAAGAAGTAAGCCACACACACTCACCTGGTCAGAAACTCGGAAATAGGCTTTGAGCAGAGAATTGGCGACATATCGCCGTTGGCGATACGTTCAATATCCGGTAACATATCCTCATATGTGACAACAGGCACGATTTTCTTAAATGTATCGGCGTCTACACGCCCGTTAAGGCCATGGCGCTGCAAGTACTCAACATTAGAGTTCCTGGTAATGATTTCAGAGAGGACCTGCATTTGAACTTCTTTGGCATTCATGGTAACATCTTCGATGAATTCAAGAGCTCTGATGTTCTTATCATCAAGGATGCCGCCCTCCACACCCAACCCAGCACCATTGCCGCGGTTCTTCGGAGCTTCAGGCATGGTTTTCAGTATAATATATGAAGAAAGAACACAGGGTTATACTGGGTTTTGTAGCAAAGAGTATCCAAACTGATGCATATATATAGGAGAAGTCAGCTCAATCAAACAGTGATGCGTGAAGGGTAAAATCACAAATTCGGTGGGTGAAGTGGTTGAATTTTGACTTTTCGGCGTCCACTTGCTGATGTATACTTTCACGAATATATGGCGGGTATGTCTCAAAAAATCGTGAAGATATCAAGGGTGTTCATCAAAATACCAACAGCCGCCTGCCTGCGTAATTCGGTTGAAAGGTTTTGCTTGTGTTTCACTATACATTCCCCCACAGCCGACCAATTTCTCACGATACCTTATTATTTTTTCTAAATAATTCCAAGTCTTATATTATATAGTGCTTTGAAATTTTTTATGATGGGGTGTGAAAGCAGAAATATTAACAAAATATAACTTTAATTTTTTCAAAGTCAACAAATCTAAAACGTACGAAAAGTAAAACTTTATTATATCTACACAAAATTTGTCAATTTTAGATTTAATATTTTATTTATTTATTTTTGGAAATAATAAAGTATTCTTCTTTTACGCAATCTAAGTCAAACATATCATTCAATTCCAAGAAATGTTCTCATTAACCCTTATTAAGGATAAAATGATCCTATTTAGGGAAAAAAAATTCAAAAAATGAAATCATTTTTTTCTTTGCCTTGTATCATTTTTGTTAATGTTAAAGCTGAGATTGATTGGTTGTAGTGGTACTATCAAGGTTATTGGTCTCATTTTCTTTGGGATATCTCGTAGGGATATATAAAGTAAAGAATGAAAATATCATCCCAACATCATGATGCATCCCACATCCATCTCCATGATGGGTCACAATCATATGTCCAAAAGACAAGTCAATAAGGGTAATGCTGCTATAGTACCAATACTTTTGAGTATGATGTCAAAAAATTTAGCTCAACCACATTTTATCATATATTTAAATACGTCGTGTATTTTACTTAGATCTTATTTATTTATACTTTGATTATATAATTCATAAAGATCACTATTTAATATGCTACCAAGTTAATATCATTTTCATTTTATCTTTTATGTTATTATTTAAATAAAATCACTTAAAATCCTTTAAAATCACTTGAGTTTGGATCATATGGGTTAAAACCCTAATATCCGATCTCATATAAACTTGAAAAAAATTAAATAAATAAATCAATAATAAGGTTTAAATGATGAATTTTAGAAAATAAAAACTTTGACATTATGTTAAAATAAACCTAATATGAAAAACTAAACCACTAGCAAAACCAATATATGCTCAAAGGGGGCAATTGTCCTCCCCGAAAAGGTATCAATATTTAAAAGAAGAAAAAAGGCTTAACGATTAAGTCAAATTTACATTTTTATATCATGTTGTCCCTTCTATAATGAATTTTTCCCATTTTCTCCCTTGTTCTACATTTATGGCTCCGCCAATGAGCTAAACTATGAGGTCTAAAAACTACTATATATATACATTCATAAACTCTCCCTGTATCTCTTGATATTTAAGGTCTCAATTATGAGCAGAGGTGGCCACCTCTTAATGGCAAATGTTATCTATGTCAAAGGAGACACACAACACACAGAGCGCATGTTAATATTCTAGTGTTGTGAAGAGGATACGGGGGGGGGGGGGGGGGGGGGGGGCGCAGAATTTTATCAGTGTTTGATAAATTTAGGTGAAGTAGGAAGCTATCAATGTCCAAAAGATTGATTCATGCCTAACTAAAATTTTCTAGCGCTGTTAAGACTTTTCATATCCAAACAAAATCAGTATCAGGTCCTCTTGAATTGACAAAATTTGATTGAAAAATAAGCAGCCAGACCCACAAATGACTTTAAGAAGTTACATATCAACACACTTTCCTCTAATTAAGACGTTGAAGATCAGTCAACAAGCAGTGTAGTGCGTCACTCATGGCTGACAAAAATGGCTGATTCTCAGTTTGTTACAGTTCAGAGAATGAAAAAGAAAGAGAGAAAATATGTGCCCTTATTGTGAAGGAAGATGGCAGTATCTGCGAAGACAAATAATTGACATCCATGAAATCTATATCTAAGAAATCAATATGCACGAGGGAGGAAGTTTGTTGAGCACAGGAGGAAATGACAGTGACCTCATGCTTGCTGCAAAACTCCAGTGATGTATCAGCCATTAAGACATGGTCCTACAGCGAAATTGGCGCCGGCTGTCTCATCTCCACTTGTCCAGTCCCTTTCAGTTTCGGTTTAGCCACGTGTCCCACACCTCTTCATTGTCTCCCCTCTTCCCTAGCCTTGCTTATGTTCCTCAAGGGTCAACATAATAAAGAAAGGTTAGTTTCTGATAAGCATGAGGAAAAGAAAGACAAAACGTAAAAGGAGGTTACTTAGGCAGAGGAAATGCAAGGGATACCTTGTGCTTGGTGAGAACGGGATGTAGTGTTTGGAGGTTCAAGGAATGTTCATGTGGGATTGTGTTTTGATGGTTTATATGGGAGGCATTGAGAGGTGCGTATACATTTACATTTGACTGTCGCACAGGGATTTTTCGCCCCTCAAGACAGCTATTTGTCGTATTTTACACATCAAGGTCTCATGTTTATGCCATTAACTAGAGGTTTACTAACTTGGGGTGAGGAGTTCTTCTAAAAGGAGTCGGTATCCTTATTCCTTCCTTGTGTAGCGGGTCTTAAAACTAATAGAAATGAACATGTTACAAAGACTAGGGAAGGAGTGATAGATTCCAACTTCATCACAAAGACTCAGCTGCATAACATGTTACAAAATATAACCAAATAGAATTGACCAATATTTGTACCCTTTATAGGCTAAAAGATATTTGCTTCATGTCCATTGGTTCTCAGAGGCTTGAATCCCTACAACTTTTAGTTTTCAGTCTGAGATCATATGCATGATGCCTAACCAAGATGTAAATGATAAATACTTTCATGCGTTATCGGTCTCTAGCATATCTTATATATCAGCAGTATAAAAATCCACTAGTGGCGCCTTCCAACTAGAGATATGTAGGCTACTATAGATGCACAATTATAATTATTGCTCTACTATTATCACAAGAACTACTAAGGACCTGCCATTATTTCTGCCTCAAATGGTGCGGAATTATCAATGTCAACTACACAGCTTGTCGGCCAAGCAATTGTCCAACCAATATTCTTTTTAATACCAATTCCTCATGTAATATAGAAATCATTTTGTTGGTTTTTCCGATGTTGCGGCCCACTGCAATAGAAGCCATCAGTTCAACAAGCATTAACATAATACAAATTCAACAAATCACTTTTATGGTCCCTAATTTCCAGTCAATAGCTTGGAGAATGTGCAGTTTAAAAGTACTAACAAGCACAGATTTCTTTAGTTTGTAAAGGTTGCATGATCACCTGGGCAGGGCACAAGAGCTGACACTCGATTATGGTAATGACCAATCAAATTGCATTAATCAGATCAAAGATACAATTAATTTCAACTAGTTCTTTACAAATCAGTGACAACTTTCAACTACTTCATCACATGCTACATATGCCTTTGAGTTCTTCCTACCCTATCAAAGTACTAAATATTCTCTTACCTTTGAAAGGTTAGTGGGCTGGTTTTCCTTTCTCATCTTTTGAGGACAACAAAGGATACTTATATTTCTGCTTGTCAAAAGCATTTCCAAACAGCCCCAGTTTCCTGTGTTACTGAAGGAATCTCCTGCTTTCTAGGTAGAGCAACTGATCATACAAATCAATTAGAACATTCTTATGGGAGTTGTGGAACGTGTTAAACACAAAGATTAGATATACAATGCAAAAGAATTGTTTCTTTTCCATTGATATTTTAATAATAAGGTTAATTACAATCTTTAAGTTCTAACAGATTATCAATTCAGATGCTCCTGAAACCCTTCTCTTGCATGTGTTTGTTTGTGTATCTCACACATGTATAATCAGATTGAAGGGCACACATGGACCTATTAATGTACATGACTGCTTAACCACTTGTACGTTAATCGTACCATTTTCCTAGCGTATCAATGCATGATAATAACAAGCAACTACCAATGGTTAAGTACATCCGTCTTTATCAACTATAGATAGTGATATTGAAATTACGAAGTGAAATCAAGAGTCTATTTTAAGCCTCCATTAACCCCACTAATAAAAAGATGAAACAATCCAATCTTTGTAGCATCTGGTCACTAGACAACTGGAGATTCTGCTTTGTAGTATTTCGTTTGCGTTTGATCTAAGATCACGCATGCCATGTTGAGGGAAGTAGCTGTCTGTAGCTTTAATTTCTCTCTTATCAAGATAATGAATGGTAGATGACTTTTGTGATCTGAATGTGATCCTTCAGTTCATTTTCTCCTTATCACTTTCATGGACAATGATTTTACCCTGGTTTGGAAACGGAGACTCGCTTTCTGGGTTGCAACGCCTTTCATCTTGACTAGTTATCATAGGTGTTGGCACATGTCCATATCCACTACTTACTGTTACTACACTCTTCTCTGTCAACTGCTACAGAACTAGGGACCTAGGGCCATTCGTCATATGCCACTGCAATCAATTCTCCTTTAAAGAAGAATCTAAAATTATTTAAGTGCCACTGTCTTTGGACAATCTGTACTTAAGCCAAAATCTGTAAAATATTTGAAAAGCAAAGTGCATCTATATATATCTAAGGATTTGAGATAGTGATTAGTGGTCTGTAATCATAATGAAAATTTGAGATTTCAGTGGATAGCTTTATTTGCCTATTTCTGAATGCCTATGAATTCATGTACATGTGTAGTACATTTCTTATTGCTATATTGTTCTAGAAGGAAAGGTAAGAAAAGGCAAGGGAAAGTGGTCATAATTCAACTTATGGCTTAATACATATTTTAAAAAGTCAAAAGTTTTGACATGATAAAGTTTTGCAAGGCTTTTGTATCTAGTACCAACGAACAACTAAAGCAATACTCTATAAAGCAAGAGACTAAATTGTCTAACTTCTCAAGCCACCATTGCCAAAAGTTAGATAGGTTTACATTTACAGTTGTCTCATACTTAGTATGGTATTTGAATAAGAGTTTTTGACAGTGATTTTATGAAACGTTTTTAATATTTTTAATACTTAAAAAAATTTATCATTCAAGTGTTCGAATTATTAAAAATATTTTTAAGAATCACTCCTAAACACACTTTAATAGCGCGTTTGACAATGATTTTGAAAAATATTTTTAGCCTTTTTAATATTTAAAAATTTTTATTTTTAAATATTAAAAATGTTAAAAACACTTTTTAAAATCACTATCAAACACACTACAGGGTGTACTTGTTCCTTTTTAGAATTTGTTTCTAATAAAGAACCATATTCAAATTTCATGTTCTTATCATATCAAATGTCTTCATTCATTGTAGTTCTCATTGATAGTAAACTAGGAAGAGGTTAGTTCTAACTTAAAAGTGAAAATCAAATGGCAAAGTCTAAAAAAGGAAGGGAATCTATAAAGAGATAAGACTAGGAATACATGAAAGGCAACTTAAGTAAATGAAAAAAAAAATAGTAAAAATAGATGGACATGAGTTATCAAAACTTGGCCATTTTTGTTAATTTAATCATTCATAAAGAAATTAAGAGGAGATATAAAAGGAAGTTAGCTAAATAATTAGAACACGACACTACATCAACTCCAATAGTGGCCCAGAAGATATTCAAAAGGAAGCTGAAAATCCATCTGGTCACTAGACAACTGCTGAAATAGCCACTAATGCGATGTGCAACCTATCTCTTGCATTTTATGTGAGTTCATCCTACGTTTTCCACTTATTAATCTCCACATTGTTGTGGATACCTAGAAAGAATAGCAACTAGGAAGTTGAGAAAGAATCAATGGGTAGGGAAAGAGAATTTGGATTTTTGTTGGAAAAGCACATCATTAAGATTCAATCTCCCATTCTGATCAAAAGCAAAATAAAAGCAGATTTTTAGGGCCAGTCTAAGTGGGACTCCACCTAGAAAATAGCTTACGGCACAATTATCACAACCCCAATATTGGAAGGGACTGTGGTAACACTTAAATTCAGAACCAAAGATTGATTACTGATGTCATGATATTGGAAAGCAGGACAAGATGGATCGATAAAGGTATGAAAAAAATTTGCACAAGTCAGGATCTTTAGGCACCTTAAGGGGTGGGGGGTGTTGGGAGGGGGGAATGCTTCTTGTTACTTGGACCATGAAGTTTGTGGATTTCTTTCTGCCCATCCTTTCATGTAGCCTGCCTGGTCTACATGTGGAGCCATGGTGGCCAACACTAGCTTGACCATCAAGTATGCACCAATATCTTTTAGAAAATGATTGCAGTCATATGGGGGGAACAATGTCTGAACTCACTTTCTTAATGGATACTCAGTGCTTTTTCTTTGGTTCTTCACATTGCAAAGGAGAAAGAGAGGGGAAAAGTATTGAGCAAAGTGGGAAACGCATTTACGTAAAAGTTGATAGAAATGATAGAAATAACAGCTAAACACGGTTATTAAACTCTATGGTTATGGATGACCCAGCTTCCAATTTATACAGTAAAACCCTATGTGTGTCAAAATCTGTATGGGACAACCACTGCCTTGTCTAGCTAGTGCTAGGAATATGGAGATATGGGTATGCTCACCTCCAGAAACAAATGGAGAGATGGGCATATTGATTTACTTATGTTATTGTTTTGCTTTCCGGGCTAGTGATTTTCTTTTGTCTTGTACTTTCAAGAGAGGATGAGTCACCCGGAAAATGCATCTAAAAAGGGAGGTGCTCTGTGGTGTCTTACTGTGATTGATCCTCTTGAAAATTCTAGGGGGTAGGCATCATTTTGTTCTTTGTGTAGTATCGCTTTGTCCCCCATTCAGATCTCACGAAAGGGATGGGCGTGGAGTCACGGACACAGAGTCAAGTGTGACAACCAAACCCCTACCTTCTAAAACAATCATAGTTTTCAAAACCACAACACGCCCCTGCCCTTCTATAGTGACTGATTGATTTTCCTTAAGATATTGTAACAAAGATAATTTTCATCTAAAAGAAATGAAAAGATAGAAAGGAATAGAAACAGTACTACTGCTACTAGTATATGAAATAATATGATTACATTATCAGTATTAGAACAATCTTCGAAATGGGAAGCATGCATGCAAAAGTTTCTAGTAGTGGCAGGCAAGGCTAGAAAATAATCAACAAAGTGAGCAAAGCAAACTGTTCCGCACCATTTCTGTTTGGGTAGAGACTGTGGGTTGGGAAGGGTAGGCATGGACTTGTCCCTCCCCCATTGGACTATAATGTGACTAAATGAGAATTATCCCCCAATTCTTGAAGAGATCCAATCAAAGTTTACATAGATGACCAGCTTCACAGTTTTAAGCATAGTTTTCAACTCCTAAATGATCAAGTTCCATTTTTCTGTACAGTTTTAACTTTCAAGAATGATTACAGAAACAATAGGTCCAGGACTCACCTAATCAGATCCTTGGGCTTCCCTAGTAGGTAGGCCCAGGCCCTGCCCATCCAAGTTTATCTCAACTTGTTTAGTTCAACAGGAATTTGAACCCTTAAACAATGGTTCTGTTTTCAATTTAAGGAACGAGTATTCATTTGATGGCACAGCCTTAAATAGAGCAAAATGATAAATGACAAAAGAGTTACCCTTTTTTTTTTTTGAGAAACATCAATGTAATATATTAAAAAAGGATTATAAAAATACAAATGAAGGATGAGAAATCCTCCCAAAAACAAAGAACTAAACCAATGGAACCTCCAAAATACTAAGTAATATATTAAAATAGTGATTGTAGAAATGGTATCAGTCCACTTCCCCTAACCCCCAACCTCCTAAAAAGGCCAGAAGCTTGTGTAGTCAAAGACTCCGAGGACTACCATGGCCAATTGTTAAGATTAAAACATGGTACAGAAGTCTACATAGGATTTCTCGCATACCCTGATCCTGACAAAGTTCTAACATTTTCCTTCCCAATTGGGGAGTTCTTGGGCTTCCTTTTATTGTTGTTTTGGGGGAAAAAACTAGAGATTAACCTGGATAAGCCTAGGGACTGGCTAACCTGATAACTTCTTGAAAACTACTTAAAAATCACTGAGGCAAATAAGGAACTTGCAGGGTGCATATTCCACTAAAGAATGACCAATATTGGATCACTCGTAAGTAACTTTATTGGCCTTCCTATAGGCATTTCAAACTGTCCTTAAATGGGTTATACATTGCTGTCCCGAAGTCCTGAACAATGGGCCATATGGCATAGTTAATGGATAGCACTTTTATAACAAGTTTAATAATAGTTTGAGGATCTCCTTCAAGTTAGACATCCTGAAAACCCATATCCTGGGCCTGATCCAGCCCATCTCTTTGGCTGTTTTACTCTTAACGATCTCATAGAATACTTCCTTCAATGTTTTGACTGTCAATTCCGGCAAATTTATGTGAACAGAACATGCTAAATGGCTTGTTATGTGACCTCAAGTCGAGTTAATAAACGTTGATAAATCACTATGCAAGTGTAAGCATGCAGCAATCACTGAAACTGATCTTTGCCATATTACATTGAATTTGTTACAACACTCTAGACATATCATCCAAAATAGAATAGCAATAAATCCCCAGGCATGCCAAGAACCACATTTTGGACTATATATCATGATGAATGGACTGCTCTTCATGACAAATCAATTAATGTGAGGATCTTCTTCAATATAAACTTCCTGTAATATCATGTCTGCTTCACTAATAGAAGTTTCTTGTCACTTGTAGTTAGTTCTAAGTCTAAGTCAACTGAACATGCTAAATGACTTGTTAAGCAACCACCAATTGGGTAGTTAAACTTAGATGAAGCACCGCACAAGCTCAACCAAGACAAGCACCAAACTCCATCTTTACCATATTTCATTGAATCAGAAGCTACGCTCCAGGCATGCTGACAACCACATTTTAGGCCATATAGAATAATGCATGAACTGCTCTCCTAGGATAAGAGCAATAATTTGAGGATCACCTTCAATACAAATATCCCGAAACCCCTTATCTTCTTTTTTACTTCAACTTTATGTTTTACTAAAGAGTTTCTCATAGTTCTACAGGAAATCACTTGTCCTTCGTGGTCTGATAAGACACATCTCTGTTTTTACTATCCAATTCAGCAAAGTTTATGTGAACTGGACATGTTAAATGACTCATTCGGCAGCCTCCAATTGGGTGGTTAACTTGAGATGAAGCATCACGCAAGTTCAACAAAGACAGGCGCTAGAATCCAATTTTTGCCGTATTACATTAAATCAGCGACCACATTGTAAGCATCTTATCCTAACTAGGACAGCAAACAATTCCCTGGGCTGGCCAGCAACCACATTTTTCTTCAAAGAATCTTACATCACATCTTCTCCAAAGTGCAATGGGGTTCCCCAATGGACTTGATAATTCTAACCCACATTTAATGGACTAATTGAATTTCCCCCTCCTTCTCCGGCTATTTTTCCAACCAAACAACCAACCAGATACGATACTCATCGATTTATGATAAGTTGATTCATCCATTTCGAAATTCTACTCCGGTTGTCTAAAATATTCACCTCTCCACCAACTACATACCCAATTGTTTCTTACAACTTTCCAGAAAGACCTTCCCACAATAATTTTACAATAAATTTCTGTGTTCAATCATCAAACTTTTAATCTTCACAACTAAAATATAGACAATTGAGCAAACCCACAACTCTAATCACATAATCCAATAGAAAAAAAGAAAAGAAAAAGAAAAACCATAGATAAACTCCCAAAAATTGCCCATAAAACAGAGAGTAATTTACGTTATATGTAACCAGGGAAAAGGAAAGGTTTACTCAATCAAATACAACATACCCAGATCCCAAAATTCCTTCTCCACCTCAGAAACAATTATCAAAAATGCAATTCGGTGAATGTAAATTTCTTTATTCTAATTTTTTCAAAAGAAAGGGGAAGAACCTGAGATATCTGAGGGAGGTGGCACTGTGTTCGAGAAATGACGGTGGAGGAGGAACGAGAGATTCTGTCAGAATCCGAGAATCGTGGGAGACGGAATCTTGGAAGGGCTCGGGGAACTTGGGTGAGGCCACGTCCTCATCACCCATGGCTTCCGTGGAGGACGCAGGCAACGACGAAAACGACGTCGTTTCACGATTAGAATCTTCATAGAAAATTGTGGAATCAACTTTTTTCTGGTAAAAGTATAACTGTCCTTCGTTGTATTTTACTGTAAGTTTCAAAACGAGTACTTAAAGTAATGACTAATAAAAAAATAAAAAATTTTAAAAATTTAAACGAACTTCTTTTATCTTGATATTGAAGTCAATTTTTAATTAAATAATCTATTTTTTTTCTTTTTTATATACTTTTATTTTGTTATTTTAAAAAAATTCAAATAAATATTATTGGTAGATGAAAGGTTACTTGGGTTTATCAATTTTCATTATATTCAAATACTGTAAGTGTTTGGATGAATATATTATATTCTAGTGATAATTATGCTTAATTTGCATAATTTTGAGCGTAATTCAAAATCAAACACTTTATATTTTTTAAAATTTACTTTTATTAAGTATAGGATGGGATAATTAGAATACCTGAAAAATCGATCCTCATGGAAGTGTATTTGTAAGTGAGTGGAGAGTCTAATTACTAGTTGAAAATTTGGAGAAGATGTTGTGGTGTGAAGGGTAATGCCAAAATGGCAATAGTGTGGATGATCGAAGGAATTGACATTGACACAAACTTAAATTTTTGGGCAGAGAGAAAGTGTTTGACATGACCACAAGCCACCATTGAAGGTTGAAAAGATCAATTCATTTCATACGATGAAGACATTATATTATGTTTGAGACTTGTATAAAATAAAGATTATTTAAAGATTTGGATTATTGGCTTTGTATTATGAATCAACGATACCATCCCCATCACTTTTTGGTCTTTTGGCCCCTCTTTTAGAAGCTTTCCAACTTCCTACTCCTAGGCATGCTCCTAAGTGATGGTAGCTCCAAAAAGAGTTGAAGTAGCAATAACCTTCCTTATTTATAATTTTTTTTTTTACTTTGAATTAATTATAAAGTTGTTATTTTTAATTTTAAAATACAAAATTATAAATTAAAACTCTACTTTTCTTAAAAACTAATTTCTTATACGATACGCTGATATGAAACACAAAACACTTTTTTAGTTTGAGATTTATGTGTAATGAATCTTTTATAGTATCTTTAAATGAAGTCAAGTATTAATTTGTTCACAAAGTTTTTAGAATTAATTAGTTAAAATAGATAAAATAATTCATATATTTACAAATTTAATTCTTCTCGTATTTTTTTTTATGAAAAATAACTTCTTCTTCTTTTTTACATAAATGTCCTTATTATTTGGGGTATTTACATATATATTTTAAAAAAAAATAGTTATTTTTATTAAGAAAAATAATAAAGGTATTTTTATCAAATAAGACTAAAAAATTATGAAGAGTTAGATTTTCAAAGTCGGGTTTTCATTGACCCTTTTAATTAAATAACCCAAATTTTTATTCATATTATTATAATGAATAAACTTTTGGTATGATTTTATTATTACAATAAATAAATTTTTCATACGTGACTACAAAGTAGGACAGTCAATTATACTAATACTTACAAATCAAATAATTAATTAAGGTCCTATTTTGTTGGATTTCTAATAATTTAAGATCTCTTTTTTAGATTGAATAAGAGTTTTTTTATGCATGTTTAAGCTAATTTTATTAAAAGAAAACTTATAACTTAAAAAATAGTTTAATATAAAAATTATGATAATATTATATTTTCTAGAAACTCAATTTATACTAATACAAGAATTCTTTTTTGTTTAATAGCACTTTTACGATGTTAATAATGTCCGTTAAATATATGATTCCACTTCAAATTCAACTTTCTATTAAAGTAAAAAAATAAAAAAAACCATCCCAAACGGGACCTAATTGTACAATAAAAAACACAAAAAGAGAAAAAAGAGTATAAACTTCAAGTCTTAAAACGATCCAATGCTTTTCTATTTTTAATATTTATTTCTTTAATTTAAGACTCGAAACATCTCATGTTTCCGATCCATTGTCTGTCCACCATCTGCCCCTTGCATATGAACAACCCCATTAGTCTCCCTCCACTCATGCAATCTTGGCCCTAATCAGACTATATAAATCTCCCCATTTAAAATCAGATCTTACTTTGGAAGCATCTCTCCATATCTCTCTTTCTATGATTTGTCTAAAGAACAATATTTCTAATCTATTAAAGCAGTGTTTATTTACCCTTCATTTCAAACCACATGTCTCCCATCTCTAATTTTTATATATATTTTCACACACTTGCCTTAATCAAGTGCACAAGCACTGTCACCAATTGTCTATTGCTTGTCCTCTTTCTTACATTTTCTTGGATTTATTTTATTTTCATGGTGTCCAAACAAGGGTGTCAATACCATTTCCATTTTGCCTTATCAACTTCTTGGAATACCATCATCTCATTGCCCTTGATTGACTTCTGTCTTTGTTTAATCTCCTATGATCCACTAATCTTCCATCTCTTATTTGGTCATTATATTCAATATTCAATCATATCCATTTGTCTGGATTCTCTAGTCTTTTTTTTGTAGTTTTGATTCTTCTCATGAGACTTGCCTCTTCCCTTCCCTAAAGTTTCTCACATTTACTTTATTTTCTCTGCGTCCAAACAGGGAGGCAACCCATTCCAACTTTCCCAAACCAAAACCATTTCATCAATGCCATTCCTTTGCTTCAATCTTTTTCTAATTCTAATTATTGCTGCTAACCTTTCTTAGGGTTTCATCATCAACCCAATTTTTTACTGATCTCTTTTTTTTTTTTTTTTTTTCAAAATACAATGATATATATCGTAATTTTTAATTATCAAAAAATCAAAATAAAAAAATATAACAGAGAAGAAAAAAAATGTATTTATTGATGATAGAATGTGCATAATAACAAAGAGCCATGTGATCTACAAATGGGCATGGTAGCCAAATTAGAAACCCAGCATTTTTTTTCTTTTCTCTGTGCTTTTATTACAAATAATTTCTTCCATCCAAAATAAAGAAGAAATAAAAAAGGAAATTAGTAAAGTTAAAACAAATGTGGGACGACCTCCACCCAAAACGGCGTCGTTTGGAAGCAAACCAATCAGCCGTCCCTGAGCACATCCTCCAGAGCCTGTTCAAGCCAGAACTGAGACTCCTCCATCAAATCAGGGCTCAATCTGAACATAAGCACGCAAAACTCCATCTGATTGAGAGCCCCATCGCCATCCAAATCGCCTTCCCTCAACATACTCTGAAGCTCATCGTCCCTCAGTTCCTGCAACCCCAACAGGGCGGCGTTCCTCTTCAGACTCTCCAAAGTGATCACCCCCTTCTCCCCGTCCATCAACAGCCTGAACCCATTACACAGCTCCCTTATCAGCCCCTCTCCGCCCAGCTTCTCCGCCATCACCGGCAACAAATCTTCAAAATCACCCATCTTCGGTGCCGCCATCTAGACCCGAAACCAACTGGTTTTTAGAGATATGGAAGAGAGAATTTCGCTGTTTCTATTTTCCCAGGAATGGATTGTGGGGTTTGTAGGAAGTGGGGGGAGGGTGATATAAAGGAGGAATTGTGAAGGGGTTCCAGGAAAGAGAGTGGGCCACAATTGGTGACAGCACAGCTACACCAGGACGGTTTTTGATGGTCGGCTCCCCTCTGCAGTTGCCTCACTCTTTCCCACAGCCGTGTCAAAGGGTCATTTTCGTCATTTCACTCAAGTCTGACCTATGCTCTGACTCCAGCTTCATGACGTCATAAATTCACCTTAATTAGAATATTCTTTTTTTTTAAAGTAAATTTAAATTAATCAAAGTTTTGGTTAATGATTTGAATATTGATGGCTGGTTTGAATTGACATTTAGATTTTTTGTTGAATGGTCTTCAATTCATGGTTGGAAAATTCTAGATTCTTATCTCACGGATGAAGAATTAAGGTTAATTTTGAAAATTTTGAAGTTATTATTATTAAAATAAAAAACATATTATTATTGTTACAAAAAAAATAGATAGGCAATAAAAAAATAAAAACACAAATTCACTTCAAAACCTTATGCAAGAAAAATCGTGAAGGAGGAGAAGAAAATTCACTATATCAAAAATTGGTATAAAAAGAAAAGATGCTAATACTACAAAAAACATAAGCCTTATAGCCCGGTGTATGATGGGCTATGGGATTAAACCTATTGGCTTGATCCCTCCACTATTATCACAGACACAAAAAAAAATCTCATAAATTTATCTTCATCACAAATGTTGTAGTACGAGCTTTTTTGGTTGGACCAAATAGAACGGGTCACCAAACTCTAATAATTATTAAAATAAAATATAATATGTGAAACTTTCTTAATTATATTATTTTATTACCAAAATAGAAGAAATTATTTTAATTTAGAACGATAAGATTAGTCAATTCAAAAAAGTTAAACGTTATAATATAGTATTAGAATTAGTGGAGAACTTATTAATCCTAAGCTCTAGCTAATAGGAACTATCTAGTCCCAAGGCATATTCAAAACCAATCCTATAAGATTCCTTCACGGTCATTAGTATGACTGAATAATTTGAATTAAACCCTCCTTTGTTCTAAATTATGATTTCAATAAATTCTTAATAGATGGCCCACTGTTCCGGTCTCTACCATCCACAGAAGCCCGTCGGCTTGGAATTGACTGAAAACTCAGCCCTGTAGTCTAAATTGGCTCTTGGGCTCTTGGGCACCACTAAGCTGCGCCAAAGGCCAAGACCCACATGTCAAACAAGAAGAATTTCATTTTCAACGTAGAAATGTGATTGTCAAGAAATTTAAGCCCTTTTCCAGAAACAGAGGGGGACTTTCCCAATAGGAAAGTGAAGAGAACGGTAACGGACCCTGCTGTAAACGACGATGGGTCACGAGCAAATGGTGAAATTGCGGATGAACCCCACAACTGTAAAGTGCTTTTGACGCGTAATGGGTTCCACCACCACTACCATTCTTGGGGAGTCTTTCTGGTGGGTGAAAAGCCGCTTTTGGGTTCACGGTTGACTCATTAAATCTCCTATCTATCTCTGAGTTTGTCAACTGAGACCACCGAGTTTTTTTTTTTTTTTTTCTTTTCTTTTCCTCGGTTCAATTTTTGTTTCCCATACGAGGAAAAGGGCTTTCAAGTCTGACACGTGGAAAATCTGTGGGGCTTCATAATTTGGTTACATTTTTAGGGTTTGTTGGAGCTGCAATAGGGACAATAATTTTTGTATGGATAAGCTACAAATCGGATATCAAATCTAAAACAAATGTTTAATGGTCTTCAAACAATTTTTTTTTTTTATGTGATTTTTTTTTCGAAGAATCAAAAACTATTTTTAAAATTTATTATTAACAAAATCAAAGTATAAAATCAATTAAAAGCAATGAGATTTTTTTCCTTAAAATTTTCTATGATAAGATAATATTAGAATGACATTATTAGTAAAATAAAATTTTAAAGCTAAATATAAATTCCCATGATGTGAATAATTAAATAGCACACAATCTAATATAATTATTTAATTTATTTCTAAATTAGATATTATGAAAAAAAATCAAACTCAAAATTAAAGAGAACCTACAATTTTTTTTAAATATTTAATAAAATGTCAAATGCAAAATTACCAAAAAAATTAATATTATTAGACAAGTTATAATAAAATTAAAAATTACATTTAATGCAAGAAAAAAAATAAATAAAATGTTGAATTCAAGAAAAAATTAAATTGAATTTTTAAAACTCAAAATTAAATTTATGGGGTTTCTATTTTATTTTTTTATTATTTAAAAACCTTAATTGTATGTATAAGATTTTTGGGAGGAAAAAATTTAAGAGGCACATGTGTCCTCGATCCTCTATCGGCTTTGTTAGTGTATATAAACTTCTCTTAATTATGTAAATGTATTTTAAAATCATGAATATCAATTGTGTTCGAAGTAAATAATATTGTGAATACCTATCCTGCTCAAAATAGATAATATTTACATAAGAAAAAGCAAACAATTATAAATGATATTAAAGTTAATCCTTAAAGATGGGGAGACTATTTGAATGGTCTTGGAGGGATGTTTATGTGTTTGACATTTGCATGGGATAAGTGATGGGATTTATCTCATTACCGACCAATCATGAAATAGGATATAATATCAATTTTTTAATCTTATCTCATACGGTTAACCAAACATGACCTAAGGTTAATTGTTGTAACTAGTTGAGTTTTAGCCATGACGGATGCCTACTCAATCACGGTATTATCTCAGCCTTTTGGGCTTCCAGGATTGGTCCTTTAAATTTGGGCTCAAACCCAGCCTAATGGAAGAGGGCCTTAACTCAGTTCTTGGGCCTGTCTAGCCCGCCGCGCTGGTTTCCAACTGGCTCTGGCACGGCCCAGCCTAGCCTAGGGGTCTGCACAGCCGACTATATTATTATAATTTTTATAGGATCATAGGTGATTTATTCTTTGAATTTTATAGTAAAGAGACAAAGCTTGATAATAAGAATTTGGACATTGTCTAAAATTTTTTAAGGTGCTTAGCATCTGAATTTTGAGACTTTCTTTGATTATATAAAAAAAAAAAGAGAGAAAAACTACAAAGAAAATAAAATAAGGAAGAAAAGTAAAAAAAGAAAAAGAAAAAAAAAAGAATAAAAATGATGAAAAATAACTAATAAATTTAAAGTTTATGCAAGATTTTTTTATGTTACTTTAATTATTTTATTTTATTTTAACTCTTATATATAAAGATTAAAAATTTGAAAATATATAAAATTTTAATTATCTTTAATTTTCTTACATATTTTTAATGATAAAATCAAATACGAGAATATCATTTTTCTTAATATTTTTATTTATTTATTTATTTATTTATAATATTTTTCTTTTTATTTTTTATGATACATACTCTAAGTTTAATCCACTGAAGTAGAGGTACTGAGGCATATAAGGTCGAACTAATGTTGGTAATCAGGTGATGTAGGACATTGGACTTTTGTCCGTCCTACATAATGGACCTATAGGATGGGCATCTCTGTTCATTTGTTAATACTTAGGTTATCGAGCATAGGGTGGGCCAAACCAAATCTTATCATGATATCAAATGATATAAGACCACATGCACTCTCATGAAAAGCATAAGCTAATGGGGATAAAGGTAGTTCCATATAAGACCCAATCAATATTAGTAATAAATTGAAATGAGACATTAGACTTTTGTCCTTCCTACTTAACATTGTTTGAGTTTCTATAAAGGTAAACAATCCTATTCAAATATTTAATAACCAGTAGATCAAGAATTTGTTAGTTTTAGGAAACGTTTTCAATATTTCTAACACTTAAAATTTTTTTTCAAAAGAGTTATTTTCTAGTTTTAGAAATATTAGAAATGCTTCTAAAAATTATTGCCAAACAAGTTCCAATTTTTTTTTTTTGTCATCCGTGATGAAATTGCCGGGCCTAATTGTATCTTTCTCTGTAGAGCAATATTAGAGAGAATACAACAAGAAAGATGGTAGATATGCTCGGATTGCATGGAATTAAGATTCACATCAAATGGTTTATTATCGTAGAAGTTCACATTTAATGGCCAAGAAGTGAAAACTTCCTGTAAAGTTCACTGCTTAGTACAAGAAAATACTCACCAGTCACCACATTGATAAACAAAAGGATGAGACTACTTGTGGAGATAACCTCCTCTTCTATCTGCCTTCTACGCTGACTGTTAACTCATTGGTACATGTCTCTGGTTTACTAGATGAAGAAGCTGTGCTGGAAACCGCTCTTCTGATCACAATAAAAGCTGGTTTTTTAGGAATTGGAAGAGTTTCAGTTTCACTGCCAAGCAAGAAACATCACATGTTTCACAGAGGAGCCCAACATTTACACACTTCAAAAATTCAGCAACATCACATGTTTCATGCAGTGACTGATCCATCAAGTCCAATGATTTGTTCTCTTGCCACAATCTCCATGCCTAACCCACCATAGAAAATCAGTAGTATGAGGCAGGGAGGGACTAAAAAGTATTGATTGGTTTGAGAAATTTGAACTACTTACATAACCCAGAAGGGTTAAAGGTTGTTCAGACTGATAAAATCCAGTGTTCGTTTTCCCGGACATGCTCTCAAGTACAACAGTACCACCAAAGCTGAAAACATTGGATTTAACAGAAAAGAAGCCATATAGTGCATACTCTGGAGACATATGGCCACTGCATTTCACCATAAGTGATATTAGGTATGCAAATTCTTTTTGAAACACAGTTGGGGGCTTGAAATTATGCTTTCTTACTAAGTTAATTCCAACTATTCCAGCAGTATAATTGATCACAGAGCCATGTTAAAAATCTCTTATCTTTTCTTTATTTTCATGTGTATGGTTTGGTTAATGCAGGAGATCTCTATCCAATCTGCATTTCGCTCAACCATCCGGCATCAGAAAATGGATACAAACTAGAAGTACTCTGCCCTTCCCTGCTATGCAGCCGCTTGTCACCAAAAATGGTAAGTCCTGGTTGAACCCCAGAAGTCTGCTCATGGGTGAAATTCTTCTACATCCCCAAAAAATCTCCACCATTACACTTTCTTGGAAAATTTGGTTGGAATCCTGGCAAACACTTGCACAAAATCCGATTTCTACTATTTCAGCTGGCAAAACTCCCACGGGGATTATTCCCACTGCACCTATCTTTTGGTTTCTGGAAAAGCGAATACCAAGAGGCCGTCTCATTACGGAACTGTAGATGCTGTATCTCCCCGGAAAATTTCATCACCAGCCTCCTATAATTAAGAGAGGCTGTATCTTGAAAGTCATAATCATATCCTCCAAGTGAGCTTTTTCTTCTATCATCACTGATAGTGGTAGATCAAAACCAAACTAGAGCACTGATGAAAAGATTGAAATTGCATTGGGGTTCTTTTAAGATTGAAGAAGAGAACAATGGAGAAGGCATTATGGGTGAAAGAATTGTAAAACTTGCAAGATTTGTTTCTATTTCTTTTGGTCATTGGTCAAGTAGTCATTAGTTTTTTATTTTATTTTTATTTTTTAAAATCAGCTCTTGATTCAATGATTTCACAATGCATGTATCAATTGGATGATGATTCTTGAATAAGAACTTTCCTTCCACACAATGTGCTTATAAATAAATACGCAAGAAAAATGAGCAGCAGTATTACCAAAGAATCAGACAGTTTTGGGTCTACTTCACCTTGCGGGGCTTAAGGCAAAAATATAGAAAATAAGATGGGAAGTCAGTGATTTACAATTGGTGTAGAGAACAATCGAATAGATATTCAGGAAATCAATTTACACTAAAACACACCTGTGATTATGTCCTAAGAAATCCAATTCTGATGCAGCATATATGAAGTTGATAACACCAACAGACAAGACTGGAATTATGGTTGATTCTCCCTAACTATCTACCTTCTTCTAAGCTGTCGGTTATCTCATTGTTGGAGCTTGTTTTCGGATTGGTGGAAGAGGAAGGAGCTAAGCTGGGCGGCCCTCTTCTCACAACAAAGGCTGGTTGCTGGGGTACTGGAAGTGTGGCTATCTCACTGCTGAGCATGAGAAATGCATTGGGCATGGTGGGGCGATCACTTGGGTCTTCTTGTACACACAACAACCCAACATTTACACACCTCAAGAATTCATTAGTGTTGCATGTTTCACTTAGTGTCTGGTCCATCAGATCATACACCTTGTCTTCTTTCCACAATCTCCATGCCTGGAACAATTCTCTTGATATCAAAACTAGATTTACTGAAGTAAAAATGATAGGATGGGCAATCATATCAATTTGATATATAATATAAAGATTTTTTTTCTAGGGGAGGTCATGAATTCAAACTTCATTGTTCGTTTATTTTCTTTATTTACTAAGCTTACATGCAAATCTAAAGAAGGCTACTTGTGAGATAAGGTATTGGCCCACCATCACATGATAGTTTAAGCTTTGGGTTGAATTGATAATTTAACAAAGAATGACTAAAAGATAAATCATCATGAGATATTCAAGCCACTTACATAACCTAAAAGGCTCATAGCTTGGTCAGATTGATAAAATCCTGTGTTCCTCTTCCCACTGATGATCTCAAGTACAACGACACCAAAGCTAAAGACATCAGATTTTACTGAGAAATACCCATCTAGCGCATATTCTGGAGACATATAGCCACTGCATTGCATGGAATGTTAAAAAGTAATCAGTTGATTAGGTATATGCCAAGGCAAGTATCTTTCCCCATGCATACCATACTTACAAAGTGCCCACTACTCTGTTTGTGTTTGCCTCTGTTTGCTTGCTCTCAAAGATCCTGGCCAAGCCGAAGTCTGAAATTTTGGGATTCATATCCCCATCTAGTAGAATGTTGCTCGTCTTCAAGTCCCTGTGAATGATCTTCAACCTAGAATCTTGGTGAAGATAAATTAGCCCTCGAGCAATTCCCAAAATGATGTCAAAGCGACTCTCCCAGTTCAGTAACACGCATAGCATTCGATCTTGCCAAGTTGCCATTAGAAAGAAAAATTTCAGTGGCATGGTTCATTCAGTTAGATTCTGTCTATCAGTTCATAGCACGTATGCAATGATACAACAAAAGTAGGGACTTGACTAGGTTTAGAGGCAAACCAAATATGAAGGAGTCTAAGCTTTTGTTGGGCATATATTCATAAAGTAAAATTTTCTCATCTTCTTCAATACAATAGCCCAGAAGTCTAACCAGATTTCGATGCTGAAGTTTGGCAATCAACACAACCTCATTCTTAAATTCCACTAGGCCTTGCCTTGAAGCACTTGAGAGTCTCTTCACAGCTACTTCCTTCCCATCTGGAAATTTGCCCTAGAAGCCACAATGCATATGCATTAGACATCGATAATCAGAAACCAGTTGAAAATATGAGTATTGTTTGAAATAAGTTATATTACCTTGTAAACCGGCCCAAAGCCCCCTTGTCCAAGCTTATGCGAATCTGAAAAGTTATCCGTAGCAGCCAGGATGTCTTTTAAGTCGAAAAATGGTACATCAATGCCTTTCTTATCCTCATCTTTGAATTGCTTCAAGTCTATTAAGTGTTTCACACGGCTTTCACTATCATACAAGTGCAGCACAGGATTTGCCCTGTTTCCTGAATTCAAAAAAAGGAAAATATTGTATAGAAAACCTCTGCAATTTTCTCAATTCTGCCGGGTACAATTTGAAAAGAAAATAGCGGAAGATCCATGGTAGAGCTTATGGCACAAAGATTACCTTTCCTTTTGGTGATGTTTCTGTTGCGCAAATAAGCAATATAACCAATGGTGCTTAAAAGCGCAACTAGAACAACAACAATTGTTATGCCTACCACAACTACCGGAGATGATGATGACGACATCTTATTGCCAAGGTCTGAAACAAAGAAGAACCACTCTCATTCATGGAAAAGGCAATGCATCTGTCATTACTAACCTCTGTGTCTTTCATTGGAAAAGAAGTTTAAATGACCAAAACCAAGCAAAAAGAAAGTACTGAGTTCAACTTCACATACCCAGAAAGCAAATTTAGAAATATACTAGGTCTGTAGCTCACCTTGTGTACAATCTAAACTTGATCCATTCCACTTAAATTTTTCATTGCAAAAGCACTTGGTGGTTCCATTTTGTGTTCTGCAATTTGAATTAGGCCAATCCTTGCAGTCTGCTGATGAGGTACACAACGGCTCCAATGGTGGATCCCAACTGATCTCTATCTCGATGCTATTTTCCAATGACATCTCAGAGCCAAAATTGTCAATTTTGACCACTGTGCAGACATTGGTCATGTGAAAAGGCGGGTTCAGTGGTGGAATTTTGTCGATAAGACTTTGAGAACTGCAATCTGATTCTTTCAGTTGGATTACAAATGTTAATGTCTCTGGATTAATGCTAGTTACCCGGTAGGTGCCACCAGGTACCTTGAACTGAACCTGGCCTGTGGTAATGTTACATTCAAAATTGAAGTACATGGGATCACCACACTTTGATCCAGTGCTTATAGGATAAGGAATCATGTTTGAGCCACAAGTTTGACAATTTCTTACTGTTGATTCTGCAAATAAAATGTAAAATGCCTTGTTAAAGGGTATTTCTTCCGATTACAGTTTCTTCCTAATGTCTATAAATGGATTTATGCTTGTGTTGATCAGTAAACTAAAACATGAGGTACTTCTTCTCAAGAAAAGGGGCAAAAGAAATTGGAAAGGGACACATACCTATATCTGAAATAGATACACGAACAAAGAGGTTGTCAGCATCAGAGGCATACTCCTCCTGAAGACCACTAAGTTCATCTGTCCAAATCAAGCATTCTGGGTTACTGCCCCTTTGTGTTATTTTAGTTTGAGCATAAGCTTGACATTGGCAGTCACTAAGGCAAGCCTTTCTGCAATATTGACCATCATTCGTATCTGCTAAAATAGAAGAGTATGGATTTTTCCCTTTCATTATCTTTAAACTCAGGAACATGTCTTCACTGGAATTCTTCTTGCATTTGGGTGACTTTCTGGTACACCCACTTGAGAACTCTCCAGTTTTCCAACTATCCGGCGAGACTGGTTTAAACCCAGGCAAACATTTGCACATCAAAGCATTCTTAGTGCTACAACTTCCGAATTTCCCACAAGCATTTGACACACTGCATCGGTCTTGCGGTGCCCACCAGACTGGAGACGATGTATTCCAATTCGCATAGTACTGAATTTCCCCTGAAGAACTCATTACCAACTGTTTTTCAACTGATGAGTTGGGGATAGATCTCTGCCTTGTATAGGTGTCATTCCTGGAGATATTGGACAAGAAGCTGCGTATTGCTTCAGGCATCCCATCAAACGTTCCATCCCAGTCCTCACTGCGCCAGCGTTGGACATATAAATTTTGAGATATGATATACTGGTTCTCTTTTTCTTGATCTAGCTTGAAGGTATAGTTTCCAGGCGCAGGGTCAACGGGGCTTAACCATGAGGTCAATATTAAGCTTTCATCTATCTTCATACCAGGAAGAAAAGTATCGGTGGGATTACGGAAGCTCTCCCAAAGAATCTCTCCGGATCTGTTGTCACTCAATACAAGGTTCCCAGAGTCCATGAGCTTCACCATCCTGTCTTTAGATGAAGATGTTTCAATATCAGTAGACCAATGAACTGCTCCATTAATTTCGGCCAATACCTTGAGCTTACCATCTTCTTTAATGGCAAAAACTCCAGAGGGGGTATCAGAAAGGGGAAGGGGTTTCTTTCGGTTGGCCACCCATACAACTCTTCGTGGTTTCGACCTGTAATCCCATATGCCCACGAATCTTCCAATCTTGGAGCTTCCATCTGGATTAAAGAAGCCAAGTTCAAAAGTTTTGCCTGCAGAAACAAGAGTTCCTCCATCATTACTAAGCCAATCCTCCGGTGTGATGGTATCTCTAGCAGAGCAATGCAGGACAGAACACAAGAAGAAAAAGATGGTAGATAGAATGTGAGTTGCAGAGACAGGAACCATGAATTTTCTTCTTATCATTTCTTCTCTTCTTGGTGCTGTGCCTTGAAATCTGTAGTTTTTAATGGATACTCTTCCTCTTGAATCTTGAGTGGAGCAAAGTCACATCAGTATTGCCATCTTCGTCTTGCTCCCTCAGTCCACATAATGAGAAGAAAAATAAAAACATAGACCTAATTGAATGATTAATAATTGGGGTGCAGCATGCAAAGTTTTTTCTTTATTCATTTTCTGGGTTCAAGTTCCCAAATGAGAAAATGAATGAAAATAAAGGTGGACTATGTTTCCTTTTCGATGCACACTTTTCACGTTTTCTCTTTATGGCAACTATAATATGCTTTCTCGTGCCTTCCAAAGTCTTGATGTTTGTATCATCACGTTCCTCATTTCACCCACTTTTTTTTTCTTTGTATGTAAAGTTTTTCTCTTTTGAGAAATAAAGTATAAGCATCAACCAATAAATTTTTTTAGGAATAATCAATTAAAAGAAATAAAAGAAATATGAAATTATAAATTTAACCTCCCATTTTTTTTATCCCAAAAAAATACCTATTTTGGATAAGAATAACCTCATTTTTTTATCATAAAAATAACATTTTCTTATAAAATATACATGTAAATAATGAAAATATTGAAGAGTATTTATATAAAAAATGAATTACTTTTCATATTCAAAAATAGGAGAGACTGATTTTACAAATTTAAGATCTTTTCATCCCTTTTAATCAATTAATTTATTTTTCTATACTTTCTCCGTCTTGGAGGAGCTTCATAAAGGGATAAACAAGAGAAGTCAAGAGTGTTTTCACACTGCTTTTAAAAGGGTTTTCAAAAGAATTCAAATATAAAAGCTAATTTTCTTTGTTTATTCATGTATAATATAAAAGTTTTTAAAATATTCTCCAAATTTTCAATTGTTACTCAATGAATTCTTAAAAAAAAAAAAAACTAAAACACCTTAAAATCATTCTAAAAAATAATTCATTTTCAAAACAAATTCCTAAAGAAAAAAGGAAAAGAAAAAGAAAAGATTGTGCTTTCTATCATATATTTTTTTTTAAAAAAACATCTTTTCTAAGGTAGAAAACAATTTTTTGTTTTAAAAAAACAAAAAATTATTTTCAAAAACAACTACAAAATATAACCTAATTTTTATTCTAGGTTTTTTTCCTTATCTTCATGTAGGTCTCCCAATTGTCATGCAATGAACAATCCACTTCAAATATTTTTTGGCCAAAGGGTAAAACCAAAGGAGTCAGACAAACACAGGAGAATTAAGAATCAAAAGGACAAAAGGGATTGGAGCAAAGTGATAACTTTTCTCAGTGAACTTCCCTGATTTGCTCAAAGACAAGTTGCCAGCAAAATCAAGGATATAAAATATATATGTACATCTTTTTTTGTTGGACCCATTGGGTTTGCTTTTCTTCCCCTCATTTGGGATTTAATATAATATAGATCAGGATTGAGCAGGTTTCTGTAAATAAATCAAAATGGGCCTTCTTTAACTTGATTCCCTCCTTGCTTTCAAGTACATGAGAAAAAAGTAGAGCTAGCCTCACATGTGCACACGGCATAGAATTGGGTAACTATTGAGTCATCTCCATCATATGATTAAAACACAGTGGCCCAAATACAAGCAATGAAGTTAGACTATTTTATGATATAAGCAAAAACCAGAAGTACTTGCAATTGACACTGGTGAGAAATGCTCCCCCATGATCGACATCCTTCGAAGCTGATGGTGATCATATTTTGGGAGCATGTTTCTGGTTTGGCAGAAGAAGCAGGCAAGCAGCAGCTCGGCTAGGAGGGGCCCCTTCCCCCAACAAAGGCTGGTTGTTGTGGAACTTGAAAGTGTAGTTTTCCTCACTGCTGAGCATGAGAACTTTATTGGACCTGGTGGTACATCACATGGGTCACCCTTAACACTGAAGGGCCCAACATTTATATTTTCATTTAGTTTCTGATCCATCAAATCCCACTGCCTTGTCTTCTTTCCACAATCTCAAATAATTGCAAAACAGAATGGAATGATGCAGAGAATGACTAAAAGACTAATCTGTATGAAAATTTGAGAACATTTACCTGACCCAGAAGGCTCAAAGTTTAAGGGTTTGCGAGAGTATAAAGACTAATCTGTATGAAAATTTGAGTACTGTACATATGAGACGGCTTCTGATTGCCATGTTCTGAAACAAAGAAGGACCACCCTCATTCATGGAAAAGGCAAAGCATCTGTCATTTTTAAGCACTGTCTTTCAATGAAAAAGAAGCTTAAATGACCAAACCCAAACAAAAAGAAGGCACTGTGTTTAACTTCTCACACGCTCAGAAAGAAAAATTAGGAATATACGTCGTGAATAGCATCCTCAGCCCCCACCTTGTGTACAATTTAAACTGGAGCCGTCCCATTTGGTCAATCCTTGAAGTCCGCTGATGAGGTGCACGCTGGTTCCAGAGGTGGATCCCAACTGATTTCTATTTCAACATAATTTTTCAATGTTAGATACGACCAAACAAATAGCCACCGATCAGGATAAAAAAAGGAAAAACCAATGCGATCACCCACTGTGAAATCCCATGATCAGGCATGACGAAAAAGAATTCTATGATCAAACACATACAATGTTTTTTTTTTTTCCGTAAACTCTCTTCAAGAAGATCATAAATTGAAATTGAAAGTTCCATTAAAGTTTAATTTTGTTCTGATACCACGTTGAACTACCAATTTTCCTATAAGTTTAAGTTTATAAGATTTGGACTCAATATGCATATTATGCTCCTCAGAGCATCTCATCTGATGTGGTAAAATCTGGTCCAAGAGATAGTTTTTGCTTTTCAATTGTCATCAATTTGGTATTTACTCTCAAACCAAAAATGACACCGTGAATTACTCTAAATCTCAATCTAACCCACATAAATTAGAGAAAACCATCTTAGCAGGAACCAAACTGAGGGGTCTAAATTGAAGCTTCTCAGTGAGCGGATAGTCTGTGTCACTGCTTCAACTTGAAAGGGTAATGCATTTGTTTTCTACATTTTGTTATAGTTGGTTTGATTAAGTCCTTTGAGGTCTGTCCATTCCTTCTCGTGGTCCCATAGTATTTGCTTGTCTTTTCCTCACTGGGGAAAGAACATTAACACGGTTTGGTGTGGGAACTGACCTTTCCTTTAGTGTACACTATAATTTTTCTTCCCAATAATCTGGAAAACATTCAAGAAGACCTCATGTGAGAACCATTATTGGTGACTATTGAAATAAAGCCACTCAATTTGTCCTATAAAAAACATATCCTCACTATCGTATAGGAGGTGCAATACAAACAACGAGATTGAAAATTTCGAGATACACATACAACTGATTATAGAGAGACGAACCAAAATAGAACATCAGATGGATACATGAAGATGCTAAAAAATCTTCATAAATAATTGAAAATTTTGGTTCCACCATTTCTGAATTCAAAGGAGGTTTCTTGATACAGAAATTGGTTTTAGGGTTTATGGAGGGTAAAGGTTGATGAAAACTTTAAACCACATAGGATCACATGTAAACATTAAAGCATACAGTGAAATGAGAATTAATGAAATGTTTACCTTAATTAATCCTATGGAAAACCATTTCCGTGCTCCATTGGTGTCCAAGAATACGCTCAGTTTGTGATGGTGTGAAAATCCGGGTTTAATGAGCTCTTCCTTTTCTACACCCAAGATCCAGTCCGTGTGTTCTCTCAAGAGTGCATGCAGTGTGTGCCCTTTTTCAGCCCTTAAGAAAAACAGAAACCTTCGTTTGCACTTATGTAAATATACAAATAAATATATTCATATATACCACATATTACACACATTATTTGGATCACTTGACTTAATGGGTCAATCATGTGAATTAGGGTGAACCCATAAAAAATCAAGTAACAATATGTGTTCAGCCCTATTATGGACCACAATGCAAAAAATAAAATAATATTGATTTATGACATTATCACATTGATTATGTAAGTCCACATATAAAAATTTCAACAATTCTCCTACTTGGACTACATAATCAAACATCACAACGTATACATAATCATGAATCAATGTTCCATAGAATCTCATCAAAACAGATAATAAAAAACAATCATACATGTTTCATTGCTTGATTCATAGGGAAATATACAATAGTAGCAATCCTTCCAACAATAGCATAATATTACAATACCAAAAACGGTTCCCACTAACTTAATGCAACCTAGGCTCCCAACAACCCCGTTTGAGATACATGTTCATGAAACACAACTATGGGTAAGCCTTTTGTTAATGGATCCGCCAACATACCTTTTGTTGACATATGCTCAATACCTTTTGAGATGAAAATGCTTAAGCTAGTGAAAATCTACATCAAGAGGCTTTTTGGGAGGACAAATGTAAAATACATCTAAGCATCATTAACCTTCATGATTCTACTATGCATCGTGGGATGAATTCTCAATCATATATAGGTGAGTATCACATATATATAGGTTTAACACACAATGCTAACATAATGAGGTGGATAAATATGCATGTCAAATTGATCATAGTGGAAAAATTGTTAGCTAGAAACTAAAAAATCCGATTCCTAAGTGCTTCTTGTTTTTTGTTTTTAAAACAAAAAATGATCATAATTTCTACATAAAATGTAAAAATTATCTTAAAAAATTAATAATGTTCAGTTTAGAAAATTTTAAGATATTATGTGAAACAAATTTATCATCTTAACATTTAAAAGTAATTTTTAAAGATATAAAATAAGTTCATATTATTTATATAGAAACTATTTTATAATTTACATAAAAATTACTATTATATATATATATATATATATATATATTTTGAATTGGGTTATTTCACACTATTGGAGCATAGTTTACCTGAGGTGATTAAGGATGTGAAAAGGTATAGTTTTTTGTAGGATAGTGGTGATAATTTATAATTGAAGTATTTTTAATTTTTTTAATACTTAAAAATTAAAAATTTTCAAGGAAAGCTAAAAATACTTTCTAGATTCAGTACCAAACACACTTTAAATATGTGATCAATAATCGATTTGATAAATTCACAGGTCCCAAAAGAAATATGACATCAAGATAGGTTAATAATTAAGAAAAAAATAATTCAACATATTTATTGAATTCACATTCAAGAAAAGGTCACCTGTGACACAGGTGCATGGCTGTCCATTTATTCCTAATTGCCTTAGACAAACATCGGATTTTTTATAATTGTACAGTGAATTTAAAATTAATTTTTAAAAATATAGTGTAGTGAAAAATATTTCCAAATTTACGGCACTTGTTGCCACTTTGAAAGGTATCTTTTGAAAAGATACCTTTTATCATTTTTATATCAATGATACACATTAAAAAAATGAATTTACATTGAAAAGACACCTTCCATAATTTTTATATCAATAACACATATTAAAAAAAAATTTAAATTTACATTAAAAGTGTTTTTTCAAGAGACACCTTTTACAATTCTACAAAATCAAATTTATATTAATAGTGTCTTTTAAAGAGACATTTTTCACAATTTTCATATCACATGCATAGTAAAAAAATTGAATTTATACTAAAGATGTATTCTTAAGACACACTTTCTATCATTTTATAAAATTAAATTTATATTAAAGGTGGTTCTTGAAGAGATACCTTAAATAATTCTTGTATGAGTCATTCATTGAAATAATTGAATTTATATTAAAAGTGTATTTTTTTTCACTGTGTGACTAATATGAAAATTATCGAAGATGTCTTTTCAAGAGATACCTTTAATATAAATTTGATTTTATGGTATTGTGGAAAAAATATTTCTTTAGTATAAATTCAATTTTTTTTTAACGTCTATGACTAATAAAAAAAATGTGGAAAAGTGTCTTTTAAAGATATGTTTTTAGTATAAATTCAATTTTTTTTTAACATGTATGGTTGATAATAGAAGGTGTTTTTTCAAGAAACACCTTTTTAAGTGACAAAAATGCCGTATATTTGAAAAAATATTTTTATTACTACCATATTTTAAGAATTTTTTTTCAAAATTACCATTTTTCAAGAATTATTTTTTAAAATAACCGTATAAATTAAAAAGCCCGACAAACATCCCCGTACTCTTGAGTCATTTTGTTTGTTTGTTTTTTTTTATTTTTTTATTTTTTGTGATTGCATGTTGAAAATTTGATTTTAACATAAGTCCACTAGGAGTTCAGGACAGCTATTAATTAATGGGGGCAGCTCTTAACCTCTTCATGGCCTGCCTACTAATTTTGGCGGGTTGCTCACTGGTGACGTCTGACTTAAAACAAGTCCATCACCCAACTTATCATTCATGGACAAATAAAATATTAGTAATGTACCAATCATCTTATATATGTAGTAACATTTTCAAATTTTTAATCTAAACCTTGATGTAAATGATTAAATTTAAATAAATAAATTAAAATATATATTTAAATTAATTAATTTTTTTTTTCACCCGCAGGGAGGCCGGTGGAGTGGTGAAATCTTGGAAATGGAAGCCAACCAAGCAGCAAATAAAGTGACCCAAAGTCCAAGACCACGTTTAGAGCATTTGTCCCTTTTTACTTGTTTTCAACGGCTTCTAGTCTTGAAGTTAAAATCCGCGGTTTCATAAACGGTATTCTGAATTTTTCTCTCTTGCTTTCTATTTTTCACATTTTCCAGGAAATGAGACCTGTTTGTTTGGCTATCAGCAATGAGTTTCTAACATGGCATATGGGTCTTGGGTTTTTCAGTTGAGGGAAGCCTATCATAGCATTTAAAAATGGATCCCCACAGTGGCCAACACCATAGGATGATAGTTCATCATGGTTCTTATTCATAATCTTTATTAAATAGATCAAACCCAAATACGATATAATAATCGGGTTAGAAAAACATAAATTCATCTAATTATTTAATAGACAATAAATCGTAAATTCATTTAATTAATCTAATAATCATACAGAATTAAATTTTATACAAATCTACATGATTAATTTCTTAATCTAATATATTTATAATTCAATTAATTCATTTATTTAAAATCAAATTTTAAATAAATCAAATATAAATTAAATGAGTTAGAGTTAGTCATATTAATCGGTACAATTATCAAGTTGGTCAATTAGGATCAAAATTGTGTTTTACAAATTTACTTAAAAATAACTTATTTATTAAATGAATTATACATATTGACATAAATTTAACCCTTAAACCCACAAAAAATAAATTGAATTTGAATAGTGTTGAGGAATTATATTAAACTTTTGACATTCGTAGTCTATGTAAAGAAAGATGTTGTATCTTGCCATTTGCTAAGCTTAGAGCATCCAACAACTGACTTTATGTAAGGGTCCATATCTTAGGCTAAATTGAATGAAACCATTATATTATACAAAACCCCCCATGCTAATGATGCTGCAAACGCCAAATTTGACTTCCCAAGGCTGTATAATAATGTATTTGTTGTGTCTGTTGTGTGGAAGTTAGATACAGCTTAGTGACAAGTATGTATGGGGCGTGGAATCTAGTGAGAATCCATTGGATAGGAGTATAGAATGTCGGCCATGAGCATGATCTAGCCATCCACATTTCTCGGTGTCAGAGGGGTCAATACTAGTTTTTGGATTCATGACATTTGAAATTCAGCTTAAAAGTTGGATCAACCCACCTGAGCACCTAACCTTATAAAATAGTTACAATGAAAAAATATAATTATATGACATGGAAACACTCGAGTCTTCATTGATTTCCTTTTCAGATTGAAAACTATTAGACAAATTGATTGTTTTTTATTCTTCAATTGTCATGAAATTGGTATCCACAAAACCAAAGAAACACCCTAAAACTAGTCCAAAATCTTATCTAACCCACATAAGTTACAAAAAATTATCTTTAACAGCAACCAAATTACAGAAAATTTTGAGACACATGTTATAGATGAATCTTGGTTATGGATTATAGTTAGAGGGGGTAAATAGGTTTTTTTTTTTTTCCAACTTAGAGATGGTTCCCAAAGAAGGCTATCATTCCCTTCAATTTTTCCCCTAAATTTCGTTTTAATATTTTGAGCAGAAAATCAGAAAACATATGCAAGAATAGATACACCGATGTATTGTCCCTACAATATAAACAATGTTCATCATTATGAATCAAGAGTGTACACACAAACACTTTGATGTTGGATCTTATGAGAAAACAAAATCACAACAGTTCACAAGGTATAAACAACTCACCTCCCAAATCACAAACACAAAGGGATACATAAAATACCACCCTAAGGAAAACAATAAGGGATATGAAGTTAACTCTAAGAGATACGAAGTATAAAAAGAAAATCAAAATCTGCTAAGACAATTTGTCTTCAAAATGTGTTGAATATCCCTTTGAACCAGCTAGCCAATTTGCTCCAAATCCAGTGATTCCAAATGCATATGACAACTAAGACAATAAACTTTCCATTGACATATGGCTGACGACATTAATTTAGCACCATTTGTTCCCAGTAAATTTTCAAAGTTGTCTCTAGTTTCAAAATTCTCACTCATGCTACTAGAGTAAGAATTTGCAACTCTTTCAACTTATTTTCAAAGTCTACGTGTTGGGACCCTCCCATGTCACACTCTCCCAATATTAATTTAAATATAGATTCATATTAATTAGTCTATGAATGATTTGCTTATCCTCTTGCAAAATAGTTAATTTGATTAATGATGATCTTAAAAGCTTTTAAGTTATAAACATATCTTTGGATGATTAATGAACATGATTATGTGTTCTTTACAATTTTGATTTGCTCATATAGGCTAATAACATGTCTTTTAAGTGACTTGAAAAGCTTGAAGAAGGGCCTTGTGATTCCATAAAAGCTTAGTAATGATCCTCAAAGTTCAAATGCAAGCTTATGTCTATTTAATATGTCTTAAAGAATGAGTACCATATAAAATGAAGTGATGTCTAGTGTCTATGTGTTTTGTCCGAGAGTGAAGTTGCTACTTGCACTACTATTATCATCCAGTACAATCATGATTCCTTGATCTATTTCATAATCACTTTACAATTGCTTGATTCAAAGAAGTTGGGCACAAGAACTACCAATTATATATTCCGCTTCATTTATGGATAGTCAAACATCATTTTGTTTCTTACTCATCTAAATCAAGATGTGAAATAGAAAAATGTATACTTTAATTGCAAATAAAGTGGACTATGTTCCCTTGCTTTTTAATTATGAGAGCTAGCCTCACATGAGCATTTGGTTTAGAACTCGGTAATCATTGAGTCATCTCCACTATCTAATTAAGCCCTTGAAGTCCAAATACAAGCGATGAGGTTTGACAATTTTATGCTATGCAATTAATGATAATGTAGAGAGGACCAAAAAAACAGAAGAGCTTCCTATTGACACTCGTTAGGAAAAAAATTACACTGAAGTACAAGAATAAATACTCCACAAAATTCAATTTTAATGAAATTATATAATACAAATGAAAAGGATGTTGTTAAAGAGCATGGTATATATTGTGAACTCAAATTCTACAAGTTAAACTTTTAGAAAAATTGGTAATTGAGTAGAGCTTGGTTTGACGGGAGGTCATGTGTTCAAGAGACGCTTCTCCCCAATTTGCATATTTATTTCCTCCTAGGCTGCCAATGATCTCATTCTTGGAGCATGTGTTTCTGGTTTGGTAGAAGAAGCAGCAGCCCTACTATAGAACAGTGGAAGAAGCATTGGAACCTTTGTCCCTTCTTCAAGGTCTTTAGATTTTTTCAATTTGTTTTCTTTTCAATTCTCATGCATACATCTAATTTTCCACTTCCATAATATTTCAACCTCTGGATGTGAAATAGTATTTGTAGATCAATCAATAGTATTCCAACGAAATATGTCACTATATAATAATCCAATATTTCAACCTCTATATCTGAAATAGTATATGTAGATCAATCAAAAGCACCCCACCATGTATATTCAGCCAATGTAATCGCTACCACCAACAAAACTAATTATTGGTTTCATTTTAAGAATGTTATAGCTAATAAATCCCTACTTTCCTTACCATCAATTACTCAATAGAAATCATGCTTCAATTTATTCCTAATTCCAACAGTAAATCACTGGTAATAGAAGGCATAAAATACATATATAGGGTCATTTCTTTGAGTGACTTTACTCAAAAGGATGGTCTTGATTACAACTAGCAAATTTTGCTTATAAGAAGACCCTATACAAAACTCACATGGCTAGGATCATTACTGTCGGTGAGTCACTATCACACAGAATTCATATCAGTTTCGTTTACAAATTGTTCTTAGGAAGAACATATTCCAACTGGGGGAGAATACAAGTAGAGGTTCCAAGCTACAGACCAAGAAGGTATGTACCAACAGATACCTAGCTAGGATTGATTCTTCCAGTAACGGTTGGTTATCAGTATATAAAAATGTGAGCAGGCAGCTAAGTTGGAACCTTATAGACACCGTTAGTCTCCCTAGCATATGATAAAGAATCTTTAAGGCCATTAAGTCAACAGTTCACACTTACTAACTAGGTTTTTCTCTGTCATGACTTTTTTTTTTTCTTATGCTCCTTTGGTTATGAGACCAAGCCCTTCAGCAACTGCTGCTGTTGTTATTGTAGCTGGTGAGCAAGAGCACATTGACCTGGAAGCAACATTGAAGTTACGGTTGAAAACATCCCATAAGTGTTTTCTAGTATTAAGTGAGGTCTAAGGAGCATGGGCCATTGGTCCTAGGTTTTATTTTGGGCTATTTGCCTTGTTCTATTTAGTGTGTTGCTGGGCTATGAGTTTTGGGCTTACTTCATTGTTTAATATTTGGTATGATACAAGCTTTGTTATGAGTTGAATATTTTGGTAAGATATTTGCTTATAGTATTTTGATATATTATTATTTATCTTTAAATTGTGGTTGCATCTATATCATTTGTAACATATCTTGTACTGATTTTCTGCAATTAATGTTTGAACCCCAAAACAACAAAGGGGTCACTGAGGCTTGGGAAACCCTTTCAGCCAAGCAGGTTCAGGCAGTGTTGCCGGCCGATGGGCCAAATTTTCGCCCCTAGATATTTCCCATTGTTAGTGCTCCCACTAGAGTCAAGAGGCCTAGATAAAATATTTGGACTTTTCTCAATAGTACGGTAATTTTAAAAAGTTATGCTTAAATTATTATAGTAGAAGAAGTTATTACAAATATATGGTAGTTTTTGCCACCTAGGAGAGAGGAGAGAAGGTGAACGGATAAATTTTTTTAAAACCAAAATCATCTTTTCAAATTTCAAAAGGCGAAATCGTCTTTTCAAATTACAAAAGGGAACTCGTCTCTTGAAGAGACGAGTTCCATGAAAATATATATATATATATATATATATATATATATATATTTCAAAAAATTCCCAAATTTAAAAAAAAAAAAAAAAAAAAAAAACAATTCCTCATGGGAACTCATCTCTTGAAGAGACGAGTTCCCATGAAAAAAAATATATTTTTTTTAAAATTCTCAAATTAAAAAAAAAAAAAAAAAATTCCTCAATGGAACTCGTCTCTTCAAGAGACGAGTTCCCATGAAAAATATATATATATATATATATATATTAAATTCCCAAATTATTAGAAAAAAAAAAAAAAAAAACAACTCCTCAAGGGAGCTCGTTTCTTCAAGAGACGAGTTCCTATGGAAAATATATATATATATATATATATTTAAAAAAATTCCCAAATTAAAAAAAAAAAAAATTTTCCTCAAGGGAACTCGTCTCTACAAGAGACGAGTTCCCATGAGGGATTTTATTTTTATTTTTTATTTTTATTTTTTATATAATTTGGGTATTTTTTATATAAAATATAAAAAAATATTTTTTTTCATGGGAGCTCGTCTCTTTCAAGAGACGAGTTCCCTTGAGGAATTTTTTTTATTTTTTATAATTTGGGAATTTTTTTGAAAAAATATATATATTTTTTTCATGGAACTGTTCCCTTGAGGAATTTTATTTTATTTTATTTTTTTGGGAATTTTTAATATATATATATATATATATATATATATATATATATATTTTTCATGGAAGTTCCCTTGAGGAAATTTTTTTTTTTTTTTTTTTTCCATGGGAACTCGTCTTTTCAAAAGACGAGTTCCCTTGACGAATTGTTTTTTTTTTTTTTTTTTTTTTTTTAATTTGGGAATTTAAAAAAAAAAAATATTTTTTTTTTCATGGAACTTGTCTCTTGAAGAGACAAGTTCCTTGAGGAATTTTTTTTTTTTTTTTTTTTTTAAATTTGGGAATTTAAAAAAAAAAAAAATTTCCATGGGAACTCGTCTCTTGAAGAGACGAGTTCTCTTGAGAAATTGCTTTTTTTTTTTTTTTTTTATAATAATTTGGGAATTAAAAAAAAAAAAATTCATGGAACTCGTCTCTTGAAGAGACAAGTTCCTTGAGGAGTTTTTTTTTTTTTTTTTTTTTTTTTTTTTTTTTTTAATTTGGGAATTTTTTTTTCTATGGGAACTCGTCTCTTCAAGAGACGAGTTCCCTTGAGGAATTTTTATTTATTTATTTATTAAATTTGGGAATTTAAAAATTTTTTTTTTCCATGGGAACTCGCCTCTTAAAGAGACGAGTTCCCTTGAGGAATTGCTTTTCTTTTTTTTCTTTTTTTTTTTTTTTTTAAATTTGTAAAAAAAAAATTTTTTTACATGGGAACTCGTCTCTTGAAGAGACGAGTTCCTTGAGGAATTTTTTTTTTTTTTTTAAATTTGGGAATTTTTTAAAATTTTTTTGTTTTCCATGGGAACTCGTCTCTTTACAAATTTAAAAAAAAAGAAAAGAAAAAAAAGCAATTCCTCAAGGGAACTCGTCTCTTTAAGAGACGAGTTCCCATGGAAAAAAAAAAAAAAAAATTCATGGAACTCGTCTCTTGAAGAGACGAGTTACCTTGAGGAATTGTTTTTTTTTTTAAATTCCTCAAGGGAATTTTAAAATTAAAATTCCCAAATTATTAAAAAAAAAAAAAAAAAACAATTCCTCAAGGGTCATGGGAACTCAAGAGACAAGTTCCATTGAGGAATTGTTTTTTTTTTTTTAATTTGGGAATTTTAAAAAAGAAGAGACGAGTTCCCTTAAGGAATTGTTTTTTTATGGAACTCGTCTCTCTTGAGGATTTTTTTTTTTTTTTTTTTAATTTGTGAATTTTATATATATATATATATATATATATATATATATATATATATATATATATATATATATATATATATATTTTCATGGAACTCGTCTCTTCAAGAGACGAGTTCTTGAGGAATTGTTTTTTTTTTTTTTTTTTTTTTTAATTTGAGAATTTTTTTTTATAAAATATATATATATATATATATATATATATTTTTCATGGAATTCGTCTATTGAATAGACGAGTTCCCTTAGGAAGTTCCCTTTGAAATTTGATCAAAAATGATTTTGGTTTAAAAAAAATTTATCCGTTCACCCTCTTTCCTCTCTCCTATCTCCTATCTCCTCTCTCCTACCCTCTCTCCTCTCTCCTAGGTGGCAAAAACTGCCATATATTTGTAATAACTTCTTCTACTACAATAATTTAAGCATAACTTTTTAAAATTACCGTACTATTGAGAAAAGTCCCAAATATTTCATAAGTATGCCAAAGTTTCTCTCCCATCCCTAATGAAATTGCCCCGCCGCCTAATTTATTATCATAAAAAGTTCACATTTAATGGCGAAGAAGTAATACCTTCCAGTAAAATTCGCTCTGTAGAACAAGAATATTCTCAACATTGATAAATAGAGAGTACCGAGAGTAGTTGTGGAGATGACCTCCTCCTTTATCTGCCGTCTACACTGACTGTTAACTCATTGGTACATGTCTCTGGTTTACTAGATGAAGAAGATGTGCTGAAAACCCCTCTTCTCACAGCAAAAGCTGGTTGTTTAGGAGTTGGAAGAGTTGCAGTTTCACTGCCAAGCAAGAAAACTACATTCGACATGACAGGACGATCGCTCGGGTCTTCTTGAACACAGAGGAGCCCAACATTTACACATCTCAAAAATTCAGCAACATCACATGTTTCATGCAGTGACTGATCCATCAAGTCCAATGCCTTGTTCTCTTGCCACAGTCTCCATGCCTAACCCACCATAGAAAATCAGTAGTATGAGGCAGGGAGGGACCAAAAAGTATTGATTGGTTTGAGAAATTTGAAGTGCTTACATAACCCAGAAGGCTTAAAGCTTGTTGAGACTGATAAAATCCAGTGTTCCTTTTCCCGCTGATGATCTTGAGTACAACAACACCGAAGCTGAAAACATCAGATTTAATGGAAAAGAAGCCATCTAGTGCATACTCTGGAGACATATAGCCACTGCATTTCACCAACCGTTACAATAGTTAGTTTATTAGGCATGCAACTTCTTTTTGAAACACAGATGGGGGCTTGAAATTATGCTATCTTACTAAGTTCCAACTACTCTGTTTGTGCTTGCTTCAGTTTGTTTGCCCCCAAAAATCCTTGCCAAGCCAAAGTCCGAAATTTTGGGATTCATCTCCTCATCCAGCAGAATGTTGCTTGTTTTCAGGTCTCTGTGAATGATCCTCAGCCTAGAATCTTGATGAAGATAAAGAAGCCCGCGAGCTATCCCCAAAATGATGTCAAAGCGTTTCTCCCAGTTCAATAAGAAGCGAAGCGTTCGGTCTGGTAAGATTATCATTTTCCATTAAAAAAAACACAATTTTAGAGACCGTTCAGTTCTGCCTATCTATATATGAAGGATTCAGGTTTAGACGCCGACCAAATATGAAGGAGTCTAAGCTTTTGTTTGGCATATACTCGTAGAGTAATATCTTTTCATCTTCTTCAACACAATAGCCCAAAAGTCTGACAAGATTTCGATGCTGAAGTTTGGCAATCAGCACAACCTCATTCTTGAACTCTTCTAGTCCTTGTCCTGAAACACTTGAGAGCCTCTTCACAGCAATGTCTTGTCCTCCTGGAAAGCTCCCCTGAGTAGATTTTCATAGGTGTAGTTCACCCATTAGCCTGAACTTGTTGAAATGAAAATATAAGAAAGGGTTATTACCTTGTATACTGGGCCAAAACCTCCTTGCCCTAGCTTATTTGCATCTGACAAATTATTTGTAGCAGCTAGTATACTTCCCAGATCAAAAAATGGTACATCTATGCCTTCCCTGTCATCTTCTGTGAACTGGCCCCAGCCAATCAAGTCTTTGACTCGTCTCTCACTGTGACGCAGATGAAGCACTGGATTTCCTTGAATACTTCCCCTGTGTTCTGAAATTCAAGAACAATTACAAATTTCAATTGAATCCTAAGTTATACAGAACAGCACATGTAATAGTACAAATTTATCTGACTCTGCATACTAGTTACCTTGCATCTCTGACACCCTTCTTCTCCTCAAATAATATATAAAGACAGTGAAGCATGAGATAACAATCACAGCTACAACACTCCCAATGAAGATCACATATGGCTGCTGCTTTCTCTGTGAAGGACCTGCTTCTAAAATAAAGCGAAATAGCCAATCAGATGAGGAACTACGGTATGTAATTTGATAATCAGTATGCAAATATACCAGTTTTATAATAATAAGACAACATATTTCCAGAGAGCATTCTTATAATTCAAGGAGGAACTGAGTTGTATTGATAGTATTCTAACCTACTGGAATGCAACTGACATTTGTGGGATCCCACTGATAGTTTATTTTGCAATGACACCTTTTCTGTCCATCTCCTGTTGTATTGCAATTTGAATGAGGCCAGTACTTGCAGTCTTCAGTAGAATTACAGATTGGTTCCAATGGAGGTCTCCACTCAATCTGTATTTCGCGTAACCATTCAGCATCAGAAAATGGATACAAACTAGAAGTACTCTTCTCTGCCGTGCACCCACTTTTCACCAAAAATGGTGAGTCCTGGTTGAACTCCAGAAGTTTCTTCATGGCATCGCTACTTGCTATACAATTATCTTCACCAAGTTGAATGGAAAATTCTTTTGCTTCTGGCCTGATGCTAGTGACTTGGTAAGATGTGTTATTCGGTCTCATAAAAATAACTTGGCCTGTGGAGTTTTTACAGTAGAAACTCAAGTACTTGGGATCACCGCAGTCAGTTCCGGTGCTTAGCGGATATGGGATAATATTAGTTCCACAAATCTTACAATTTCTTCCCATCGGTTCTGCATGAGAAGTACGTTAACCAAATCACACAGCAAAAATAAGGAAAAGAAAACAGATTTTTAACATGGTTGTCAATGTGATCTCTGCCTTCACAAATCCTACCAGCACTCAGGAATTCACTAATCAAATAAAAAAGAATGGTTACAATGGTGATGACTCTCAGTCCCCTCTCACTTATAGCCGATACTTTAATTTTTCCTCTCTGAAACAAAATCCTAAATTTTAAATTACAATAGGGTCAAACTCGTTACATAATAAATAAATAAAAAATTTAGAGGCAGTGCTCCCTTAAACCCCTAAGAACTAACTGGACAACACAATTCCTGCAAACTCAATAGGAAACCCAACATCTCTAACATCCCTTGTGAAGCATAACAAAATTGATTCAAGCTTCACAATCTAACGTAGTAGACTACAAAAATATCAAAATATGTTTACCCTCCGGTTTCCCATATGGGTACTCCTTTGGCAAAAGTGAAGTAAAATGAAAATGAATGCATGCATATATACTTGAGTGTTGCATTTACAACACACTGAAAGAGAAGTTTACCTATATCAGAAACTGCCACACGCACATAGAGATCATGGCCGCCATCCAAATACGCCTCCTGAATGTCATTAAGATTTTCCTCCCAAATCATACAGATGGCAGTGTCTGCACGAGTCTCGGCTTCAACATAGGCATAAGCCTGGCAGTTGTTACAGTCTCTGTTGCAGTAATTTTCGCATTCTTTTTCATTTGTAGTGTTGAACTGTGTGTCTGATTTTTTCACTCTCATCTTCTCTAGCCTCAAAAAAGTGTCATTCTTGCTGCACAGGGGTGAAATTCTTCTACAGCCCCCCGAAAAATCTCCACCATTCCACTTTGCTGGAAATTTTGGTTGGAATCCTGGCAAACACCTGCACAAAATCCTATTTCTAGTACTGCAGCTGCCAAAACTCCCACAGGGATTATTCCCATCGCATCTGTCTTTTGGTTCCTTCAAAAGCGAATGCCAAGAGCCCGTCTGATTACGGAACTGTAGATACTCTATCTGGCCGGAAAATTTCATCACCAACCTCCTATAATGAAAAGAGGTTTTTGGTTGGCTACTATTAATGCTGGAATTTGATAACATTTTGGATAATTCAGAATAAATATTATGGTCCCGACCGGATGTAATGGAATCATCTGGTATCCCACTCTTCCAGTATGTATTAGGCCCATTCTGGATGATGTACAGGCTCTGTGCTACTTGATCTTTCCTGAAAGTGAAGTTCCCCGAACCCGGGTCACTGCTGCTTTTCCATGAAGTCAACACCAAGTTGCCATCCATCTTCATACCTGGAAGAAAAGTATCAGTTGCGTTTCCAAAGCTTTGCCACAGACTTGTTGGCAGCTGATCATTCTTCAGAACCAGGTTCCCGGAATCTATGAGCTGCGCTACCTTTTCTGTGGATGACGATTTCTGGAGAGGGGTTGACCAGAAAGGTCTCCCTCTTCCATTCGAATTCAACACGAGGTTACCATCTTGAATGGACAAAACTCCAGTGGAATCAGGCAGTGGGTCGTTTCTATTGGCTACCCACACAACGGTTTTCGGCTCCAACCTGTAATACCATATACCAACATATCTTTGGTGACTAGAGCTCCCATTAGGGGTGAAGAACCCCAATTCAAATGTCTTACCAGCAGACAAGAGAGTTTCTCCATCACCATCACTGATCGGATCATTCTGCCTTATGGTATCTCTTGCTGCACATGTTTGACAACAACACAACAATATTGGGTACAAGATGAAGATGGTAGATACCATGTGAATTGTTGTTGACCATGTAATTGCAATTCTTCTTCTTTTGATTACCATTAGGTAGTTAAGACTTCCCTTCTTCACTTGGAGCTATGGTTGAGGCTGCTGCTGAATTAATCCCCAATGTTTTCTGTCAACAACCATGTCCGGTGTTGTTCCTAATTCACGAAAAATGGCCTATCTCATTGATTTGGTAAACCAATTCAAACATTGATCAGGTCAAATTTTGTGAACTCATTATTACAACATAGTACATAAGACTTTGTTTGGGGAGTGTTTTAAATTTTAAAATTTGGCATTTCTTAAAATCTTGACTAAACACAAAGTCATAGTTTAAAATTTTATCGAATGCCTCTAATACTTTAAATCAAGTGAAACATGAATGAAATTAACAAATAAGAAGAATAAGAAATATAGTTTCACACTTAAGTAACAACTGATACTATAGAGAAATGACCACAAGCTAGAGAGTCTTGACCAATTTGAAAAATCTTTTGATGTAGTTGAAATAACTGAATTTTGGATAAAATTCATAACTATCTCAACATTATTTTTTTTTCCCTTTTTATTTTTATTGTTTGAATATTCAGGAGTTAAAACCATTCCAATGCTCCTTTTTGCCATGTATAATTAAACTGAACCAACAATTAGGATAAGCACGAAAAAGAAGGAACCGAGAAGAAGGTATCAACAATATTAACCGGTTTTATTATGACAACTCATGATGTTCATATTGATCTATTATGCACCTCTACATCTAGCATTAGGTAGACTCATACTCTCCTAGCTCTACTATATCTTTTATTTCATTTCGATCTTCTGAAACAATTACAAACACTTTTTATTATTATTATTATTATTATTATGAATCAAATGGGACAAATGAAATTAACAAATGAGAAGAATGAAAAAGGTAATTAACAAAATTTCAAGCTCATCGTTGCTAAATATTTTTTAAATAAAAATTGCCCAAGAAATGAGCCTTTAAAAGTGTACCTTTATTTAAAAATAAATAAAGGTAAATTAAAGTATTGACTTTGTACATAAATATCAACACCATTCCAATCCAACGCATTTTTTTGTGGGTTTTGGTTGAATATAATTCTATTTATATCAAATTCGTATCGACTTGTGTAATATATTTTACTAATAGGTTATTTTTAAATCAACATACATAACACGAATTTAACTCAAGTTAACCTTTATATTTAATAATCATACCAATTAACCTAATTATAACTCTAAACCGTTTAATTAATATTTGATTCATTTTAAATTTATTTTTGAACAAATAGTTAATTAAATTATAACTATATTAAGTTGTAAGATTAATTATATAAACTTATACAAAACTTAACTCAATTTGATTATTAAATGAGTTAAATAAATTACAAAACATGTTATTTGTTTAATAATTACATTGTATTTAGGTTTATGCTTTTTACTTTATTATTATTATTATTATTATGATTGAGTTAACCTATTTAGTAGAATGTTTTAGTCTTGATATCACACAAATTGTCATCCCTATCTCTAATCTTGTCAAACAAATAGTTTGAAGGACATAGTTATAGGAAACCAAACATAACCTAATTAGGATCCTACTATCATGTTTTCTTATTCCCAAAAGTTTTTGGGTCTAACCTTTTTCTAAACTTATTTCAAAGGGCATCTATAACACAAGATATTAAGTGTGCTTGCTCGACATGTAGTCTTTCATTGATTTCCTTTTCGATTAAAAACTTTTAGACAAGTCAGATAGTTTTTGCTTTCTTAACAGAAACCAAAGTCTAAGTTTTTGCACAAAATCCTATCCAAAGAGATCTTTTAGAAATCTATTGGAAGAGAATTTAAAACCAGAGTGGTGATAAAAGCACACGAACAAATAAAACTGGACAAAGAAATGAAGCATCTTGATGAGTTGATAAATGTCTTTGTCAATGCTTCTACTTGAGAGAGAAATAAATTAGATTTCTACACTTTTGAATAGTTGCCTTAGTGACTCCAATTATTGGAAGCCAAGGTCAAGGTCGTTGAAGTTTGTCCATTTTTTCCCTTGGTCCCACATTATTTGCTTCTCCTTAATTTCCTCCGGTTTGGGAAAAGGACATTCACACGGTTTGGTGTAGGAACCACCCTTTCCTTTAGGCTATGTTTGGTCCCATAAAATTTGAAGGAAAATGCAAGGGAAAGAAAATACAAAGGAAAAGCAGAGGGAAAGAAAAAGTGAAAGAAAATAAATAAAAAAATTAAAAGTTGATAAATTATTTTTTTTGTTACTTCAAACTCATTTTATTTATTTTAATTCATCAATATAAATATTAAATAATTTAAAAATACTTAAGTTTTTAATTAGTTTTAATCATATTTGATTTTCTTTGATATTTTTCATAGGACAACCAAACATAAAAAAATTTTCCTTTGCATTTTTTTTATTTCCTCAGTATTTTCCGGAACCAAACATAAGCTTAGTATCCATGATTACTTTTCTACCCAATAATGAGGAAAACATTTATGAAGGCCCCATGTGAAGACTATTATTGGTGACTCTGAAATAGAGCTATTCAATTTCCCTTATAAATAGTGTAACATCCAAAAAAACTTTAGAGACAAAATAGTAAATTATTAATTAATTAAACTCATTAAAAACAAACAAGTCATTTTACAATTAAAAATTTATCAATTAGATTTTTATTTTATCTTTTTTATTTAAAAAACTTTATTAACAAAAAATCAGAGAATTGGAGAACGTAAGATTAAAGATTTGAAAGTCTATAGTTTGAAGTTCAATTTTTTTTTAAGTAAGATTCTAACCCTAGATTAATATATTATATTCATTAGTTAGTTTTGACTATATTAGATATTTTTATAAAAATTAATTTAGATTATAGTTAGTTTATTTAATTTATTTTAAGATAAAAAAAAATTGAAATTATGAATATTGTTTCATTGATGAAAATAGGGAAATTAAAAAAAAATTAGATGAATAAATCTAAACAATGAAATTTAAAAAAATTAAATGATTAAATAAGTATATGATTATACGTGGCTTAAGGATTGAAAAATAATAAAAAGAAGAATCGCATGTTTTTGGATTTTGGATTTGAAGAATTTTTTAATAATAAAAATAATTAAGGTTTACATTGGGATTAATAAGAATAATGATAATAATTATATTAATAATAATAAGAAGAAGAATTGTGTGAAGAATAATTTCATTTTCAACGTAGAAATGTGATTGTCAAGGCCTCAGTGAAGAGAACGCTAACGGACTCTGCTGTAAACGACGATGGGTCACGAGCAAATGGTGAAATTGCGGATGAACCCACAACTGTAAAGTGCTTTTGACGCGTAATGGGTCCCACCACTACCATTCTTGGGGAATCTTTCTGGTGGATGAAAAGCCGCTTTTGGGTTCACGGTTGACTCATTAAATCTCCTACCCATCTCTGAGTTTGTCAACTGAGACCACCGAGTTTTATTTATTTATTTTTTTTTCTTTTCCTCGGTTCAATTTTTGTTTCCAATACGAGGAAAAGGGCTTTCAAGTCTGACACGTGGAAAGTCAGTGGGCTTCATAATTTGGTTACATTTTTAGGCTATGTTTGGTTCTAGGAAAATTTGAGGGAAAATGCGAGGAAAAGAAAATACAAAGGAAAAGTAGAAGGAAAGAGAAAGTGAAGGAAAAATAAAAAAATAGATTAAAAGTTGATAAATTATTTTTTTTGTTACTTCAAACTCATTTTATTTATTTTAATTCATCAATATAAAGATTAAGGTTTATTGGAGCTACAATAGGGACAATAATTTTTGTATGGATAAGCTACAAATCAGATATCGAATCTAAAACAAATGTTTAATGGTGCAACTAAAAGATGTTTTTTCAAACATTTTATTTATATTTTTTATGTGAAATATGTTTTTTTTTCTCCCAAAGAATAGAAAACTATTTTTAAAAAAATGTTATTAACAAAATCTAAGTATAAAATCAATTAAAAACAATGAGATTTTTTTCCTTAAAATTTTCTATGATAAGATAACATTAGAATGACACTATTAGCAAAATAAAATTTTAAAGCTAAATATACATTCCTACAATGTGAATAATTAAATAGCACACAATCTAATATAATTATTTAATTTATTTCTAAATTAGATATTATTTAATTAATTATCAAAATTTAGAAAAAAAAAAATCAAACTCAAAATTAAAGAGAACCTAATTTTTTTTTAAAAAAATTATTTAGTAAAATGTCAAATACAAAATTACCAAAAAAAAATTAATATTATTAGAAAAGTTATAATAAAATTAAAATTTACATTTAATGCAAGAAAGAAAAATAAATAAAATGTTGAATGCATGAAAAAAATTAAATTGAACTTTTAAAACTCAAAATTAAATTTATGGGGTTTCTATTTTATTTTTTATTATTCGAAAACCTTAATTATATCTATGAGATTTTTTAGGGGGCCTGCCCCTCTACTGGCTTGGTCAATGTAATATGAACTTCTTTTAATCATATAAATGTATTTTAAAATCATGAATATCAATTGTGCTCAAAGAGAATAATATCGTAAATACCTATTATGTTCAAAGTAGATATATCTACATAAGAAGAGCAAATCATTATAAATGATATTAAATCAATCCTTGAAGATGTGAGACTACCTTAATGGTCTTAGAGGAATGTTTATGTGTTTGACCTTTGCATGGTATAAGTGATGAGATCTATCTTATCACCGACAATCATGAAATATATGATATATATCCATATTTTATCTTATTTCATGCTATATCCAGTTAACCAAACATGACCTAAGGTTAATTGTTTTAACTAGTCAAGTTTTAGCCATGACGGATGCATACTCAATCATGGTATTATCCAATGTTTTAAAAACTGGACCGGTCATTGAACCGGAAAAGTTATCGGTTCACGGTTCACTGGTCGGACCGCCGATCGAACCGCTATCGAACCGATGACGTCATAAATATATATTTTATTATTTTATATAATATAAAAAATTAAAAAATTAATAAATTCTATGTAAATTTTGACAGCATCTACTTTGTTTATTGAGTAACTTGAGTTTTGTCACAAAATTTTTTACCTGTAGAAGTCATCAATTATCATATATGATATTTATAACATAATATAAGATGTTATACATTCATAATGTCAATAAACTCAATATTTAGCAAATAATCAAACCATTACTATCCTATAATAACCAAATTATCAAAAAGTTGTTAACTTAACACATTGTCCATAACAAATAATACAAATGTCAACCATAGGTCCACAACACTTAAATAATTACTCAAAATAAAAACATAACATGTCAATGTTTGAATATTCATGAAGATTTTTGCATACTAATAAATATAAAATTCATGTCTTCATTTATTTTGGAAATTGGAATATGGAGATTGAAAATGAGCATTTGGAAAACCAAAAAAAAAATTAAAATAATTTGAACCGGTTTTTTCCCTCAAAACCGGCCGGTTCGTCCGGTTCACTGGTTGGACCGCCGGTTCAAGCGGTCCAATCCCGGTTCGGTCTCCATCCGGTCTAATGACCGGACCAAATCGGAACGATGACCGGTCGGTGGTCCAACCGGTCGATCCGGCCGGTCCAGCCTGGTTTTTAAAACCATGGTATTATCTCAGCCTTTTGAGCTTCCAGGTCTGGTCCTTTAAATTTGGGCTCAAACCCAACCTAATGGAAAAGGGCCTTAACTCAGTTCATGGGCCTGTCTAGCCTGCCACGTTGGTTTCCAACTGGCTCAACCCAGCCTAGACTAGGGGTCTGCACCGTCCACTATATTGTTATAATTTTTATAGGATCATAGGTGATTTATTCTTTGAATTTTATAGTAAAGAGACAAAGCTTGATAATAAGAATTTGGACATTGTCTAAAAAATTTTAAGGGTGTTTAGCATCTAAATTTTGAGAATTTCTTTGGCTATAAATTTTTTTTGAGAAAAACTACAAAGAAAATAAAATAAAGAAGAAAAGTAAAAAAGAAAAAAAAAATGATGAAAAATAATGAATAAATTTAAAGTTCATGCGAGATTTTTATATGTTATTTAAAAAAAAAAAATTAACTCTTATATATAAAGGTTGAATAATTTGAAAATATATAGATTTCTAATTATATTAAATTTTCTTAAATATTTTTAATGATAAAATCAAATATGAAATCAAACATGAGAATATAATTTTTCTTAATAATTTTATTTTTATTTTTTTAACATTTTTCTTTCTTTTTATGATACATACTCTTAAGCCTAATCCAATGAGGTAGAGGTAGTTGTACATATAAGGTCCAACTAATGTTGGTTGATGTGGGACATTGAACTTTCGTCTGTCCTATGTAGTGAACCTACAGAACGGGCATCCCTATTCAATTGTTAATACTCAAGTCTAGGGTGGGCTGAGCCAAATCTTATCATGATATCAAATGATATGAGGCCACATACACTCTCATGAAAAGCCTAAGCTAATGGGGTAAAGGTAGCTCCACGTAGAAAACCCAACCAACATTAGTAATCAATTGAAATGGGACATTAGACTTTTGTGCTTCCTACTTAACATTGTTTGAGTTTCTAACAAGGTAAACAACCCTATTCAAATATTTAATTATTAGTAGATCAAGAATTTGTTAGGTATTGATTTTAGGAATCATTTCTAATATTTTTAGCACTTGGAAATTTTTATTAAAAGAGTTATTTTCTAGTATTAGAAATACTAGAAATGATTCCTAGAAACCCTATTCATTTTTTATTTTATTTTTTTGCTCTTTCTCTATAAGAGCAATATAGAGATAATACAACAAGAAGGTAGATATTGTTGACGAGAAAGAGAATAATTTGTATAATGGAATCTGTATACACAATTGCTTTCTTTAAATGCTTATAACCCATATATGATCTAAATTTGTCTAGAAATGTCTAAGGAAAGTTGACCCTGTAGAGTAGTAATATGATCCCTTCAGTTATGCTTGTAACGTAGGGATTATACAACTCATGTCCACACTCTCCCTCAAGTTGGTGCATAGATGTCGTTGATGCCCAACTGCATACCGTCTTAGTGAGGATGTCTGCTAGTTGGTCTTTTGATTTGACAAATGGGAGTCAGATTATCTTAACTTCTAAGCTTTGCTTGATAAAATGTCAGTCTACTTCCACATGCTTAGTTCAATCATGTTGGACTAGGTTATGAGCAATATCAACGGTTGTCTTGTTATCACAAAGCAAGTTCATCTCGCAACAGGGAGAAAAACCAATTTCTGTCAATAATCTTCTCAGCTAGAGTAACTCACACAACCCCTTAGCCATTCCTCGAAACTCCGCCTCCGCACTAGATAGTGCTACTACTTTCTATTTTTTACTTCGACGTGTTTTCAAGTTTCTCCAACAAATGTGAGGTAGCCTGATGTGGATTTCCTATCGAAGATATTTCTTGCCCAATCAACGTCGATATACCCTATAATTTCCAAGTACCCATTCTTTGAGAACATAATTCTCTTCCCTAGGGTTCCTTAAGGTATCTTAAATTTGAGTCACTGCATTCATATGATCTTCACTAGGGCAATGCATGAACTGATTCACTACACTGACCGCATAGGCAATATCAGGTCGGATATGTGAAGATAAATTAGTTTTCTAACCAATCTCTGATATTTGCCTTTATCAGTGGGGATCTGGTCAGGGTATTCTCCAAGCCTGTGATTCTATTGTATTGGAACATCTGTCAGTTTATAATCTAGCAATCCAACTTTTGATAATAGATCGAGAGTATACTTTCGTTGGGAAAGAAAGATACCTCGTTTAGATTGAGCCACCCCAATTCCTAGAAAATATTTCAACCCACCCAAACTCTTCATTTCAAACTTTGCTGCCAACTGTTTTTTAAGTTTCGCAACTTCCTCGGTATCATTTCATGTGATGATCATATCATCTACATGCACTATTAGTGTTGTTACCTTGCCTTGTCGACGCTTTAGAAATAGAGTGTGGTCGTAATTGCTCTATTGAAACCCATACTTTCTCATTGCTAGGTTGAGGCGTCCAAACCAAGCTTGTGGAGACTGTTTCAAGTCGCAGTTTACACACTGTCTTGCCAGATGTTTTAATGTACCCAGTGGGAATATCCATATAAATTTCTTCCTCGAGGTCACTATGGAGGAACACATTCTTTACATCAAATTGGAGTAGCGACCAATCAAGATTTACTACAAGGAATAGAAGGACTCTTATAGTGTTCAACTTGGCTACAGGTGAGAAGGTCTCCATATAGTCAACTCCATAAATTTGCGTATATCATTTCGCTATAAGCCTCCCTTTGTAGCACTCAAATCGACCCATCCATCTTGTATTTGATGGAGAATACCCATTTGCACCCCACTGTCTTGTGGCATTCTAGTAAAGAGACAAGAATCCACGTCTTGTTTTTCAACAATGCTTCCATTTCTTCCTTCATTGGTTGGACCCACTTAGGGTCTTGTAGAGCCTCATCTATGCTTGTTTGAATGTGATGCGTCGATAAGGCATTAGAAAAGCTCTTTAAGGGTTCTGAGAGCTTCTTTGTTGAGACGTAATTGGCAATCGAGTACTTTGATTTGTGTGTCTCAATATTTGGAGAATAGCATTCTGGTAGTTTGCCACGATTGTGCTTGGGAGGTAATTGATAACCATCATCAGTTAAATGTTTTGTGGCAAGAGGAAAACTTACCTCAGGAACCTCTTCAGGAATATTCTCAGAAGTTGGATCATGAGGTACTTTAGAATGAGGGGGTGTCTCAGGAATCGGAGTTGGTGTCTCAGTAGTCAGCATTGGTGGCTCTGTAGCTATTCCATATCCATGGTAGTTGGTGGCTCTATAGTCAATGGGATGTCTGGGATGTCTTTGAACCAATTCAACTCTTCATCGTGTGTCTTCCCCTTAAGAGAAGAATTGGATGGATGATAGAACATCTCAGACCCGAGGAAGGTGACATCCATAGTAACATAGAGCCGCATGTTTGTTGGATCATAGCACCAGTAACCTTTCTGATTGGTGGCATAGCTTAGAAAGAGACAACGACAAGCACAAGGATCGAGTTTGGTGTGCTAGTTACAGTGAAGATGAACATAGACAACGCATCCAAAGGTTCGGGGAAGAAGCGTCATAGCTGGAAGTACTGATATACTCTAGGCTAAGGCCTATAGAGGTGTTTTGAAATCCAGAATCTGGAATGTCATTTGATTAATGTGATGCACAGTAATTGTAACCACATTAGGCTAGTGAGGACTAGGAACATGTGCACCTAATGGGAGGACACGTGTGGTCTCGAGAATATGACGATTCTTACGTTCTAGTACACCGTTTTGCTCTGGAGTATGAGGACACGAGGTTTGATGTATCAACCCAAGCTGGTGGAAGTACTTCTTGAATTGTCGATTCATGTATTCACCGCCATTCTCGAAGGAAAAAACTCTGAGTTTGGCAGAAAATTGGGTTTGAGTCATTGTGTGAAAAGAGCATAAGACAATAAAAACCTCATCTTTGTTTGTCAGTAGTTAGAGTCACGTCATTCAAGTGCAATCATCAACAAAGAGAACAAATCAGCGATAACCCGATAGAGTAGATTTTAGGGATGGTCCCCACACATCAAAATGAATTAAGCTAAAAGGTACCTCACTCTTATTCTTATGTAAATGATAAATTATTCGGTGACTTTTGGCCAAAATACAAGTTTCACATTGAAAATATGAGATAGAGAAATCATAAAGTAAACTAGGTAGTAAATGCTTCAAATATCCAAATGACGGATGGTTGAGTCGTCGATGCCAAAGTCAGATCTGTTCTATTCTAGAATCACTCGACTGTCCCACATGATGAGTTTGTCCCATTTTTAATAGAGCCATGTTAAAAATCTCTTATCTTTCTTTATTTTCATGTGTTTGGTTTGGTTAATGCAGGAGATCTCCATTCAATCTGCATTTCGCTCAACTATCCGGCATCAGAAAATGGATACAAACTAGAAGTACTCTGCCCGTCCCTGCTATGCAGCCGCTTGTCACCAAAAATGGTAAGTCCTGGTTGAACTCTAGAAGTCTGCTCATGGGTGAAATTCTTCTACATCCCCAAAAAAATCTCCACCATACCACTTTCTTGGAAAATTTGGTTGGAATCCTAGCAAACACTTGCACAAAATCCGATTTCTACTATTTCAGCTGGCAAAACTCTCACGGGGATTATTCCCACTGCACCTATCTTTTGGTTTCTGGAAAAGCGAATACCAAGAGGTCGTCTCATTACGGAACTGTAGATGCTGTATCTCGCCATAAAATTTCATCACCAGCCTCCTATAATAAAGAGAGGTTGTATCTTGAAAGTCATAATCATATCCTCCAAGTGAGCTTTTTCTTCTATCATCACTGATAGTGGTAGATCAAAACCAAACTAGAGCACTTATGAAAAGATTGAAATTGCATTGAAGTTCTTTTACGATTGAAGAAGAGAACAATGGAGAAGGCATTATGGGTGAAAGAATTGTCAAACTTGCAAGATTTGTTTCTATTTCTTTTGGTCATTGGTCAAGTAGTCATTAGTTTTTTTTATTTTTTTTTATTTTTATTTTTTAAAATCAGCTCTTGATTCAATGATTTCACAATGCATGTATCAATTGGATGATGATTCTTGAATTAGAAATTTCCTTCCACACAATATGATCATAAATAAATACACAAGAAAAATGAGCAACAATACTACCAAAGAATCAGATAGTTTTGGGTCTACTTCGCATTGCTTTAAGGAAAAATATAGAAAATAAGATGGGAAGTCAGTGATTTACAATTGGTGTAGAGAACAATCGAATAGATATTCAGGAAATCAATTACACTAAAACACACCTGTGATTATGTCCTAAGAAATCCAATTCTGATGCAGCATATATGAAGTTGATAACACCAACAGACAAGACTGGAATTATGGTTGATTCTCCCTAACTATCTACCTTCTTCTAAGCTGTCAGTTATCTCATTATTGGAGCTTGTTTTTGGATTGGTGGAAGAGGAAGGAGCTAAGCTGGGTGGCCCTCTTCTCACAACAAAGGCTAGTTGCTGAGGTACTGGAAGTGTGGCTATCTCACTGCTGAGCATGAGAAATGCATTGGGCATGGTGGGGCGATCACTTGGGTCTTCTTGTACACACAACAACCCAACATTTACACACCTCAAGAATTCATTAGTGTTGCATGTATCACTTAGTGTCTGGTCCATCAGATCATACACCTTGTCTTTTTTCCACAATCTCCATGCCTGGAACAATTCTCTTGATATTAAAATTATATTTACTGAAGTAAAAATGATAGGTTGGGCAATCATATCAATTTGATATATAATATAAAGATTTTTTTTCTAGGGGAGGTCATGAATTCAAACCTCATTGTTTGTTTATTTTCTTTATTTACTAAGCTTACATGCAAATCTAAAGAAGGCCACTTGTGAGATAATGTTGAATGACATGTCCTAGGAGCTACTGACATGGAGCTGAGTAGAATGAAGTGGAAGTAGTCAAAATAAGTTAGTCATGTGGAAGATTTACCTATTCCTTAGGAAGTATTTGTTGGTTTGTTTCTATTCTTTAGGAAGTATCTATAGGTAGCAGGTTTGTTGCTATTTTTATGTTTTTCTGTTTTAAGCTAACTGTATAAATAAGTGCTTTGAAGCTTAATAAAATATAACTTTAGATTCCTCAACGTTATGTTGCTTCTTGAGAGTTTCTACCCTTGTTTTTATCAAAACCTACAAATTGGTATCAGAGTTGTTGTTCTTAAGTAACCTGTGAGGTGAATGAGCCTATACACCACCATCTACCCTATCCAAAACAATATCCATGTTGTTCTTGAGTAACCTGTGAGGTGAGTGAGCCTATACACCACCATCTACCCTATCCAAAACAATATCCAGAATGACCTCAGAAGCTTCACTGAATGCACTAGCACCTCCAGTGTTTGATGGAATAAATTATTAAGTGTGGGCTGTCTGTATGGAAGCCTACCTTGATGCTAGTGATCTGTGGAAAGCTGTTAGTGAGGAATATGAAGTTCCTATCCTGTCTGAAAATCCAACTATGGCTCAGATAAAACTACACAATGAGAGGAGGCAAAGGAAATCAAAGGCAAAAGCTGGTCTATTTCCAACTGTCTCATTTACAATTTTGACCAGAATCATGACACTGAAGACGGAAAATAAAATATGGAACTTCCTAAAGAAGGAATATGAAGGAAATGAACGAGTCAAAGGTATGTAAGTGTTGAACCTGATTAGAGAGTTTGAGATGTAAAGGATGAAAGAATCAGAAACAATCAAGGATTACTTAGACAAACTTCTTGGTACTGACTTTTCTAATTCTAAAATAGTTCAGAAAATTTTTATAACAGTTCCTAAAAAGTTTGAGACTATAATATCAACTCTAGAAAACTCAAAAGATGTGTCAAGTATCACCTTGGCAGAGTTGTTGAATGCATTACAAGCTCAAGAACAAAGGAGGCCTATGAGACAAGAAGAATATGTGGAGGGTGCCTTTCAGGCCATATCTTAGTACAAGAAAGAGATGCAAAGCAACAATAACAGCAACAACAACACTCAAAAGTTTCCACCATGTCCTTACTGTAAAAAATCCAATCATCCACAAAAAAGGTGTTGGTGAAGGCCAGATATAAAATGTCACAAGTGTGGTCAGCTAGGGCATGTGGAAAGAATATGCAAATCTCAACAGCAGCTAGGAGAAGTCAAGGCTGCTGTGGAAGAACTTCAAGATGAGCAACTGTTTGTGGTATCATGCTTTGTCACTAGCAGACCCCCAGAAACTTGGCTTATAGATAGTGGTTGTACAAACCATATGACTTATGATCAAGGGCTCTTTAAGGAACTTGAAAAAACTGTTACTTCCAAAGTTAGAGTTGGAAATGGAGCATATCTTGCAGTAAAAGGCAAAGGAACAGTGGCAATTGAAGGCCACACAGGTTTGAAATTAATCTCTAATGTCTTATATGTTCCTGAGATTTATCAAAATTTGCTGAATGTTGGTCAACTGTTGGAAAAAGGTTAGAAGGTGCTGTTTGAGGACAATCGTTGCATGATTGCTGATGCACAAGGCAGAGAGGTATTTATAGTCCAAATGAAAGGCAAAAGTTTTGCCTTGGATTTGATGCAAGAAAAGCAAGATGAAATTCACAAAGAAGAAAGCAATACAATGCTTTGGCATAGGCATTTGGGGTACTTTCATCATACCGCCCTTCTCTTTATGAAGAAGAACGATCTTGGAAAAGGCTTGCCTGAATTAGAGGTGAAGCCTCCTACTTGTGTAGCCTATCAGTACGGGAACAAACAAGACTTCCTTTCCCACAAAACAAGGCCTGGAGAGCTACTCAGAAGTTGCAGTTAGTATGGGGAAGGGTCCTTCATACCTCCTCATAAGGCCCTTATGCACCAGCCTTAAGGATTTGAATTGTTGAGGAAGGAGCTTGACAAGCACCATGTCTCCGACCTTGTACTCTGTGTGTTGTCACTTCTTGTCAGCCCACTTCTTCATTTTCTTAGCGGCCTTGTCCAAGTATGAGTGTGATATGTCAGCTTGCTCGTGCCACCCTTTCGCGAACTTGAAAGTCGTTGGACTTCTCCCTATATAGCCTATCGTTAGAGTGTGAGGAGTTAACGGTTGCTGCCCTATGGCCAACTCGAACGGGCTCTTATTGGTTGCCTCACTCCTTTGTAGGTTGTACGAGAACTAGGCTATGTCTAGCAACTTAGCCCAATCCTTCTGGTTGGCACTCACGAAGTGCCTCAAGTATAACTCCAATAAAGCGTTCACCCTCTCAGTCTGCCCATCCGTCTGTGAGTGAAAGCTTGTGGAGAAGTGAAGCTCCGAACCCATAAGCTTGAAAAGCTCCGTCCAAAACTTCCCAATGAAACGCGGATCGCAATCATTGATGATGAACTTAGGCAACCCCCAATACTTGACTACGTGCTTTAGGAATAGCCTCGTCATCTCTTTCGCAGTGCAGTCAATCGGGGCTACTATGAAGGTTGCATACTTAGAAAACCTATCCACTGCCACTATGATAGAACCATTGTCCTTTGACTTGGGTAGCCTGATGATGAAGTCCATGGTGACGCTATCCCATGGGCGCTCTGCTATAAGTAGTGGCTCCAATAGGCCTCTAGGTTGTTGTTGTTGTTCCACCTTGTCTTGTTGGCACACAAGACAAGTCCTCACTTAGGCCTCTACCTCATCTCATATTTGAGTCCAGTAATAAGCCGACTCGAGTAGTGTCCTCGTGCGTCCTTGCCCAGGGTGCCCAGCCCACTTGGTGTCATGACACTCCTTTATCAGATTTCGTCTTATGTTTCCCCATTTAGGCACGTAGAGTCATCTCCCCTTAGTGTAGAGTAGGTCGTCTTCCACCCAAAACCGCTTAGTCTTCCCTTCATGAGCTAGGGCAATAAGGCTCTTAGCCACTGGATCATGTTGTAGTCCCTCCCTTAGAAGATCCATTATGTCTCCTTGGGGCTGAGTCGTCATGGACTCTAGCTCCGTTTTACGGCTTAGGGCATCGGCCACATGATTAGCACTCTCTGGCTTATACTCCAGCGTATAGTCGAACTCAGCCAGGAAGTCTTGCCACCTAGCTTGCTTAGGACTCAGCTTCTTCTGTGTTTGGAAGTAGCTAGTAGCAACGTTATCGGTCTTTACTATGAAGTGAGACCCTAAAAGATAGTGCCTCCAGGTGCGCAAGCAGTGGACGATGGCGGTCATCTCTTTTTCTTGCACCGTATAGCACCTCTCTGTGTCGTTTAGCTTGCGACTCTCAAATGCAATCGGGTGCCTTTCTTGCATAAGGACTCCCCCAATAGTGAAGTCTGAGGCATCTATGTGTACCTCAAAAACCTTGGTGTGGTCGGGTAGTGCTAACACCGGCTCCTCAGTCACAGCCTTTTTAAGATCTTTAAAGGTTTGTTGGCACCTTTCGTCCCATTCCCATGCCTTATTCTTCTTAAGAAGATCAGTGAGAGGAGCGGCCCTTGCTAAATAACCTTTGATGAATCACCGGTAGTAATTAACTAAACCAAGGAAAGATCTGAGCTGAGGTACCTGTGGACCCGCATTTTTAATGATGCGTTCCCACTCGATCGACGAGACTCGCATTTTTATTTGGGTGAAAAATATGATTTTTAGAAAAGACTTGGAGTCGCCACTTACTTTTATTTATTTTTAAAGGGGAAAACAAGTAAGAATAAAACCCCTAAATGGACTCTTGATTTTTTGGAAAAGCTGTCTGCGAAAAACCTGAGTCTGGGTTCGGGGATCAAGTTACTTATTGGGAAGGTACGGTAAAGACCGTAGCACCCCTCTAAGCCCCTAAAAAAATGGGACTCTACTAAATAAGGTGAACCAGACATGGCAATTAACTAGAAGATTAATGGATACCAAAATGATCATAATTCAAAAATAAGTCATGATGACGAAATGATAAATGAAGTGGGAGTGAGAGTGTACCTTAGTAGTAGGTAATAAAGCGCTGTCATGAAAATAAGATTAGTGTACAATGACAAGTGTAAAAAAAATCTCATACAAAACCAAATCAAAATCAAACAAAATGGAGAGCACAACTTACTTGAATTATTTTCAAAAAAAATGTTATGAATGTCGGCCCCCACCAAAGCCCAATTAATTTTTGCTATGAATTAATTCTCATAAATTCAATCATTTTGGAATTATGAAAGCTTATTCACTTTTATATAAAAAAAAAATTTGAAAAGAGGAATTTTGAAAATTAAATTTGAAATTTCAGAAGTGTGGAATTTTATTTTATTTAAAAAAAATAAAATAAAATAAGTTTGAAAATTTTAGGAAATTTATTTGAGAATGGTATTTCAAAATAAATAAATAAAAAAAATTAAATTAAATAAAAAAATGAATAAATAATAAATTTTGAATTTTGGAAAATGGGAATTTTGATAAGGGAATTTTGAAAAATTAAATTTTTTTAAAAAAATGAAAATTTGGAAGGATTATTTTGATAAATGGAATTTCGAAAAAAATAAATTTTAAAAATTGGAAATTTGGAAAATTGGGACTTCAAGAATGGAATTTCGAAAAATTAAACTTAAAAAAATAAAATTTTGGAAGATTATTTTGAAAATAGAAATTTTGGAAAATTGAAATTTTGGAAAATTATTTTTGAAAGTCGAAACGTGAAGATCGGAGTTTTGAAAATTATATTTTGATGCGCGAGAATAAAAATAAAAATTAAAATTAAAAAATAAATAAATAAATAAAAAAGAAGGATGGTACGTAGTCGGTGGGAATGGGGGCCAATCTTCACTATCTTCCGATAGCCTCCGAAAATTGAATTTGACAAAGGATGACCAAAGTGATAAACCGAAACCTTAGATCTTACAAGCACTGAAACTTTAACAACATTTAATCTTAAGCTAAACTTAATCAAGCACTAAATATTATGTGACCTTTAAAATAGTACAAACAATACGTATCAACTAATATTGACGATTTGGAGTCATAAATTTAATTGACTAACTAAACAAATGAATAATAAAAAAAAAAAACAAACACATAAAATAAATAAAATTAATCAAAACTAAAGTGAACTATTTTTTTAAGCACAAAATGACAACATGGGGATAGATTAAACTAATAGTCTACAATTTGAAAGCATAGAATTAATAGAAAAATGGAATTAAAAAATCTTAACATAAACTAAACAATATGAAACCAATCGAATTAATTAAAACTCTAAAGAATATCAACTAAAGCAGGATCAATCAAAACTAAAATAATTCTTTTTCTTTATTTATTTTAAAACATGAATATATCAACGCGAAATGGAATAAATTAACCAACTTAAATTCTAAAATTAATAAACTAAAAGAATGAATCATGAATTAAATTTAACAACCTTTAGATATGAAAAGATGTGACATGGAATCAATTGAACTAATAAACTGAATTTTAATAACATCTAAACTAAAAGATAAATTAAAACTAAACTAAAAGAAATTATGAATTTCCTAATTGAGAACCAAAATAGTGCCAATCAAAATTCTAAATTTTTAACCATTATCACAAATTATCCAAACTCTAAAAAATTCTAACTTTTCCATTATCAACAAAATTGCCCAAACCAATACTTGGAAATAATAATAATAATAATAATAATAATAATAATAATAATAAGTAAATAAATAAAAAAAATCTAATTCGTCGAACTAAGAAAATAAATTGTATTAAACATAAATCATAATTTTCAAGCAAGAGTGATAAATCACTAATAATTAATTTAGTTAGTTAAGAAAAATTAAAAATTAACATCTAAGCTAAATATGAATTTACAATAAAATAAAATTTTAAAATGCATAGGCCGAGTGGGAATAATACAAAACTAACTTTAACAAATTAAAAACATGAATACATTAACATTGGGAATGAGTACCTAAATATATAAAATTCTGAAATAATTATGAATGGCATTGAATAGTCATGAATCAAAATTCAAACAGGAAGAATTAATTTACCTTTCTCAAAGACGTGTGGGCTACTCTCCAACAAAAGTGACAGTACGATTTTTTTATTATTTTATTTTTTTTAAAAAGTCAATTCTATGATGCATGTTGTGATAGTTATGGATCAATCAAGACTAAAAAAAAACTAATAGTTTAAGGAACAAAATAAATTAATATGGATATTCAAAGTTAATAACAAATAATTTTATGAAGTGCACACACCGGGTAATCTAAATTAATAATAATAATAATAATAATAATAATATAATAATAAAATAAAATAAAAACCTCAAAAATCTTAAATTAAACAAAAATTAATAGAAACAAATTTAATGGCTTGCCAACATACATATATTCACATAAGATTAATTAAACTAGAAAATAAAAAATAAAAAGAACTTAAAATACATAACGGGAATAATACAAAACCAAATTTAACAAATTAAAAATATGAATATATTGGTATTGGAAATAAATAACTAAATAAATAAAATTCTGAAATAAATTGAGTTGAATAGTCATGAATCCAAATGAAAATAGGAAAAATCAATTTACCTTGGTCAAAGACGTGTGGGCTACTTTTGTTAGTGACAGTATGATTTTTAAAATCAATTCCACCTAGTGTGGTGGATACCATGCACTCTTTAGAATCAGCAAGAGAAATTGGGTGTGTGATGCTCTCAAGAGTCTGGTGTGTGCGTTCCCCTTTCAGAAATGATGATGGTGCTCCTTCTAATACCGAAAATGCAAGATGGAGAGGATTATTCTCCCTTTCTTGGAGAATGGTGCAACCGGTCGATGGTTCGTCTCTTAAAGACGTGAATTTCCCCTAGATTATGTTGTAGATGGTGCGGCCTGCGTATGTGTTCACTTGCAGGTGTGGCTGCGACTTTCGAACACCCCAAAATGATGCGGCTGCACCTTCCTCAATCCAGTGATCCGAAAAATCTCCCCCTCGCACAGCAGCCCGCTTCCCCATTTTTTTTTTTTTTTTTTTTTTTCCTTTTTCTGTTCTCTCTGTTTTCCTCCAAACCTCTCCCACTTCCTTCTTTCTTCTCAAACTCCTAAGTCCCCCTTTTTATCCTCTCCTGAGAAACTCTTCCTTTCCTTTAGAAAATGGCCCCTGCCTCTTTCCCATGCAGACTCCTCGAAAACCTCCTTTTGTAGCCGATCCTTTTCTTCATCTTCAAGACTTCCCTTCTCTGCATTTTCCCGTGCCCAAACTCTTCGAAACTCCCCCTAACCTTTTTTCCAAGCTCCTCTTCATTCCATGCAGCCTGCTGACCCTTCAATTTTCTTTTCAAACCCTACTCCACCATTTTATTTATTTATTTTTTATGTGGCTGCCCAACTCCCATACCTTTCCATTTGCTTATTATTATTATTATTATTATTATTATTTTTTTTTTAGTTAATAAAATAAGAAAATAAAAATAAAGATAAAGATAAATAAAGATAAATAAATATAAAAAAAATGAAGCTAAAATAAGATGAATAACATAATGATAAAAAGAACATACAATAAATGAATACTAATAATAATAATAATAATAATGATAATGATACTAACAATAATAATAATACTAATAATAATAACAATAATAATACTAATAATACTAGTAATAATAATAATAATAATATAAGATCCCCAACCACCTGCAATTTTTTTTTTTTTTTTTTTTTTGAGAATAAATAAGTAGATGGATAAGTGAATAAAGCAAGAAAAATAAATAAGTGCCCAATGCACGTAACAATAATCTAAACATTAAACTATAACACAGATAAAAATAGAAAATAAAAATAGAAATAAAAATAGACAAGATATCAAATTGACACAATCAAAATAATTGAAAATTCATCTCAAGCAATCCAAAAAATATAAAAAATAAAAATCAAGCCAAATACTCGCCTAATCTTAAAAATAAATCAATCAAGAAATTAGTCTTAAAGAATTAAGCCTAAAGAAAACATCTAAGTAACCCAGGTAACCTAAGTGGAAAGTGTCAAGGTGAATTAGGTTGAAATTAAATTAAGGAGGTGTCTAAGTGATTGAAAAAAAAAATGTGCTAAGTGACCTAGGAGTGTACCTAATGGGCCAAGTGCATCTAAATGGGCCTAGGGTGCAAAAGTGGGGCCTAAGGTGGTGCACAATGGGTCATAAGAGAATTATTATAAAGTATCAAACGGACACGTAATAGAACATGTGCTAGTAGGACAAAATAGAGGGTCCACAGTACCTTGGTTGGTGGATCTCATTCCTAGATGGCTTTCATCTTGCTATCATCCATCATCAGCTTGCCATCTTTTCTACGATGCCTTAGGAAGCTCACTTCTTCCTTAACAAATGAGCATTTTTCCTTTTTCATGTATAGCTCGTTCTGCCTTAAGATCTTAAAGACCTTCCTCAAGTACTCTACGTGCTCCTTTAGGGTGTTACTGTAGATGACTATGTCATCCAAGTATACCACCACAAACTTGTCTAAGTATGGGTGGAAGATCTTGTTCATGAGGGTGCAGAACGTTGCTGGGGCATTGGTGAGTCCGAAAGGCATCACTAAGAATTCGTATGAGCCGTACCGGTCACACATGTGGTCTTTGGCTCGTCCCCCTCCGCAATCCTTACTTGGTAGTAGCCCGACCTTAAGTCTAGCTTTGTGAAGTACCTTGCCCTTCCAAGTTGATCGAATAAGTCAGCAATGAGCGGGATAGGATACTTGTTTGTTACCGTCACCTTGTTGAGTGCTCGATAGTCTATGCACATTCGTAGGGACTCATCATGCTTCTTCTGAAACAGAACTGGTGCGCCATAGGGAGCCTTGGATGGTTGGATGAACCCCGCATCTAGTAACTCTTTAAGTTGTCTCCTTAGCTCCTCTAGCTCGGGTGGTACCATCCTATATGGCCCCATAGTAGGGGGCTTGGCTCTCGGCTCCAACTCAATCCAGTGATCTTCCTCTCTACTAGGAGGAAGTCTCTTAGGCAACTTAGGCGGCATCACGTCCTTGAACTCATCAAAGACCCCCTCGATTTCCTTAGGCATGGGTTCTCTCGACCCATCATCCCTTTCTTCCTTTAGGGTGGCGAGGTAGGTCACCTCTTTCCTCTTTAACCCCTTCTTAACTTGCATAGTTGATAGCATAGGGGTCTAAGCGTACCTTCAGTGACCGTAGGGACCATGCATGGCTTCTCCTCCTCTAAGATAACCATTGAGTGTAGGAAAGGTAGTGGCACGGCCTTAACCTTCTGTAGGAAGTCCATTCCTAGCACCATCTTGAAGTCATCCATGGGTGCCATTGTGAAGTCGATCCTTCATTCCCATGAGCCGATGTGCATAGTCACCCTGCGAGCTACTCCATGTGATGGCTTGGTAACTGAATTAACTGCCTTGAGCCATCCTCCTTCCTTGAATGCTTAGAGCTTTAGTCTCTTTGCCTTATCCTCCGAGACAAAGTTATGAGTGGCACCACTGTCCACCAAGGCCTTGGTGGCCTTCCCATTCACAAGGGCCTCTACATACATTAGTCATTTGCTTTGAGGCGTCTTAGGCATCGACTTGGCCTTAAAGGCATTTAGGAGCTACAACGATCCCACTTTAACATCGTCTTCCTGCTCTTTTTCCTTAATCATAGCATTTAGAGCTTTCCTTTTAGGGCAGTCCCGTGCCCAGTGTGGACTATCACACAAGAAGCAATTGGTCCTGGGCGTGAACTCTTTCCGCTTATCCTTGCCTTTGCCATCCTTGCCACTAGGGCCTTTGCTTGATCCTTCCTTAGAAGTGTGGCCTCGTGATCCCTTGTCTCCCCCACCTTTGGTCTGGTTACCCTTGGATGGTGGCTTTGGCTTGGAGGAGTCTCCCCTTCTATAAACTACCAAGGACTCTATTACCGCCATGGCCGTGGCTAAGTCTTGGACACCACGTCTCCTCAACTCTTGCTCAGCCCAACTTTGCAAGTTGTCCATGAAGTTAAATAGTAGCTCCTCCTTGGCCATGTTGGGTATCTCAAGCATAAGCGTAGAAAACTCCTTGACATACTCACGGATCGAACCTATGTGCTTGAGACGCTTCATATTCTTCTTTGCTAGGTAATCCACATCTTCGGGATAGAATTGCCTTTTGATTTCTCTCTTAAAGACATCCCATGTGTCTATGGTGCACGTCTCTTTCTCTATGTCGGCAAACCGTCAATGCCACCATAGAGTAGCATTATCGGTGATGTAGAGAGTCGCGGTGTGTACCTTAATGGCTTCATCCGTCAATGCAATGGCCTCAAAGTAACGCTCCATGTGCCACAAGAAGTTATCTAGCTCCTTAGCATCCCTCTTGCCACTGAACAAGTGTAGCTTGGGCACCTCCACCCTTGGTGCCTCATGAGTGGCCATGACTCGTGCTGATACCGCAGTCTTGTAGATGGCCAACTCTTGATGAATCTCTTGGTCTCGGGTCTCCATGCGCATAGCCAAGGCCTCCATCCCTGACTCCACACTAGCGAACATGCTCATGACCTTGTCTTGGAAGGACATGAACTCCTCGTGTGACACCGGCTGAACTTGTGAGCCTAGCACCCCCTCGCGAAGGTCTTGGATCTGCTCCCTTAGATCCTCTAAGCCTTTCTCCATGCCTTGCTCGATCAAGTCCACCCCTTCTCGGGTGTCCGCCATGGCTAGTTCCACCTTGTCTAACCTTGCCTCCATGTTGGCTAAGACATCACGAGACTTATCCTTCCTGCCTCGGCCCCGTGCAGTATGCTCCATTTCCCTTCTACGAGTTTGCTCACTAGTCTCCTCCACGTTAGAGCCCGACATGCTTCCTTTGCTATGCCCACTTTGTAACCACGCTCTAATACCACTTGTCACGAACTTAGTTGTTCACTAAGCTCGTGTGACACTTAGGCAAGTCAAGACGCTGATCTTGCTAAGTCAGCCTTGCTCCCAATGCTTAGCTTGCTAAGCTAAGACGGTCACGACTCGAAAGCTTAAGAAGCTTAGTAGGCAACTCTTTAAAGAATGGAAGTTCTTATTAACTCAAGGAAGCCTTTACAAGTGCTTAGAAGCTCACTTCCTTGGTGCCTTGGCCAAATGAGGCCCTCACCTATTTATAGGCACCAATGGAACTCTCTGGAACCTTGGAGGGTTCCTTACAACTCAAGTATATTCTAGAATGTCCTACATCATTCTAGGTACAAGCCTATGTACAAGGATATACAAGAGACTTCTGGAATTCTCTAGAAAGCCCTGGACTCCTCTCATGTCTTCCACCATAGCATAGAATTGTGTGGATTCCTCCAGGTTTCTCCACAACCTTCCACACTCTTCCCACTCTAGGAGTCTCTAGAAGCTTCCTGGCTCTATATAAGCCTATGGGGAGGCTCATTTGAATCAACTTGTGACAATAACCTTGACATTGGCAGTCACTAAGGAAAGCCTTTCCGCAATATTGATTATCATTCGTATCTACTAAAATAGAAGACTGGTTTTTTCGCTTTCATCATTTTTAAGCGCAAGAACATGTCTTCACTAGAATTCTTCTTGTATTTGGGTGACTTTCTAGTACACCCACTTAAGAACTCTCTAGTTTTCCAACTATCCGGCGAGACTGGTTTGAACTCAGGAAAACATTTGCACATCAAAGCATTCTTAGTGCTACAACTTCCGAATTTCCCACAAGCATTTGACACACTGCATCGGTCTTTCGGTGCCCACCAGACTGAAGACGATGTATTCCAATTCGCATAGTACTGAATTTCCCCTGAAGAACTCATTACCAACTGTTTTTCAATTGATGAGTTGGGGATAGAGCTATGCCCTTTATACACGTCCCTAAAGGAGATATTGGACAATAAGTTGCATGTTGCTTCAGGCATCTCATCAAACGTTCCATCCCAGTCCTCACTTCGCCAATGTACATATAAAATTTGAGATATGATATACTGGTACTATTTTTCTTGATCTAGCTTGAAGGTATAGTTTCCAGGTGCGGCGTCAACGGGGCTTAACCATGGGGTCAATATTAAGCTTTCATCCATCTTCATACCAGGAAGAAAAGTATCGGTGGGATTACGGAAGCTCTCCCAAAGAATCTCTCCGGATCTGTTGTCACTCAAAACAAGGTTCCCAGAGTCCATGAGCTTCACCATCCTGTCTTTAGATGAAGGTGTTTCAATATTAGTAGACCAGTGAACTGCTCCATTAATTTCGGCCAATACCTTCAGCTTACCATCTTCTTTAATGGCAAAAACTCCAGTGGAGGTACCAGAAAAGGGGTTCTCTCGGTTGGCTACCCACACAACTCTTGGTGGTTTCGACACGTGATGCCATATGCCCACGAATCTTCTATTCTTGGAGCTTCCATTTGGATGAAAGAAGCCTAGTTCAAAAGTTTCACCTGCAAAGACAAGATTTTCTCCATCAGTAAGCCAAGTGTCTGGTGTGATGGTGTCTCTAGCAGAGCAACATAGAAAATAACACAACAAGAAAAAGATGGTAGATAGCATTGTGAATTGCAGAGACTGAAACCATGAATTTTATTGTCTTTTGCCTACTATTTTTGTTAATCCGAGAATCTCTTTAGTTTTGGTGCCACAAATTCATTGTGGGGTAGCGTGCTACTTCTCTAGGTTGACCTTCTATATGTGGTGCCTAAAACATTGTCGCCTTAGATTAACTTTTTAATTGTTTGAAACCATTTTTACCACAGGTCCATACTCCGGGACAAGCCCCCACACCCCTACCGGATAAGTGGTGATAGGCCCAATCCCCCGTTAGACCCTAAAAAAATTCTCATAGTTTTTTTTTTCACCATATATATTGTATCGCGAAATTTTCAAGTCTGATAAAATAATATTCAAGTCATGAAGCTTTAATAGTTCTCATCAAGAAATGAGATGGAAATGCTTCAGCTAGTGAAAATCTACATCAAGAGGCTTTTTGGGAGGACAAATAAAAAATACATCTAAACATCATTAAACTTCATGATTCTAATACACATCATGGGATGAATTCTCAATCATATATAGGTGAGCATCACATATATATATATATATATAGGTTTAACACACAATGCTACATAATGGTGGTGGATAAATATGCATGTCAAATTGATCATAGTTGTAAAATTGTTAGCTAGAAACTAAAAATTTCTAATCCGATTCCTAAGTGCATCTTTTTAAAAAAAACAAAAACAAAAAATGATAATAATTTCTAATAAAATGTAAAAATTATCTTAAAAAATTAATAACATTCAATTTAGAAAATTTTAAGATATTATATAAAAAAAATTCATCATCTTAACATTTAAAAGTAATTTTTAAAGATATAAGATAAGTTCATATTATTTATATAAAAACTATTTTATAATTTACATAGAAATTACTATTATATATATATATATATATATATATATATATATATCATATATTGCATTGGGTTATTTCACAATATTGGAGCATAGTTTACCTTAGGTGATTAAAGATGTGATACGGTATAGTTTTTAGGATAGATGTGATAATTTATAATTGAAGTTTTGATATGGGTTAATTAGTAATATTAAACAAAGGATAATGTTTTTTCATATTCTTAGATTTAATTTTTGGTGAAAATAATTAAGAGTAATTATTTGATAGTGATTTTAAGAAATGTTTTTAGTCTTTTTAATACTTGAAAAAGAAAATTTTTCAAGTATTAGAAAAACCAAAAATACCTTTTAGAAACAGTACCAAACATATTCTAAATATGTACTCAATAATCGATTTAATAAATTCACAAGTGTCAAAAGAAATATGACATCAAGATATGTTAATAATTTTTTTTTTTTGAAAAATAATTCAACATATTTATTGAATTCACATTCAAGACAAGGTCGCCTGTAACACAGGTGCATGACTATCCATTTATTCCCAGTTGCCTTAGATAAACATCCCCTTACTCTTAAGTCATTTTGTTTTTTTTTTTTTTTTTGTGATTGCATGTTGAAAATTTGATTTTAACATGAGTTCACTAGGAGTTCAGGACAACTATTAATTAATGGGGGCAGTTCTCGACCTCCATGGCCTACCTACTAATTTTGGTGGGTTGCTCACAGGTGACGTCTAACTTAAAATAAGTCCATCACCCAACTTACTATTCATGGACAAACAAAATATTAGTAATGTACCAATCATCTTGTATATGTAGTAACATTTTCAAATTTTTAATCTAAACCTTGGTGTAAATAATTAAATTTAAATAAATTAATTAAAATGTATATATAATTTTTTTTTTCACCCGCAATTGAAGGCTGGTGGAGTGGTGAAATCTTGAAAATAGAAGCCAACCATGCAGCAAATAAAGTGACCCAAAGTCCAAGACCACGTTTAGAGCATTTGTCCATTTTTACTTGTTTTCAACGGCTTCTAGTCTTGAAGTTGAAATCTGGGGTTTCTTAAACACTATTCTGAATTTTCTCTCTTGCGTTCTGTTTTTCACATTTTCTAGGAAATGGGACTTTTTTGTTTGGCTATCAGCAATGAGTTTCTTGTCAGAATCTGTAAAAGAACTAGAACTTGCAGAGAAAAAATAAATAATTTGAGAGTTAAGAATTGAAGGAAGGCACACATCTATTTCACAAATGAGAATGCCTATTTATAGGCTTACAACCAAACGGAAATTGCAAAAAAAATCTCAGCTACTTTTAGATTTTATTAGCACTACTTCTACTAATTGAAAACAGAAAATTATGGAGTAAGAATCTGATATGAAACCATAACAAAGACTAAGTCTAACTAAGACTTTTTCAAACTTCAGAGGCAAACTTTCATGAGTTCTAACACTCCTCCTTGAGATTTGCCTTAGACATGCCAAACTTCAACCTTAGAAACTCCAACATTGATTTAGGAAGTGCCTTAGTCATTATGTCAGCAAGTTGCACATCAGTTGAGCAATAATGCAACTTGACAAGTGAATTCTTTTTAGCTTCCCTTATAGAATGAAATTTTACATTTATGTGTTTAGTCTTGCCATATTAAATAGGATTTTGAGCGATGGCAATGGCTGACTTGTTGTCACAGTAAAGCTCTGTTGGTGAGCTTTGTTCCTAGCCTAGATCAGCAAGCAATTTCCTTAACCATATTCCTTGATTTGCAACAGCTGCTAAGGAGATATACTCAGCTTCTGCAGTTGATTGTGCCACTACTTCTTGCTTTCTTGAATTCCAGCAAACGACACCTGAACCGATTGTAAATACATAGCCTGGAATGCTCTTCATGTCATCAACACTTCCTGCCCAATCACTATCAGCATAGCCATCTAGCTTAACTCTTCCTGTCTTTAAATACCAGATGCCAAGATTTGTTGTACCTCTAACATACTTCAACACCCTTTTTGCAACTCCCATGTGAACATTGCTAGGTGAACTCATGAATCTTGAAAGCAAACTAGTTGGAAACATCAAGTCAGGTCTGGTTGCTGTCAAGTATAGTAGGCTGCCTACCAAGCTTCTATATGCAGAGGGTTTCTTAAGTTTCTCACCATCATTCTTTGAAATTTTCTCATTTTGTGCCAGCGGAGTTGCTACTTCTTTGCATGATTCTGGCTTGAATTTCTTGAGAATATCAACAACATATTTTCTCTGTGAAATGAAGATACCTGAGTTGCATTGGTATATTTCCATTCCAAGGAAGTAGTTCATGATGCCAAGGTCAGACATCTCAAATACATCTTGCATTTCCATTTTGAACTCAGCTAGCAATCGTACATTACTTCCAATCACTGGCATGTCATCAACATAAAGTGACACTACCAATTGCAAACCATTCTCATTTTGTTTCAAATACAAAGTAGCTTCATTTTCACTCCTCCTAAATCTAAGTTGGATCAGGTGAGAGTCAATTCTGCTATACCAGGCCCTTGGTGCTTGCTTCAAACCATAGAGAGCCTTTGCAACTTGTACACTTTGTGTTCATGCCCAGTAACCTCAAAGCCTCTGGTTGTTGAACATAAATTTCTTCAAGAAGTATGCCATTTATAAAAGCTGACTTGATATCTAAATGGTACACTTTTCATCCCATTTGACCAGTAAGTGCAAGTAACAACCTTATAGTGTCATGTCTGGCTATTGGTGCAAATGTATCACCATAGCCCACTCCAGCAACTTGAGCAAAACCCTTCTCAACCAATCTAGCCTTGTGCTTGAAGATTAAACCATCTTAATTGAATTTGGTTCTGAAAACCCATTTTACACCAATTGTCTTCTTAGCTTCAGGTAATTCTATCAACTTCTAAGTTCTATTTCTTTCAATAACATCAATTTCAGCTTTCATAGACTCAATCCATTCTAGAAATCTTGCAACTTCTATGTAACATGTATGCTCAGCATGTACAAGATTGCACCTCTCATACGCATTAGATAATGGCCTTACCTTAAGCACTGGTGTGTCTAAAGTTGCTTCAACATCAAGTGGATCTTCTGCTGGTTCAAGAATAGATGGAGTGGTTTGATCACATTTATGGACTTTCTTCAAGTCCCAATTCCAGTAGGAATTTTCATCAAAGTGCACATCTCTACTTATCACAATTTTCATTCTACTCAAGCTATAAATTCTATAACCTTTTGATTCTGCTGCATACCCAACAAAAACACCCTTCTCAGCTATTTCATCAAGCTTACCTCTCTTGATAGATGGCACATGAAGGTAACACAATGAACTAAACACTTTCAGGTGCTTGATAGAGGGTTTTACACCAGACCATGCCTATATTGGTGTTTTGCTCTGAACAGACTTAGTCAGTAGTCCGTTAAGCAAATATACTGAGGTGATAACTGCTTCAGCCCATAGAAGCTTTGGTAGCTTCTTCTCGAATAGCATGCACCTCGCCATCTCCATTACCGTTCTGTTTTTCCTCTCAGAGACTCCATTCTACTATGGTGAGTATGGAACTGTCAACTGGTGTACAATTCCAACTTCTTGACAAAAAACATTGAACTCTTTTGAGGTATATTCACCTCCATTATCAGTTCTGAGCACCTTAACCTTCTGGCCACTTTGAGTTTCAACCATTTTCTTAAAGCTTTTGAACACAAAGAGCACTTGTGATTTGGTTTTTAGAAAATAAACCCAAGTCATTCTATTGAAATTATCATTAAATAGTGCAAAATAAACATTGTTGCTCAATGAGGCTATGCTCATTGGTCCACAAATATCTGAATGAACTAATTCCATCTTGTGAGTAACTCTCTTGGACATATTTTGAGAGAATGATTTGCGATGCTGCTTCCCTGGCTCACAACTTTCACAAGTTTGATCATTAACTGTGATTTCAGGCATGTCTTCAACCATACTTCTTGCATGAACTTCAATGACTTCAAGTTGAAATGACCATATCTTTTGTGCCAAACAACACTCTCATCAATCTTGGCACTAAAGACATGACCTTCAACTAAATCAAGCTTCAAATAAAAGTTATTTCCATTCATTTTAATTTTTGTTATCTCTGTTCCATGTACATCAGTGATAAAACAAAAATTTTCTTTAAAAGAGACTGCATATCCTTTTCTTGAAGATCCTTCAGGTTTTCTTTTGTTGTTCTTAAAGAAATTCTTTCCTTTCAGGTTTCCAGAACTCTTTCCCTTATGATTTGCTCAAAAAGCACCTTCAGTAGCTTCAACACCTCTCATTAAGACCCTTTGCTCCTGCGCATGAAGCTTGCTGGTTAATTCTGCAATTGTGAGACTTTACAAGTCACAAGACTCTTCAATTGTAGAGATCTTGGCTTCAAACTTTTGAGGCACTGAAACCATGATCTTTTCTACCACCTTTTGATCTATAAATGCCTTGCCAAGAAGCCTCATTGGTTTACAACATCCATTAACCCGCTAGAATAATCTTTCACAGATTCATTGTCTTTCATCTTCATCAATTCAAACTCTCTCTTCAATGTGAGGAGCCTGACAGTTTTGACTTTGTCACTGCCCTTAAATTCACCTCAGAGTTTGTCCCATACCTGTTTAGGTGTTTCCAAGTCCATGATTTTGGTGAAGATGTGGTCTGCAAGTCCTGAATGTAGGCAGGTGATGGCTTTGTCTTTCTTAAGTTTTTCCTCCTCATATGCTTTCATCTGAGCAATTGTAGGATTTGCTCCCAATGGTGGTGGATCAGCTTCAGACATCACAACATTCCACAAACCTTGAGACCTTAAGTAAAACCTCATCTTGACAACCCAAATGTGATAATGTTCACCATTAAACACTGGAATAACAGAGGAAGTACTGCTGGAAGTAGACATTTTTGCACCACAACTGCCTGAAAAAAATAAATCACTCAACCTCATTGTGTTTAGCACTCAAAACACTCAAAGAAACTTTGCCTCACAACCCGTAGGAACAGGGCTCTGATACCACTGTCAAAATCTGTAAAATAACTAGAATTTGCAGAGAAAAAATAAATAATTTGAGAGTTAAGAATTGAAGGAAGGCACACATCTATTTCACAAATGAGAATGCCTATTTATAGGCTTACAACCAAACAGAAATTGCAAAAAAATCTCAGCTACTTTCACATTTTATTGGCACTACTTCTACTAACTGAAAACAGAAAATTATGGAGCAAGAATTTGATATGAAACAATAACAAAGACTAAGTCTAACTAAGACTTTTTCAAACTTCAAAGGCAAACTCTCATGAGTTCTAACATAACATGGCATATGGGTTTTGGGTTTTTCAAGTGAGGGAAGCCTATCATAGCATTTAAAAATGGATCCCCGTAGTGGCCAACACCATAGGATGATAATTCATCATGGTTCTTAATCATGATCTTTATTAAATAGATCAAACCCAAGTACGATACAGATAATAATCGGATTAGAAAAACATAAATTCATCTAATTATTTAATAAACAATAAGTCGTATAATTCATTTAATTAATCTAATAATCATACAAAATTAGGTCTTATACAAATCTACACGATTAATTTCTTAATCTAATATGTTTATAATTCAATTAATTTATTTATTTAAAATCAAATTTTAAATAAATCAAATATAAGTTAAATGAGTTAGGGTTAATCATATTAATCAGTATGATTATCAAGTTGGTCAATTAGGATCAAAATTGTGTTTGACTAATTTATTTAAAATAACTTATTTATTAAACGAGTTATACATATTGACATAAATTTAATCCTTAAACCCACAAAAAATAAATTGAATTTGAGTCGTGTTAACGAAATATATTACACTTTTGACACTCAGTCTACGTAAAGAAAAGATGTTGCATCTTGCCATTAGCTAAGCTTAGAGCATCCAACAACTGACTATAAGGGTCCATATCTTAGGCTAAATTGAATGAAAGCATTATATTATACAAAACCCCCTATGCTGATGATGGTGCAAACGCCAAATTTGACTTCCCAAAGTTGTATAATAATGTATTAGTTGTGTCTATTGTGCGGAAGTTAGGTACAACTTAGTGACATGTGTGTATGGGGCTTGGAATCTAGTGAGAATCCATTGGATAGGAGTACAGAATGTCGGCCATGAGCATGATCTAGCCATCCACATTTCTCTGTGTCAGAGGGGTCAGGACCATGGAAGAAAATATCAAAATATATTACTGATATAGTATTAGAGGTTATAAAAACGATATTTGATGAAAAAAATATTATTCTAACAAAATTATTTTAAGAAGTATCGATATATATGTGATTACTGATATTTTCATCTTTGGTCAAATTAGTTTTTGGATTTACCCATATATGACATTTGAGATTCAGCTTAAAAGTTGGATCAACCCACCTGATCACCTAAGCTTATAGAATAGTTACAATGAAAAAAATATAGTTATATGACATGGAAACACTTGAGTCTTCATTGATTTCCTTTTCAGATTGAAAACTATTAGAAAAATTGATAGTTTTTTATTCTTCAATTGTCATGAAATTGGTATCCACAAAACCAAAGAAACACCCTAAAACTAGTCCAAAATCTTATCTACCCCACATAAATTACAGAAAATTATCTTAACAGCAACCAAATTCCTAAGTCTTTGCACAAAATCCTATCCAAGAGAGATCTTTTAGATTTCTTATCCACTCTGGATTGACTGGTAGAGACTTTTAAACCAGGGTTGTGCCACAAGCTCATGAACAAATAAAATTGGACAAAGAATTGAATGAGTGGATAAACATCATTGTCAATGTTTCTACTTGAGCGAGAAATACGTTAGATTTCTACACTTCTGAATAGTTGCCTTGAGTGATCCCTTGGTCCCACAGTATTTGCTTCCCCCTTTCCTCGTGGTTTGGGAAAAGGACATCCACACAGTTTGGTGTAGGAACCACCCTTTCCTTTGCTATCCATGATTATTTTTCTTCCCAATAATAAGGAAAACATTCATCAAGGCCCCATGTGAAAACTATTATTGATGACTATAGGAATAGAACTATTCAATTTTTCCCATATACAGGACATTGGATGGATACTGAAAACAAATAGAATTACATTAAAATGTATAAGTGATGTATTATAATTCATTTTCTCATCTATTTTCATGTTTTGATTATTTTAACGACGATGGGATGAAATTAAATATGATTTTAACAGAAGTGAAACTTGTCTCGTAAATAGGATTCCATATTGATTTCAAGAAGTATGTGGAAGGATATCGTGGTTAATTTATTTATTTTTTCATTTTCATTTCTATTATTTTTAAATATTGAAATAACAACAAATACTCATTTCAAATTTATATTGCTAGATGCATACAAATATAAGAACTGAAGCACCAAATTCACTCCTATTCTAAGAGGAATAAGAACATTGATTTTCATTCCCTACAATCAAGTACCGAACATGGCCTAAAACGTAAGGGTTCATGGGAGATCCTCCTCGCCTATCGACCTTCTTCTATGGTGGCTAGGAACTCACTATTCAAGGATGCTTCTGGTTTGCTTGAAGAAGAAGCTGAGCTGGAAAGGTCTCTCCTTACGACAAAAGCTGGTTGTTTAGGAACTGGGAGTGTGGCAGTGTCACTGCTGAGCATTACAACTGCAACTGCCATGGTGGGACGGTCACTTGGGTCTTCTTGCACACACAACAGCCCTACATTCACGCACCTCAGAAATTCATTTGTTTTACATGTTTCACTTAGTGTCTGGTCCATCAACTCCAACACCCTGTCTTCCTTCCACAGCTTCCATGCCTGGGAAAGTTTGGACGTACAAGGGTTTCATGGCATATATATAGAATGTCCAAAGGATCAATGCAAATGAGAAATTCAAAGCACTTACATGGGCTAGAAGGCTCAGATTCTGGTCAGACTGATAAGATCTGGTGTTCCTCTTCCCGCTGATGATCTCAAGTACCACAACACCAAAGCTAAAGACATCAGACTTTTCTGAGAAAAACCCATCCAATGCATACTCTGGAGACATATAGCCACTGCATTGAACCAGTTAAAAACACTACTCGGTTAATTGGGGATGCAATCATGCAACTACTTGCATTTTACCATACACAATATGCAGTACTTACTAAGTTCCAACTACTCTGTTTGTGCTTGCTTCTACTTGCTTACTCTCAAAAATCCTTGCCAAGCCAAAGTCTGAAATTTTGGGATTCATCTCGTCATCAAGTAGAATGTTGCTTGTTTTCAAGTCTCTATGGATAATCTTCAATCTTGAATCTTGGTGAAGATAAAGCAGCCCTCGAGCAATTCCCAAAATGATATCAAATCGCTTCTCCCAGTTCAGTAACAGGCATAGAGTTTGATCTTGCAATGTTCCCATTGGAAAGCACGACTTCAGACATGTACACGTTGTAATATGGGAGAAAAAAAAAAGGAACTTTTAGGCAGGTTAGAGGCAAACCAAATATGAAGGAGTCTAAGCTTTTGTTGGGCATGTATTCATAGAGTAAAATCTTCTCATCTCCTTCAATACAATAGCCCAAAAGTCTAACCAAATTTCGATGCTGAAGTTTGGCAATTAACACAACCTCGTTCTTAAATTCCTGTAAGCCTTGTCCCGAAGCTCTTGAGAGTCTCTTTACTGCAATTTCTCGCCCTTCAGGAAACTTTCCCTAGATGCAATAGCGCATGGTATTAGACAGACAAACCAGAAACCTTGAAATGAGACTAATGTGGAAATTAAGGACTATTATTACTTTGTAAACTGGCCCAAAGCCCCCCTGTCCAAGCTTATTTGCATCTGAAAAGTGATCTGTAGCAGCCAGTATGTCTTCTAAGTCGAAAAATGGTACGTCAATGCCTTTCTTATCATCTTCTTTGAATTGCTCAGAGTCTATTAAGTCTTTCACACGGCTCTCGCTATGATACAAGTGAAGCCCTGGATTTGTTCTGTTTTCTGAATTCAGAAACAAGACTACGTTATGAAGAAGTCCCCTAAAAATATTATCAATTCTGCCAATCAACACCAAACAAAAAAAGACCAGAAGTTAAAACGGTGGCGCAAATAGCACAAAGATTACCTTGCCTTTTGGAGATGGTTCTTTTTCGAAAATAAGCAATACAACCAATGATGCATAGAAGTGCAACTACTACAACAGCAGTTACTATGCCTACCACAACTACCAGAGCCGAGGATGATGATGATGACTTCTGGTTTGCACGTGTTGGAGCCTCCGCAAGATTGCCACCATCTGAAACAAAGAAAGACCACTCTCATTCATGGAGAAGGCTGCGCATCCGCCATTACTAATCACTGTGTCTTTCAATGCAATTTAGCAATATGCTTGCTGAAAAGCATCCTCACCTTGTGTACAATTTAAACTGGAGCTGTTCCATTTGAAGTTTTGATTACAAAAGCACCTTCTCTTTCTATTTTGCGTTCTGCAACTCGAATTTGGCCAGTCCTTGCAGTCTGTTGTTGAGTTACAAACGGGCTCTGGTGGTGGATCCCAACTTATTTCAATTTCATACTGACCTTTCATAGGCATGCTGGAGCTAGAATTTCCTGTGTCAGCATTGCACCAGCTAGCTATTCTGAAAGGTGGATTGAGCTGCAGTATCTGCGTGTCTTGTGAATTTCGTGCTTCGCAGTTATCAATATCATTCACTTGGATGAGAAACTTCGATCTCTCTGGAGTGATGCTGGTTACTCGGTAGCTGCCATTAGATAAGGCGAACCAGACTTGGTCTGTGGCCTTGTCACATCTGAAACTGAAGTACATGGGATCACCACAGTTTGGTCCAGTGCTTAGTGGATAGGGGATCAAGTTTGTGCCACAAGTTTCACAATTTCTTACTGTTGATTCTGCAGAATTAGAATGAATTTCATGATTTTCCTCATTAACAATCAATTAAATTCAGAAGTAGAAGGGGGCAAACAGAGAGGATACCTATATCTGATTTGGCGACACGGAGAGAAAGATTATAGCCATCTGTGTTATACTCCTGAAGACTACCGAGATCTTCAGACCAAATCCAGCACTTGGGAGGGGTGCTAGCACGGCCCCTTTGTATCGTTCCAACTCCAGCATAAGCTTGACAGCGACAGGTCTTAAGGCACTCTCTTCGGCATTCACTTTCATCCTTACCCGAAAGCTCAATGTCATACTTTCTTACTTTAATCATCTTCAAGATCAAGAATGTGTCCCCACAGAGGGTTGTCTTTTTAGAACACCCACCTGAAAAATCTCCATTAGTCCATCTCTCCAGCGAGTTAGGCTCGAATCCAGGCAAACATTTGCACATAAATGCATTGTTAACATTGCAAGAACCGAAATTCCCACAAGCATTCAACACACTGCATCGGTCTTGCGGCGCCCACCAGAATGCAGACCACTCCTCCGTATAATTATCCCAAACTAGATATCGTATTTCCCCGGTGAAATTCATCACCAACCGTGTATAAGAACTGCGGACAAATTGAGACCCAGTTGGTTTTCGGGTCTTGCTAAAATTGGATAAGAGCTCGGCTGCTGCAGAACTCATTCCTTCTGATTCCTCACTTCTCCAATATTTAACAATTGATTCTTCAAATATGATATACTGATCTTTATCATCATCTTGCTTGAAAGTATAGCTTCCAGGTGCAGGGTCAACGGGGCTTACCCATGAAGTCAATGTTAAGTTTCCCTCCATAATCATCCCAGGAAGAAAAGTATCAGTTGGGTTCTTGAAACTCTCCCAAAGAATCTTCCCAGATCTGTTGTCCCTTAAAACAAAGTTCCCAGAATCCATGACCTTGGCCACCCTACCCATGGAAGATGAGCTTCCAAGATTAGTAAACCAGTAAGCTGCTCCACTTTCATTCACTAGCTTGAGGTTACCGTCATCTGCAATGGCAAGAGCTCCAACACTGTCGTCAGGAAGGGGGTTGTCTCTATTGGCTACCCATACAACTGTTCTCTCCTTCAACCCGTAGTACCATATGCCAATGTATTTTCCATTGTTGAACCCTCCCTTGGGAATAAAGAAGCCCAATTCAAAAGTTTGATTGGCTGAAACAAGAGTTCCTCTACCATCATCAATAAGCAAATTGTCTGGTGTGATGGTATCTCTAGCAGAGCAGCACAGGATAGAACACAAGAAGAAAAAGATTGCATGTCGCATTGAGTTGCAGAGATTGAAACCATTAATTTTCATCTAGTCCTTTGCAGGATAGAACCCAAGAAGAAAAAGATTGCAGACAGCATATGAGTTGCAGAGACTGAAACCATTAATTTTCATCTAGTCCTGTTGCCCACCATTTTTTTTAATGGTAAGAGTACGAAAAGTTTGGTGGCATAGTTGAGTGTGGGGTTGCTGCTGCTGTAACGCACTCTCAATATTATCATAAATAAATAAATAAAGATTATTAAAAAAAAAACCTCCATTGTATCTAGGTTGACATCTTATTATGGGAAAAGAAAGAAAGGAAAAAAAAGCACTGCAGAATTAAATAAAAAAAATCCAAAAAATTAAAAGTGAAATGGAAATTCTGCCCCCTTAAAAAAAATATAAATTTAGTTTTAATTCTTTTTTTAAATAAAAAAACAATAATGATAATTAAACATTATTAATAAAAAATAATACTTACCTTTGAGTATCAATGATATATTAAGATTTAATTAAAATTTAAAAATATATTTTATGTTAATACCTATTTCTTCCCTTTTTATCCTATCTTTATCTCCTTTTTTTAGCGGAACCATTGTTCCAATTTATTTTGCATTAATTCAAATTATATGAGCTTTTTTGTTTTATAATAAACCCTTCAATGAAATTGACTTTTTAAAATTTTGTATTTGATGGTTTATAAGCTTTAATTTAATGGTGGGTTATCTATAGTTTTAATCTTAATATTTTAAAATTTTTTATTTTTTAAAATTGTAACATTTAATTAAATAATAAATTATGCTTTCTTTAGTTTTTGATGATTTACTCTTATTGAATTGTTTATATGAAGTGATTGTTGGGACGTTATTTGTTTTTATTTTTGGCTCTGGCCAGCCGTACCACCGAATTGTGCCAGACGGGGGCATCACAGCCGGAATGGGCCAAGACCAGAGTGGCCTCCCCAGGATTCAAACTTGGGTCCTAAATAGAAAACACTACCAGTAGAAAATGCAGAAGAAAAAATGCAAGAGTGAGGGGCTCGGTCTGCTATTTAAAGAGAGACAGCCCCTCGGTATTCTAACCGCTCAGCTGCACCGTTATTGAAAAGACACGCTGCCTGGGAATTCCCAGAGACGGCGGCTCATCATAAATGCTCTTCTCCCTCTTCGCCTCCGCGCACAACGTGACCCAATGAGCAGAAAAAGTAACCTCAATTTCAAAAATAATCATTTTTAACCCGCCCATTTTGCCCGGGCAAAATCGACAGGTTAAAAGGGGGGCATTGTAGGGACCCCTCCCCCTGATGACACATGGCGCGCATTTCTATCCGGAGCAACTCCATTCGGACTCTCCCAAGAGGACACGCGGCGCGCTCCCCTATCCCGGACTCCTTCAGGGAAAAGCACACGGCACTCGCGAACATCACATCCGGACGATAGCATATCCTATCCGGATATGTTGTCCGGATCATTGACTAAAGTGAGCATGCCTTGCTACGTCATTCCGACAGCCTGCCACAGCCCACGTTCCGCCGCCTACAGAGCGAAAGGACAGGAATGATGGCAAGTCACTTCCCACGATTTCTAACAACCGCCCATAGGGTGATGATGGTCCTGCCACCACCTAGAGGCATCATGATGAGCCAAAAAGTCTTCCCACCATTAAGACGGAGGCAAAGCTTCTGACACTATATAAAAGGACTTTCACACAAGGAGGAAGGTAAGCTTGTTATCCCTGAGAAAAAGGCTGATAACTTAATCTCTCTAGCCATGGCTAACAAAACCATCGAAGGGTGTGTCCGGACACCCTGTCCGGACATCTTTTGCAGGAACAACTGAACCAGAACTCAATCTTGGTTGAAAGCGTGCGTCCACTTGACAGCTACGTGGATCCCTAGGACGCAAGGCCTCAACAGTGATAGCTTATGTTTTATTTTAATTATAAAGCTGATGCACCTTAATAAAATATTTTGACTATAAATAATATCGGTAAAGATCTCTACACATATTGTGTAATATATTTGATGAAGACCTCAACATATATTGTCTACTTTTGAGTCCATTAGCTTTTATATTCCTACTAACAACATTGTTTACATATTCCAGATAGCTAAAGGTGGTCATCCTCGTGTTTTCAATTAGGAATTAGTTTTAATATCACTTAACCCAACTCATGTAACCTTATTTTCTTTAAACCCATTAATCCTCGCAACTTTAAACCCTAACAACAAATGGGTCACCCCTTAAAGTACTAAAAATTTCTTATTCAAATTATATGAAATATTATATTCGATCATTTATATAGACACATTGTTCTCATCATGACCCATAGGGTTTATGGATAGTCAAAACTCTACATATTTTTTATTAGGGATTAGCACAACCTACTAGACTTCTTGATTTTACGTATACTAAATGCATCTCTTATAAGTATTACAAATTCTCATAAGAGAATTTGAAAAAGGGAAAAGTGGGTTTTTCCTCACTAATTTAAAGATATATAGAAAAAAAACCTCAAATTTTATAAATAAGTTTTACCTTTATCAATTTAAAAATATTTTAAAATACATACACTTTTACATAAATCAGATAATTATTTTCTAAAATAGCACTTTACTTGATAATATTAAATAAAATTATCAAAAAATCATTTATCATTTTAAGTTAATAAAAGTACATTACAAACAAATATATTATAAATTTTTATTATATAATATAAGGTACAAATCATTGTGGAAAAATTCAGCATATTCCTCAAGTGATAAATAAAATTTGTGTTAATTCTCTAGTTAATAATGATTTTATATTTTATATTATATAAATTCCTTTATCTTCTTACCTTTATTTTTTAATAAAATTGAATAAAATATTTGTTGATTTACATCAACAATAAAATAAGAAACTTTAAAGAAAAACCTAAAAGTTAAAAAATATAAAAATAAAATATCGACTTTCACTTTGCCTACGCTTGTTAAAAATCTAGATATAAAAAAAAAAAATACAATGGAAGTTAATATTTTATTTTATTTTATTTTAAATTTTTAAATATTTTGGTTTTAATTGCCTTTAATTTTTAAGTATTTTAGTTTTAATTGTATTTTTTAATTTTTTTAATTTCTTATTTTATAGTTCCTAAGGATGTTTGTTTTTAGAGAGAAAAAAAAAATCTTATTCAAGTCTCACAGTTAACAGAATAAAAACAGAACTAAAAAAAAAAAAATTAGTTTTTTACAATTAAACATTTATGTATCTACTTGTTAATCGGTATTATTGACATAGTAAGTGCAAATAAAAGGTTATTTTAGAAAAAAAATTATCTAACTTAAAAAAAAAATGTATGTATTTTAAAATATTTTTAAATGAAAGAAGATAAAATTGATTTATAAAATTTGGGGTTCTTTTTTCTATATTTTTTTTTCAAAGTAGTGAGTTATAACCCACTTTTCCCAAATCATCATATTTACACTGATTAAAATAATGATATAAATAACATTTTTTTTTCTTAACTTTCATGTTTTATTAAGATATTATGTTTGGTACCTAAAAAGAATGACAAAGAAAATAATTTTCTCACATTTGGATGTAATAGAAAAAGAAAAATAGTAAGGAAATGATGAGAGAAAATTTAAAAGATTTTCTTTTCCATTTTCATTAGATAAAAGCATGAAAAATTTAGGGAAAAAAAATATACTACTCAATAATTCAATTTTCTAGAAACCAAATATAGTCTAATATTGCTCTACGTTCAAAGTCAATTTTCAACAATGAATTCTCCTCTTACATTACTTCTTCTTAACTCGATTGTGACAAGTGTTGTCATATGAATTTTCTTCCCTCAATCTACCTACTGAGAAATGTAATTTTAAAAAAAAAAAGTACTCCTAATCGAATAATGAGTAATCACTAGAGACTTTGGAGTGTAGCATGCATCCTATTCTTTCAATTCTTGTCTCTCAAGCCAGTCTTAACATTTTTAAATGTACAAATTATTGACTGATGTCTAAGTTTTTTCTTTCTTCAATTTCTAGCTTTAAGTTCCCAAATGAAAAAAAAAAATGTCAAGATCTTGATTAGAAAAACCTATTGTTTAATTGGAAATAAAGTGGACTCAGTCTCCTTTCTTGTTGATACATTGCTTTCATCTCTTTTCCTTCTGGCTAGCTACTATGCTTCCCGCTCTCTTCCAAAGCCTAAAAGAAGGCTAACATTTTGTTTGTTCCCCCGCCCCCCCTATGAATACATGTCACTGGCTATGATCATGGTGATGTTCATTTTTTAAAACAAAGAAAAATGAAAAATATGAGCATCAACCAATAAATTTTAGTACCCTTTCTCCAACTTGGAGGAGTTCCAAATGGGTAAATTTCTTATATTTTTGTTATAATTTTTATGTTTTTATTTAAATAAACAAGACAATCCATTTTTCTTCTGAACATTTTTTCTTTCCTCTTTAGCCCTAATGGCAGTCCACTTCAAATATTTTTGTGCCCAAATGGTCAAAACTAAGGAAAGATTCACTTCAAGAAAAAATTAGGAGAATTAAAAATCAAAGCCCAAAAAGGGTTCCAGCAAGTGGATGATTTTTCTCAGTCAACTACTGCAATTCGGGTCTTCCTTCCTCTACTTCCTATTTCATTTCCCATAGGTAGGTTAGGCACATTGACATCTTTTTATTAGGCCATTTCTGTTTGCTTTTGTGTTTTTTTGGCAAATCATAATCTGATGTAGATCCTGATGGAACAGGTTTCTATAGAAAAATCAACAAGGGCTTTTTTTAACTTTTAGTAAGATTCTATGTTATCTCATGGGTATGGCATGGAAGAATTGATCCTTCACTGAAAATTGAATTGAGAGGAAAAAAAAAATGTTTATTCATTTTTTTTATTATAGCTCCTTTACACATGTCACAATCCCATTTGCCTTCATTTGTAGGCATGACATCCAAAAATAGTTTTCAGCACCATAATTTGATGAGAAAAATGGGTTTTGACTCATTAGTATGAAAATTTACACAAAAAAAAACACTCTAATTTTTTTAATTTAGTATTGTCTTTATCTATTTCAAAATCAACACCTTTTTTTTTTTACTTTTAGGAAAATTCTATATTATCTTATGGGTATGGCGTGGATGAATTGACCATTCATTGAAAATTAAGGGAAAAAATAGATATATATTTATTTTTGTGTTATAGCTCCTTTATATATGTCACAATCCAATTTGTATTAATTGGTTGGGCCTGGTATGACATTGGAAAATAGTTTTCGATACCATAATTTGATGAGAAAAGTGAGTTTTGATTCACTAATATGAAAATATATAAATAAAAAAAAACCTTAATTTTTTAAAAATCAACAAGGGCTTTTTTTTTTTTTAATTTATAGGAATATTCTATGTTACCTCATTGGTATGGCATTGGAGAATTGACCATTCATTGAAAATTAAGGGAAAAAAAAAAAGATATTTATTTATTTTTGTATTATAGCTCCTTTACACATGTCACAATCCTATCTATGTCAGCATCACATGTGATGCTTGCAAATTAGCACAAATAGGAGAAGGTGCAGAGTTAGCATCACATGTTCATGTAGTACAATATGATTGGTTCTTTCTCTTTCCCCTATAAAATTCTCTTATATAGTTGATTGGTTCTTTCTCATATATGGTTGTAGATATGATTTGATCAAACCGCATTAAAACCCGGGTAACTTAGTTTGCTTTATTTATGTTATTCTGTTCAATCTGGCATTAAAGTTTTTTATCTTGCAAGGATTCCATTGAAAAACATAACTGAAAGGGCTTTTAAGATTTGGAGTATAAATATAGTTTTCAATATCTTCCAATATATGTTGTGGGCTCAAAAAGAAGTCCTCCCAATTGCACTGAAAAATCAGAGCATTTATGCTGCAATTTGTTAATATAGTTCAGTCAGAAACAGAGCAGATAAACAGATATAACAACAAAATCCTGGGAATTGGACAATTTATTAGCAGCCTTCACCATGTACAGGATCCCATAAAGACGTCCAAAACAGAGCATCAAATGGGAACTCCTCCTGGACTATCGACCTTCTTCTATGGTGGCTAGGATTTCACTGTTCCAGGATGCTTCAGGTTTGCTAGAAGAAGAAGCTGTCCTAGAAAGGTCTCTTTTTAGGACAAAAGCCGGTTGTTTAGGAACCGGCATTGTTGCAATGTCACTGCTGAGCATTACAACTGCAACTGCCATGGTGGGACGGTCACTTGGGTCTTCTTGCACACACAACAGCCCAACATTCACACACCTCAAAAATTCTTTTGTGTTGCATGTTTCGGATAGTGTCTGGTCCATCAGCTCCAACACCTTGTCTTCTTTCAATAGCTTCCATGCCTGGGACAGTTTGAGAATAGAAAGTTAAGTATGGTATGGTATATCATTGAGAACGACTAAAAGATCAAGGCAAATGAGAGATTCAAAGCCCTCACTTGACCCAGAAGGCTCAGTGTTTGGTCAGACTGATAAAAGCCAGTGTTCCTCTTCCCACTGATGATCTCAAGCACCATAACACCAAAGCTAAACACATCAGACTTCTCTGAGAAAAACCCATCCAATGCATACTCTGGAGACATATAGCCACTGCATTGAACCAGTTAAAAGCACTACTCTGTTAATTGGGGATGCGATCATGCAACTGCTTGCTTTTTTCTGTACACAATATGCAATACTTACTAAGTTCCAACTACTCTGTTTGTGCTTGCCTCTACTTGCTTACTGTCAAAAATCCTCGCCAAGCCAAAGTCTGAAATTTTGGGATTCATCTCATCATCAAGTAGAATGTTGCTTGTTTTCAAGTCCCTATGAATAATCTTCAATCTTGAATCTTGGTGAAGATACAGCAGCCCTCTAGCAATTCCCATAATGATGTCAAACCGCTTCTCCCAGTTCAGTAACATGCATAGGGTTCGATCTTGCAAGGTTCCCATTGGAAAGCATTACTTCAGATATGTATACAAGAATGTATATGTTACATGAAAAAGAAAAGGGCTTTAAGGCAGGTTTAGAGACAAACCAAATATGAAGGAATCTAAGCTTTTGTTGGCCATATATTCATAGAGTAAAATCTTCTCATCACCTTCAACACAATAGCCCAAAAGTCTAACCAGATTCCGATGCTGAAGTTTGGCAATTAAAACAACCTCATTCTTAAATTCCTGTAGGCCTTGTCCTGAAGCTCTCGAGAGTCTCTTAACCGCAATTTCTCGCCCCTCTGGAAACTTGCCCTGGAAGCCACAGTGCAAATGCATTGGGCATATGTTAGAACTTGGTGACTTGAATTCTATTTGGTTCGACTCCAGAAGCTCGCGATGTGATATAGGTAGTAAAGCTAAAATTATGAATTTTTTTTGGGTTTGTGGTAGTAACAGAGGGATCGGACCTATTACTCTTTCATGCATTTACATACATATATATATATGCATACGATGATGTATAGTTTTCAGGGTTATGATGATTATGTTTTTACTATAGGCGTCCGTATCTCTTTCCTCTTGTACTAATTTTTGATATAGTAAAATTTCTTCTCCTCGTGGTCTTTCCTATCTAGGGTTTTCCACACAAATCTGTGTTCTTATCCTGTTTTATTTTTTATTGCATATTCTCATTATTTTGTAACAGCATAGATGATGATAAACCAGTTGAAAATGAGAGGAACATGGAAATTAAGAACAATTACCTTGTAAACTGGCCCAAAACCCCCTTGTCCAAGCTTATTTGCATCTGAAAAGTTATCTGTAGCAGCCAGTATGTCTTCTAAGTCGAAAAACGGTACATCAATGCCTTTCTTATCCTCTTCTTTGAATTGCTCCGAGTCTATTAAGTGTTTCACACGACTCTCACTATCATATAAGTGAAGCACTTGATTTGCTCTGTTCTCTGAACTCAAAAAAAAAAAAAAAAAAAAAAAAAAAACAGAAAATATTGTATAGAAGACCCTGAAATATTCTCAATTCAGCCAAGCACAAGTCGAAAAGAAAAGACCAGAAGTTATAGGCTAGTGCATGTGGCACAAAGATTACCTTTCCTTTTGGTGATGGTTCTTTTGCGCAAATAAGCAATATAACCAATGATGCCTAAAACCGCAACTAGAACAACAGCAATTGTTATGCCTACCACAACCACTGGAGATGACGACGATGACTTCTGATCAGCAGGTTTGACACCTGAAACAAAGAAGGAACTGAATTGAACTTCTCTCACCTACCCAGAAGGCAAATTTAGTAAGATACTTGGTGAACAGAATCCTCACCTTGTGTACAATTTAAACTTGAGCTATTCCATTTGAAGTTTTCATTGCAAAAGCACCTTCTCATTCCATCTCGCGTTCCGCAGGTTGAATTTGGCCAGTCCTTGCAATCTGCTGATGAGGTACACGCCGGCTCCGATGGTGGATCCCAACTGATCTCTACTTCAATACTATTTTTCAATGACATCCCAGAGCCAAAATTGTCAGTTCCAAACTCTTTGCACACATCAGTCATGTGAAAAGGCGGGTTTAGTGGCGGAATCAGACTTCGTGAACGGCAATTTGCTTCTTTCAGTTGGATTACAAATGTTAATGTCTCTGGGTTAATGCTAGTTACTCGGTAGGCACCACCATGTACCTTGAACTGAACCTGGCCTGTGGCATCGTTACATTCAAAATTGAAGTACGTTGAATCACCACACTTTGATCCAGTGCTTAGAGGATAAGGAATCATGTTTGAGCCACAAGTTTCACAATTCCTTACTGTTGGTTCTGCAAAGACAGTAGAATACCATGTGGGCATTTCAGTTACAAATGGATTAATGCTTGTTTTTTCAAAGAAAAAATAAAATAAAAATTGAAAGGGACATACTTATATCTGAAATGGCCACACGAACGGAGAGGTTGTGGGCATCAAAGGCATACTCCTCCTGAAGATCAGTAAGGTCTTCCGTCCAAATCAAGCATTTTAGGGCATCAGGAACACCTCTTTCTTGTTTGATATAAGCATAAGCTTGACATTGGCATTTTTCAAGGCAAGCCTTTCTGCAAGGATCACTATGATTTGGATCTGCGTCAATCAGAGAGTCTGGCTTTCTCACTTTCATCATCTTTAAGCTCAGGAAGATGTCTTTACTAGAATTCTCCTCGCATATGGGAGACTTTCTGGTACACCCACTTGAAAACTCTTCAGTTTTCCACTTATCCGGCGAGGCGGGTTTGAACCCAGGTAAACATTTGCACATCAAAGGATTTTTAGTGTTACAACTACCGAATTTCCCACAAGCTTTTGACACACTGCATCGATCTCGAGGTGCCCACCAGTCTGGAGATGATGTATTCGGATTCAGATAGTACTGGATTTTCCCTGAAGAACTCATCACCAACCGCATGGTATTATTATACCTGGGGGACGGTATTTCAAGGGTTCTATTGTAGAATTTTCTATATGTGGCTGGCTTACCAGTCTTGCTGAAGTTGGATAACAGGCGGAGTATTACATCTAGAATTTCATCAGGCGTTCCTTTCGAGTCCTCACTGCTCCAATATGGGACAATTGAACTTTCCCATATGGTATAATGATCCTTATTGTCTTCATCTATCTTGAAAGTATAGTTTCCAGGTGCCGGGTCATCAGAACTCAGCCATGAAGTCAATGCTAAGTTTTCATCCATCTTCATCCCCGGAAGAAAAGTATCTGTAGGATTATGGAAGCTCTCCCAAAGAATCTCCCCCGATCTGTTGTCGCTCAAAACAAGGTTCCCAGAGTCCATGAGCTTCACCACCCTCCCTGTAGATGAAGATGTTTCAATAACAGAATTCCAGTGAACTGCCCCATTTGCATCCAATACCTTGAGCTGACCATCTTCTTTAATGGCAAAAACTCCAGAGGGGGTGTCAGAAAGGGGAAGGGGGTTATTTCGGTTGGCCACCCATACAATGCTTCGTGGTATCGACTTGTAATACCATATGCCCACGAATCTTCCAATCTTGGAGCTTCCATTTGGATTAAAGAAGCCAAGTTCAAAAGTTTTGCCTGCAGAAACAACAGTTTCTCCATCATTACTAAGCCAGTCCTCCGGTGTGATGGTATCTCTGGCAGAGCAATACAGGACAGAACACAAGAAGAAAAAGATGGTAGATAGCATGCGAGTTGCAGAGACAGGAACCATGAATTTTCTGATCATTTTGCCTCTTTTTAGAGCTGTCCTCAAATCTATAGTTTTTAGTGGAGACTTTTCCTCTTGACCCTGAGTGGAGCAAAGTCACATCAATACTGTCATCTTAGTCTTCCTCCCGCAAACCACACAAACCAAATCAGGGTTATCCTTTTATAGCCACTATTTATTTTGGACCTACCTACCCTCATTTCACTCCAGTAATAAAATGAAATGTGTGAATTGCATGTGATTAAATAAAAACAAAAACATGTATCTAATCGGTATTATACTGATTCAGTACTGTAGAATTTTCTCTAAAATAAAAACAAAAACATATAACTAATTGAATGATTAATCATTGGAGTGTAGCATGCAAAGCTTTTTCTTTCTTCATCTTAATGAGACAATGAATAAAAATAAGGTGGACCATGTCTCCTTTCCAACGCACACCTTTCATCTTTTCTCTTTATCGCAACATGTTTCTCATTCCACTCCACTTTTTTCTTTGTATGTATAGTTAATCTCTTTTAAGAAATAAAGTATGAGCATCAACTGATAAATTTTTCTGTACTTTCTTCAACTTGGAGGAGTTTCATAATGGGATAAACAAGAGAAATCAAGAGTCTGTTTTCACAATGTTTTTAAAAAGGGTATTTGAGATAATTTTGATAAATAGTTCTTAAATGTTTTTGAGGCAAAATTTTATTAAGAATTCAAATATAAAAACTAATTTTCTTTGTCTATGCATGTACGAAATAAAAGTTTTTAAAGTGCTATTCCCTATTTTTTCAATTGTCACTCAATGAATTCTAAAAAAAAAAACAAAACTAAAATACCTTAAAATCTTTCTAAAAAATAATTCATTTTCAAAACAAATTCTCAATAAAAAAAAATTGTGTTTTCTATCATAATTTTTTTGAAACATATTTTCTAAGTTAGAAAATAATTTTTTTATTCTAAAAGATTAATATATATATTTTCAAGAACAATCCACTTCAAATATTTTTGTGCCAAAGGGTAAAACCAAAGGAGAGAATTACTCAAACACAGGAGAATTAAGAATCAAAGGACAAAAGGGATTGGAGCAAGGTGATAACTTTTCTCAGTGAACTTCAGTGATTTGCTCAAAGGCAAGTTGCCAGCAAAATCAAGGATATAAAATATACGTGTATTTCATCTTTTTTTGTTGGACCCATTAGGTTTGCTTTTTTTCCTCTCAATTTGGGATTTAATATAATATAGATCAGGATTGAGCAGGTTTCTGTAAATAAATCAAAATGGGCCTTTTTTTAACTTGATTCCCTCTTTGCTTTCTAGTACGTGAGAAAAAGTAGAGCTAGCCTCACATGTGCACACTGCACATGGCATAGCATTGGGTACCTATTGAGTCATCTCCACCATATGATTAAGCACAGTGGCCCAAATACTAGCAATGAAGTTAGAAAATGCATTCTTCATTTTCGTTTTCTGAGAGAAGAAAAAACATATTCTTTCTCTGATTCTTCAGGAAGAGAGAAGAGACTTCTCACAGAGATAATAAAAAATAAAAAATAAAATTATTTATTTTTAATAGTGATAGTTTCTGTGTAGTTTTAAAACTCCCTAAAACTACTTCCCTATTTTCTCATTTATTTGAGTCGGGTCGGGTCAGCCCACTTGGGCATCCAAACCCAACTCCAACATTGTGGAACTTGGAAGTGTAGTTCATCTCACTGCTGAACATGAGAACTTTGTTGGACATGGTGGGACATCACTTGGGTCTCCTTGAACACTGAAGAGCCCAACATTTATATTGTCATTTAGTTTGCACCATATGCAGAGCCCAATTCAAACCATGATATTGAAAAAAGTTCTATACACAAATACAACTGATGGATAGGAGAACCAAAACAGAACATCAGATGGATAAAACTTAGTAAACTAAGTAAACGGTAAAGGATTCATTGGATCTCCTCTTAGCTATCGCCCTTCTCCTATGGAGGCTACAAGCTCATTCTTCCAGGAGGCTTCAGCCTTGCTGGAAGAAGAAGCTGTACTAGAAAGGTTCCTCTTTACAACAAAAGCTGGTTCTTTAGGAACGGGCATTGTTGCAGCATCACTGCTGAGCAGAAGAACTGCAATGGCCATGGTGGGACGGTCACTTGGGTCTTCTTGCACACACAACAGCCCAACATTTACACACCTCGAAAATTCGTTTGTGTTGCATGTTTCACTTAGTGTCTGGTCCATCAACTCCAGAACCTTGTCTTCTTTCCATAGCTTCCATGCCTAGAACAGTTCAAAAAGTTGTAGGTCAGATGGACAGAGAATGACTAAAAGATCAGTACAAATGAAAGATTCAAAGCTCTTACATGACCTAGAAGACTCAGAGTTCGGTCAGACTGATAAAATCCAGTGTTCCTCTTCCCACTGATGATCTCAAGTACCATAACACCAAAGCTAAACACATCAGACTTCTCTGAGAAATATCCATCCAATGCATACTCTGGAGACATATAGCCACTGCATTGAACCAGTTAAAAGCAGCACTCAGCTAATTGGGAAACACAATCATACAACCGCTTGCCTTTTTCTATACAAAATATACAATACTTACTAAGTTCCAACTACTCTGTTTGTGCTTGCCTCTACTTGCTTACTGTCAAAAATCTTTGCCAAGCCAAAGTCTGAAATTTTGGGATTCATCTCATCATCAAGTAGAATGTTGCTTGTTTTTAAGTCCCTATGAATAATCTTCAATCTTGAATCTTGGTGAAGATACAGCAGCCCTCTAGCAATTCCCATAATGATGTCAAACCGCTTCTCCCAGTTCAGTAACATGCATAGGGTTCGATCTTGCAAGGTTCCCATTGGAAAGCATTACTTCAGATATGTATACAAGAATGTATATGTTACATGAAAAAGAAGAGGGCTTTAAGGCAGGTTTAGAGACAAACCAAATATGAAGGAATCTAAGCTTTTGTTGGGCATATATTCATAGAGTAAAATCTTCTCATCACCTTCAACACAATAGCCCAAAAGCCTAACCAGATTCCGATGCTGAAGTTTGGCAATTAACACAACCTCGTTCTTAAATTCCTGTAGGCCTTGTCCTGAAGCTCTGGAGAGTCTCTTAACCGCGATTTCTCGCCCCTCTAGAAACTTGCCCTGGAAGCCACAGTGCATATGCTTTAAGCATAGATGATGAGAAACCAGTTGAAAATGAGAGGAACATGGAAATTAAGAACAATTACCTTGTAAACTGGCCCAAAACCCCCTCGTCCAAGCTTATTTGCATCTGAAAAGTTATCTGTAGCAGCCAGTATGTCTTCTAAATCGAAAAACGGTACATCAATGCCTTTCTTATCCTCTTCTTTGAATTGCTCTGAGTCTATTAAGTGTTTCGCACGACTCTCACTATCATATAAGTGAAGCACTTGATTTGCTCTGTTCTCTGAACTCAAAAAAAAAAAAAAAAAAAACAGAAAATATTGTATAGAAGACCCTGAAATATTCTCAATTCAGCCAAGCACAAGTCGAAAGAAAAGACCAGAAGTTATAGGCTAGTGCATATGGCACAAAGATTACCTTTCCTTTTGGTGATGGTTCTTTTGCGCAAATAAGCAATATAACCAATGATGCCTAAAACCGCAACTAGAACGACAGCAATTGTTATGCCTACCACAACCACTGGAGATGACGACGATGACTTCTGATCAGCAGGCTTTGTACCCTCTGCAGGATTGACACCTGAAACAAAGAAGGAACTGAATTGAACTTCTCTCACCTACCCAGAAGGCAAATTTAGTAAGATACTTGGTGAACAGAATCCTCACCTTGTGTACAATTTAAACTTGAGCTATTCCATTTGAAGTTTTCATTGCAAAAGCACCTTCTCGTTCCATCTCGCGTTCCGCAAGTTGAATTTGGCCAGTCCTTGCAATCTGCTGATGAGGTACACACCGGCTCCAATGGTGGATCCCAACTGATCTCTACTTCAATACTATTTTTCAATGACATCTCAGAGCCAAAATTGACAGTTCCAACCTCTTTGCACACATCAGTCAAGTGAAAAGGCGGGTTTAGTGGCGGAATCAGACTTCGTGAACTGCAATCCTCTTCTTTCAGTTGGATTACAAATGTTAATGTCTCTGGGTTAATGCTAGTTACTCGGTAGGCACCACCAGGTACCTTGAACTGAACCTGGCCTGTGGTATTGTTACATTCAAAATTGAAGTACGTTGAATCACCACACTTTGATCCAGTGCTTAGAGGATAAGGAATCATGTTTGAGCCACAAGTTTCACAATTCCTTACTGTTGGTTCTGCAAAGACAGTAGAATACCATGTGGGCATTTCAGTTACAAATGGATTAATGCTTGTTTTTTCAAAGAAAAAAAATAAAATTGAAAGGGACATACTTATATCTGAAATGGCCACACGAACGGAGAGGTTGTAGGCATCAGAGGCATACTCCTCCTGAAGACCAGTAAGGTCATCCGTCCAAATCAAGCATTGTAGGGCATCAGGAACACCTCTTTCTTGTTTGATATAAGTTTCAGCATAAGCTTGACATTGGCATTTTTGAAGGCAAGCCTTTCTGCAATAATCACTATCATTCGGATCAGCTGGAATCACATAGTCTCGCTTTTTCACTTTCATCATCTTCAAGCTCAGGAACATGTCTTCACTGGAATTCTTCTCGCATATGGGAGACTTTCTGGTACACCCACTTGAAAACTCTCCAGTTTTCCAAATATCCGGCGAGACGGGTTTGAAACCAGGTAAACATTTGCACATCAAAGCATTGTTAGTGTTACAACTTCCGAATTTCCCACAAGCTTTTGACACACTGCATCGATCTTGCGGTGCCCACCAGTCTGGAGATGATGTATTCGGATTCAGATAGTACCGGATTTCCCCTGAAGAGCTCATCACCAACCGACTGGTATTCTTATACTTGGAGGACAGTATTTCAAGGGGTCTATTGTAGAATTTTCTAGAGCTGGTTGGCTTACCGGTCTTGCTGAAGTTGGATAACAAGCTGAGTATTGCATCTGGCATTTCATCAGGCGTTCCTTTCGAGTCCTCACTGCTCCAATATGAGACAAATGAATCATGTATGTTATACTGATCCTCATTGTCTTGATCTAGCTTGAAAGTAAAGTTTCCAGGTGTCGGGTCAACAGAACTCAGCCATGAAGTCAATGTAAAGTTTTCATCCATCTTCATCCCAGGAAGAAAAGTATCTGTAGGATTATGGAAGCTCTCCCAAAGAATCACCCCTGATCTGTTGTCACTCAAAACAAGGTTCCCAGAGTCCATGAGCTTCACCACCCTCTCTGTAGATGAAGAAGATGTTTCAAAATCAGAAGACCAGTGAACTGTCCCATTTGCATCCATTACCTTGAGCTCACCATCCTCTTTAATGGCAAAAACTCCAGAGGGGGTATCAGAAAGGGGAAGGGGGTTCTTTCGGTTGGCCACCCATACAACTCTTTGTGGTTTCGACATGTAATACCATATGCCCACGAATCTTCCAACCTTGGAGCTTCCATCTGGATTAAAGAAGCCAAGTTCAAAAGTTTTGCCTGCAGAAACAAGAGTTCCTCCTTCATTACTAAGCCAGTTCTCCGGTGTGATGGTATCTCTAGCAGAGCAATACAGGACAGAACACAAGAAGAAAAAGATGGTAGATAGCATGTGAGTTGCAGATACAGGAACCATGAATTTTCTTCTTATCATTTTGCCTCTTTTTAGAGCTATGCCCTCAAATCCATAGTTTTTAATGGAGACTCGTCCTCTTGACTCTTGAGTGGAGCAAAGTCACATCAGTATTGTCATCTTAATCTTCCTCCCTCAGACCACATAAAAATAAAAACAAAAACATATATCTAATTGATTAATCATTGGAGTGTAGCATGCAAAGCTTTTTCTTTCTTCATTTTCTGGGTTTAAGTTCCCAAATGAGAAAATGAAAGAAAATATGGTGGACCATGTCTCCTTTTCAATACACTTCTTTCATCTTTTCTCTTTATTGCAGCTGGTGTCTTCCAAAGTCTTTATGTTTTGTATATCATCATGTTCCTCATTTCACTCCACTTTTTTCTTTGTATGTATAGTTTATCTCTTTTAAGAAATGAAATATGAGCATCAACCAATAAATTTTTCTATACTTTCTCCAAGTTGGAGGAGCTTCATAATGGGATAAACAAGAAAAATCAAGAGTCTGTTTTTGCAATGCTTTTAAAAGGGTTTTCGAAAGAATTCTAATAAATAGATTCAAATATAAAAACTAATTTCTTCTCTTATTCATGTATAATATAAAAGTTTGTGAAGTATTCTCTATTTTTTTTAATTGTTACTCAATGAATTCTCAAAAAAAAAAAAAAAAAAATCAACTAAAACACCTTAAAATGTTTCACATGTATCTAACTTTAGGTCCTATTACTTTGTATCCAAATTTTTGATACCATAAGTTTGTATTTTACCCAATTGCTTAGATTTCAACATATATTTTCAAATGTTTGGATTACAAAACTAATCATTTCTTCTCCAACATACTCAGGTGGTAATTGATGTTGATGGGTTGCATTCGTATCATGTCAAAGTCTAGGTATTCTACTACATAAGTCAACCTAAACCCGACATGAATAATAATTATGTTAAAAATGCAAATCTAAATACTACCTAATTATTAAATAGGTAACATATCATATAACTCATTTAATTCATTCAATTATTAGGTCATTCTATTTAATAATCAAGTTGAATTAGGTCTTATACAAATTTGTATCATGACTAATGTCTCAGTCAAATATTTTTATGATTCAATTGACCTATTTATTTTTTTTAAAAAAATATTAAATGAGTCAAATATGAGTTAAAGAGTTTAATTTTTATTTTTTTTTATAGGTAAATAAGAATTGTATTAAAAGAAAGAAAGTATACACATCGTATATGAAGAAAAAATGACAAAAAGGGTGAAAACACAAAAACTCACTACCACACCCTATCGTGAGCCTACCCAATCCACAAAGTCTAACAATGATAAAGATCCATACTCAATGTACAATCTAACCCAATCCCAAAATAGATACAAAAAAAAAATTAATTGTTTGATATGTGCTTTCAAAGTTGTCAAAAGACCTCATATTTCTCTCCCGCCATAAAGCCTAAAACATACACAATGGAGCTGTTTTCCAAGCCTTATTCCTCTTTTTACCCACAAAGAACCCATGCCAACTCAAAAGGACCTCTCTAACTGAACAACTCAACACCCACTGAATGCCAAAAAAATGCAAAGATCAACTTCAACAATAGATGAACTTTCGAACAATGGATGATAATATGGTCACTAGTTTCTTCTTCTTCCTTACACAAGTAACATCTATTAGGAATCCTCTAACTCCTCTTTTTGAGTTGATCCAAAGTCAAAATCTTGGCCCAAGTTGCTTCACAAGCAAAGAAGCTAATTCTCGGGGGCACCTAAGAATTCCAAACAATACCATGGAGGAGTAGAAGGACTTAACAAAGAAAACACATCGGTCTCCACAGATAAGGGATGTGCTAACAATCTCCCCAAGAAAGCTTATACCTCCTTTAGCTCCCAATCATGTAGTTGCCTCGTAAACCTAGGACCCCAACCACCATCATCCCAAAGGTCACTCACCCAAACATCTATAATCACCCGTTTCTAGAGAGGGTCTCTTTCACTTGCAAATCTCCAAGACCACTTGCCTAAGAGAGCCTCATTGAGGATGGTTAAATCTTTGATACCAAGTCTCCTTGTTGTTTGTCCAACCGAACAATAGCCCATCTTACCAAGTGTGGCTTCTATTCTAAGACACCTTTTCCCCACAAAAAAGTCTCTTTGAATCTTCTCTAGTCTAACGGCTACTCTCCTTGGAATGACATAGAGAAACATAAAGTAAATGGGCAGACTGGACAAAGTGTTCTTCACCAAGGTCAACTTTCCACCTTTTGAAAGATACTGCCTCTTCCACAACACTAATTTTTTTTCAAAATCTCTTTTCTACCCCATCCCATACCCTAAAGGACTTGAAATGAGCTCCCAACGGAAGTCCTAGATAAATAGAAGGGAGTGAACCTTCCTTGCACCCTAAAGCCCAACAATATCCTCCAAATTAATGTGGATGAGCTCATTTTTCTCCAAATTAATCTTTAGGCCTGACATAGCCTCAAACCACATAAGAATCCAATTCAAGTACTCAAGGACTTCCTTCCTAGCATCACAAAAAATGAGGTTGTCGTTCGCCAATAACAAGTGGGAAATCTTCACCCCCTCTCATTCTCTTCCCTTAACTTGAAAGCCATTTATGAACCCTCCTCTTTTGCCTTTATAAGAATGAGAGAAAGAGTCTTCATTACCAAGATGAATAAATAAAGAGTCGTCTTATCATAAGCCCCTAGAACTTTGAAAGAAGCCTGATGGGGACCCATTGACCAAAACTAAGAACCAGGTTGTAGAGATGCACCATCTAATCTAGCTAATGTACTTAGAACCAAAACCCATATTTTCCAACACTGCAAAAATAAAGTTCCAATTTACATGGTCATTGGCCTTTTAGATATCCAATTTAGAAATGACCCATCTCAAGTTAGCTTTCATTCTAGAACCAATGGCTTCATTTGCAATCAAAACAGCATCCAAAATTTCTCTCCCCGCCATAAAAGCATGCTAAAAAATCGACACTAAGTTCCCCACCACTATCTTGAGGCGAATGGCTATGACCTTAGCCAAAGGCTTATATAAGCTTCCTACCAAGCTAACTGGCTTGAAGTCCTTAAGATCTTCTGTTCCCCCATTCTTTGGAACTAAGACAATAAAAATGGCATTTATGCTCCTTGGAAAGTCCCAAACTCATGAAACTCTGTAAAAAAAACCCATCACTTTCTTTTTCACCACATCCCAACAAGCCTGCCAAAAGGCCATGGAAAAGCCATCTGGCCTAGGAGTTTTATCCCCATTCAAGCAAGAAAGAGAAGCAAATACCTCCTCCTCAGTGAAAGGAACCTCCAAAGCTTGAGTTTCAAGGCTAGATACAAAAGCAAAGTCTAACCCACTAATGGGTGGTCTCAAATCCCTCGAATATGAAAAGGTATTTTGAAAGGTATTTGCCACACCTTCTTTAATAGCCACCTCCTCAATTAAAAAAACACCATTCACTCTTAGCTTGGCCAGAAATTTTCTTCTTCTAACATTAGCCACCTTTTAAATATATATATATTGGTGGTTTTATCTTTAGCCACAGTTACCTTGACTTTTGTCTCCAAGAAATCTCCTTTAAATTTGCCCAATATTTGAAGTCCTCTACTACCTTTTTTCTAATCTCTCTTTCCTCAACGAAGAGAGACCTTTTCCTTTCTTGAGCATCCCAAATACCAAGTTGAGATAATGCAACAACCTTCTTGGTAGAAACATTTCCAAACACCCTCTCTATTCCAAGCTCTAAGATTTTGTTTTAGATGAATGAGTTTAACAGTTAAAATGTGTCTAAATGACCCCTAAACATTATAACCTTCCCACCAACCCCTGATCAACTCTTTAAAGTTGTCCACTTTCAGCCACATGTTTTCAAAACAAAAATGATTTTTTCTTGTCCTCATCCTGCCTCCATCAAGTAGAATGAGAGAATGATCTTAGACTAGTCTTGGGATAATGTACTAACACAACCTGCTGAAATGATTCTCCTAGTCTTTAGCCACCAAAAAATGATTAAACCTAGAAGTTGAGCCATTATTTAACCCACCCGTCCAAGTAAAGGCATCCCCCGACAGTGGAAAATCTTTTAGATCCAAATCATCAATGACCTCAGAAAAACGCCTCACAGAGGCTAAAACGCATTGACAGATTCTTCTTTCCCCCTAGAATCTCATAACATTGAAATATTTGCCCACGCACCAAGCATCATTCCAAAGCCCTATGATGTCTCCCAATTCATTCCAAAAATTCTCCTTCTCTTCATTCAGCATAGGACCGTAAACCCCTATAAACATCCAAGAAAAGTTATCCTCACAATTTCTAAAACAACAAGAAACTAAGAAAACACCTACTTTCGTGTCAATGAGCTATAACACCCATGTGTTCCAAAAAACCAAGATGTCCCATGCCTGACCTCTAGCCTCTGCTACTCCCCAGGCCAGAAACCTTCCCACCCCCAAGCTCCTCACTAAGGGGGTTGACATTTGATGGACCTTAGTTTCTTGAAGGCAAACCAAATCAGCTGAGTGCGAGCGAATCAAAGCTTTAATAACTTTGTGTTTTTCTCTCTCATTAACCCCTCTTACATTCCATAAAAGGATTTGAACCTTCATTAACAAAAACTGAATAATTCCCCAAAAGTCTTATCTACTCTCATCCCAATACCTAAGGTTGATTTGTAGTCTCGAACTTAGAGCTAGGCATCACACTCTTTTTTAGCTCCTGCCTCAAGCCATTTCCTTTCTTTCCTTTCTTTCAAAGCTTTAACCTTCAAAAAAGCTCCGTAATTTCCTTTTCACGACCTTCCACTAGGAGTTCCAAAGACTTACTAAAGGTCAGTAACCTCTTAAAGTTGTCTTTTGACACTTCGAGATCTCTTTCAGAAGCCAAACACTCTTCTTCCCATGTTCTAAACACGACTTCCATACTCCCGCTAATTGTTTGTTGATCCATCTCTGAACCATCCTTCAAGACCATTTTAAGAGGAAATTCCCCTATAGCCTCTTCTGCGAGCGAAAGCTCACAACCACCCTTTACCATATCCTTCCAACAAATCAAACTCTTCGACTATTGGTCACCACCCTCCAATCCCACGAGAGAAAAAAAATAAGAAAAAAAAAACCCATAACCCAAGGGAAAAGAGATAAAGTACATCATACTTGGAAATCGATCCGACTTCTCCAACAGAGCGAATTCAACTGTAGAACAACTGCCAATGGAACATTGCATAGATGATAAGGGCCACCATGAAGCCTCATCTCCTAACTGCAGAGCCCTTCTAGGGCATAGTGCCCTTTCAGCAAATAAGAAAGGGCCTAGTAGGGACTTAAACCTCTTTCACTCACATAAGCCCAAGAGGATAAGGGCCATAAAGCCTTTATGGGTAAAAGGCTTCTTTTAGGCAATTTGGAGCACCAAGAGCCCAATCCCCCATGAAAGAGGTAGAAAGGCTTTTAAAAGTTGCATCCAGCCCAGACCCAAGGCCCAACCAAGCAGAGAAAGAGGTCGTATCCACTAAGACCCCTTCAAAAGTTGCTTCTTTTGCAGCCACATGACAGTCTTCTATCAACTCAGCTATCTCATTTCCCACCCAAATCAGCTTTTTCCCAGAAAAACCTACCAAGACAACTCCACCACCACCAGCTAGTCCTCCAACAATGGACACATCACCTTTCTTTACCTACATTTATAGACTTGGGGACCCCACGTTCCCGAACATGCGTGTGACCCCGCCCATCTTCTCTACTGTTCCCAACTACTCGTTACAAGGGTACATCTACAAGACCTAAGTGATTGGAGCCAAAATATGTGCTCTAATTGCACATATTCGATATGATTTGTGCACTAATGGACATTCAAATCACCCAACTTGATCTAAATCGATGCTAAGGTCCTAGCCATGAGTTTAACTTGTACTTTGGAGACTTATCTCAGGTTTAAGTGAAAAAAAGGATGCAAGTTGAATCACTTTAGATTTTGAAACATCAAGAAAGGGCTAAATGAGGAAATAAATGAGTCAAGACTCATGGACCATGAGAAAAGGCAAGACAAGGATATCATGAGTTTGAAAAATGAGAAATGACCATTATGGAGTAAGAAATAATACAAGAAAACATGGGAAATGAGGTATGAAGCAAAATCCAACTACATGGAAATTTGCAACTCAAAATCTAGTGACAACATGTACTTTGATTCTGAGAACAAATTTAGAGTATTTTTCATAGTCGATTTTAGTTATACTATATTTTTTTGAAGCTCGGGAATTCAAAAGTCCAACACTTCAAATGGTGTACAAATCGAAGCTAAAATGAATAAGTTATGGTCATTTGAAAACAATTGTGTAAAGTTGAAGGGTCATTTCGAAATGATTTTGAAATTCAACTTATGAATTCGAAATCCAATTCGAAATAACCCCAATTTCAAATTCACCCACTACCCCTTTGATGTTTCACCTCCTCTACCTCAGGAATTGCATCTAGGGCACTCCATTCGCCCTAAGTGGGTCCCACGCGACTAGAAATCACCATTTTATTATTTTTAATCATTTGTAGATAATTATTTTTGTAATAAGTGGCCAATGAGAGTGTTCCACATGTTAGGTAATTGATAATATTATATAAACTCTCTTCTAGGTTTTAAATATCTTGGATCTTTTTCCGGAGAGTTTGACATTGGAGGTGGAAGAAGATGAGAACTTTGGTTTACTTTCTTTTCTTCTTTATTAAATATATTGTTTTTAGTTTCTTTTGATTCAAATTATGGATTTTTACCCTATTATGGATTGTAAATATGACACCACCCCCATGAGAGGCTAAGAAGTCAACTTGAGGCTTGAAACATGAAAACCTACGGGTTAGGAATCCTATAAGGACAATGGGTAAATTATTATAACAATGAGATTAATTATTGGTTGGGTGACAATTTATCAATTTTTTTATCCTATCCTTGTGAGTTAGTTTAGGGAATGATATGGTAGGTTATTACCCGATACTAATGATTCTTGGTAATTCTTGATCATTAGTTATCCTTATCTTCTCTACTGTTATTTGCCCCAAAGCAAAGCTATAAGGGGTATGAATGGTTAAAAAGTCAAATCTTAAACACCATCAACTCATTCATTTGATGGTTTTAGGAATTTGTTTTAAAAAGGGAAAAATTAGGTTTTAGATTCAATTTTGAGTTATAGAATTCAACTTGATCACAAATGGCCAAGGATCCCAAAACCCTAAGATTATATTACTTAAAAGACCTTTGTTTTCCTTAATTTCTATACCCTAGATTGGATTGTGGAAAGCCCCAAACTTGAATCAATCAAATTTAAAATCAATATTCATTTTGTTATTAATTTAATTTCTTTTACTTAGTTTCACATTATTCACATACTGTTTTTCACTTTAGGATTTAAACAAAAGCAATTCCTTTATTCTAGTATTAATAATTTCCATAAGTCAGTCCTTGAGAACGATACCCGGAGTACTACAAAAGTCGTAGAGACTCTTTCTCTAGTTTTTCTTGATCAGAGTTGCTACGTAAAAAGGCTAAGTATTTTGATACAACATAGAAGTTCAGTCACCAAGGTGGAAGCTCCCACCACAACTGAATGGTGAAGCAAAATTACCTTACAACCACCTGTAAACTCTATGGTACCTTTCTCCCATTTGTCTTGATCAAGATTCGTGCCCACTCAAGATTTGTCCCCCTTGCATTCTCCTCATCCACCTTTAGAAAACCTCTGCAAGCATCTTCCACCTACTGGAAAAATCTTTTGTCCTAAAGGAAAAGCAGTAGACCCATAATTCTAACCCAAGCTTTTCTGGACTAAACACCCTCCCTAATGCAACCAGCCAAAGGACATCATCTATCAAGCATTAGGGTTTTTTCCTTGTACAACCACCTCCCTTCTTATAGAACTTTTTCCATCTCCCCCCTAAGTTTAAACTCAAACAAAATCAGAGAGCCTCCAAACAGTGACAAGTGCAAATTCCCTTTTAGCTTCCAACGAACCCTAGCCCAACTTCTCAAGGGGGTAAAAGAGGGCCTCATCTGAGAAATCACCTCATCGCTCCACTAAGCAATGATTAATGACTTGCATTTTGTTGAAAGAGTTAACATTTCCAAATCGCAGCCATACAGAATCGCACACAACCTTCCTTGGCCCCTTCGTCACCTCAGCATAAGGAGCTGGAACTTTATCTCCCATAGACTCAGCTCTCTTAGAGTGAGGAGCCTCTCCTGATGATTCCTCGACCATACCATGAGGACTCATTACTTCGCAACTTCTCAATTTCTATACCAAGACTAACCAACCTAAAACGAACCTTCTCTCTTGTGCAGTAAAAACTAAGCACAAGAAAAATCTTCCCGCTTCATTACTATGTAGCTGAAGTTTGAAGCTTCTCTTTCCTTCGATCCAAGAATTGCTAAAAACTTTCCTATCCCTTTTTTGAATACAGAAATCCACCCCTTATAGGAGGAGGGAGATACCACTTTCTCCAAACCTAATCCAGGTCCAAAATCTCCACCCCTCTCAGTGATAACCTTAGAGACTTTTCCTTTGAAGAAGCCAACTGAAATCTTAAAGGATTTCAAGTCAACCCCAAACCAAGCTCTTCCCCCCTTCATGGAAGCTATATGAAGAATTCATTAAGAATTTAAAATTATAATTAAGTTAATCAACAAGGTTATTTGTGATGTGCAAGTTAACCTAAAAATTATCTATTTATTAAACGAGTTACACAAGTTGACTCAAACTCAATTATACTCAATTCAAACCTGTGAAAAGTGTGTAGGTTTAAATCATATTGGTGAATCTTATCAAACTTTGTCATTCCTATATCATGGTGTCATGCTACTTAACTCATTGCCTCAAATTAAAAAATGAAGTGAACTCAATAATTTTATTAATACTTTCTTCAACTTTGAGAATCATCAAGTTTCAAATACCTACTTTAGTTAGCGAGAATCAAGGTTCTATTTTGGGAAGTGTTTTCATAAATATTTCTAAAAAAATAGTTTTGAAAAACTTTTCTTTGATATTTTAAAAAATAAAAATTTATTTGGAAACTTAAAATATTATTAACATGTTTTAAATGTTTTTAAATATATTTTAAAAATAGTTTCTATAGTGTTTTATTTTTAAACATTCCATTTTTAAAACATCTTTCAGAAAAACAATTATAAGATGTAACGCCCAAGTTTCTTTTTAGGAAAATATTAATAATAATAATATTTAATTAATTTAATAAAATGGAAAATGGGTGAAAAAGTAATTTACGAATAAATACCATAGGTATAAATTAGAATTTTGTTCTTCCTATTCTTTTCTGAATCGCGTTCCTATTCACAGAGAGGTCCTGAGAACGTAAGATTGGAGTCGGATTTCAGGGTTTGAAGAACAGATCTCTATAGGTAAGATTCTACCCCTAGATTAATATTTTAGATTCATTAGTTAATTTTAAGCACATTAGATATTTTTTTGGAAAACCCAAATCTAGATTAGGGTTAGTTTTTTTTTTTTAATTCGTTTTAATATCAAAATAGTGAAAATTTAATATTTTGATTTATTGTTGGAAATTGGGAAATCTTGAGTTTTTAGATGAAAAAAAAATCTTTGGAAGATTTCGATTTAGACTAGGGTTAATTTATTTTTAAAAAAAAAAAAATAAATAAACATATTGTTAATTGTGGCTTAATGGATTAGAAAAATATTAAAACAATTTGATTTAACAAAAAAGAAAAAAGAAAAAAGAGAACGCGTGTGCACTGGAAAATGGAAGAATGGTGAAGAAAAAAAAAACGCGTGTGCACTAGAAGATAGAAGAATTGTGGGAAAAAAATGGTTGCATGTGTGGGAACCAGTTAGTTTTAGGTTAATAAATAAGATATAGTAATAATGGTTTAATGTAATAAATAAAATGAGGTAGTTGTAGGGGGTGCAATCCACGTGTGCTGGAAGCATGAGTCAAAAAGTACACCAACCTAAGAAATAAAAAAATAAAGCTTGAAATAGCCAAGACATTGTTACTACTTAAATAACAATTGAACTCCAAAGAAAATTCTCTTACATGTAGAAACGTCAACAATAATATATATATTATAGAATTTTATAATGAAATAAAATTGTAATTTAATTATATTAGTAATGTGTTATTAGAAACAAATTGGGAATTTATTAATTTATTTAAATAAGGAATAGATTAGTTAAATTATAGATAAATAGTAATAGTTATTTCTCTTATGTTATATTAGGTGAAGAGTAGATTTTCCAGAATTATTTTTCTCCCAAGTTTTCAATGACTTCTTTTGAGGTAAGGGAAATTAATGCAAGAAACAAATTTTTATATACATCATTTGGAAATATTTTGAATTAATATTTGTTTTATACATTGATTAAATATGTTTTGTATGAAAAGTATGTTAAAACTTTATATTTTGTTTACAACAGAGAAATGTGGAGATGTTATGTTTTACAAATTCAAATAATTGAAATAAGTGTTTGACTCTGGTTTGTTTAACCCTTGTCAAATGGATATAATAGTTGACTTATGACTTTTTGGCCTTTGTCAACGGGATATAATAGTTGACCTTTATATTTCTTGATGGGGAATGTAATTGATTTGATCCCTAGCCTCTAGGGGTTTGGTTAGAGGTTACTAGTACTAGTAGTATTTGGTTTTGTCCACCTTAAAGGAATAATTTGAGGCTAGCCACCTATTTGAAAAGTTTCACCTAATTAGGCACCATTTGATGTTTGATGACCAGAGTAAATAAATAATTTGAATGTTTTGATCAAATTTGATATGAAAATGCTTTAATCAGAAATGAAAGTGTACAATTAAAAGTTTTGAATGTATTGGCAAAACTGACTCAAAGGTTTATGAAAATAATTAGTTATAATATCTCCTAGTTTGCAAGTGAACTTGAAATATTTTATCCATGGACTGCATTAATGTTCCTTATTGGGCTTTGAGCTCATTCCTATTTGTTTATTACTTTTCAGGCACCCTTAGTTCTAGCGAGAAGTGATGGCTAGGTTAGGGAATGGTCATCATTAGGATTTTGCTTAGGATGTTATTTGGACATTGTTAGCTTATAAGTTTATGTTCATTTGGATTATTTGGTTTTTGGAAGCTATTTAGATACTGAGCTTTTAATTTTTTTTTTTGATAAGTTTGAAGTTGAAATTTGGAGATTATGAAAATTTGTTAGCACTTCATTTATTTGAGTTTGCAATCTATTTGGATAATGGAGTTTGGTTGATGGATGCATAGTTTTAAAGTTAAGTTTGAAGATTTTAGAATTTTGTTCCGCTACTCTAAACAGGTTTTTGGTAATTGGTTACTTCCAATTACAATATGATTGTTTGGGTCAGGCTACACTTTAAGCCTTCGGGTTTGAGGTGTGAAATGACCGTCATGCCCTTGAAGTAGGTCTTGGGGCGTGACATAAGATGTTCTCTACAAACACCATTTTTTTAAGAACAAAAAATTGTTTTCTATTTTCTAGTTACCAAATATATAATATTTTTTTTAAGAATAGAAATTTTTTTAAAAACAGTTATTAAATATGACTCAATTTTCTTTTCTTTTTTTTCTTTTTTTTTTCTTCTTTTTCCTTGTAAATTCCAACATTAATTTAGGATAATCTACTTTGAGTTAGCTATCTATAAGACAATATTTACCATATATTTCCATGTGCTACTTCTCTAAATGCATTTCCACAAAAGGACATCGCCTTTTGTAGACCCCTCCTTGCATATTTTGGCTGCCACCACCCGAGAGGGGAGCTTTTCTTTTTTGGTAGGATAGGGGGACCCCTTTCTAAAAAGAGGACAGCTTCATAGACGGCAAGAGACGTAGGCGGCCAGGTGGGTAGGTGAAGGAAGCCATGCTGTTGACTGGTGAACAGGAAGAGCAAGTAGTGACTTGCTGAGGAAGACACAAAAATAGGGGAAATAGAGAGAAGGAGATCTTGAGGAGGAGGTTTTTTTTAAGGGGGAAGAGGGAACAAGCAGGGCGACAGAAAAGAGGCGATCAGGGAGTTTGCAGCTCGGGAAAGAACCAAGCAACTTTGCTCCAAAGGAACCATTCAGGTTTGATCAATTCGCACCTTAGGTTCTCCGCTTTTATCTCGTTTTGTTTTGTTTTCCGTCATACCTTGTTTCATTCTTGATAGTTGGACGTTTGTTTTGATCCTTTAACGTGTTAAATTTGCTCCTCATTCCATGTATGGCTTGATCCCTGTTTTTCCCCATATGAACTGTATGATAGCCATGCTATGTATGAGTGCATAATGGCCATACTATTGGGTTACTTGTTGAGATCTTTCGGACCATCCCACCATTCTTTTTTATAAGTTTTTTTTTTATCTTTGAAATGGAGTCAGATTTAGTGATTTCTTATCTCTTCCAGCACATACTCTGTTTTTTCTTTATTTCCTCCTTTTTGTTTCTGGTATTTTTTTTAGGATGTTGGATATCTTGTTTGAGTTGGCAGTCTAAATTGGAGTGTTTCTGAAGGAACTCCCCATCAGAATCTGTGAGAGATATTGTCATGTTGCCTATTATATAAATGGAAGGTCGACAAGCTCAGGGAATTGAGAGGACATTGACAGTTTCGAGCAGGGGGTGAGCATATTTTGGCACTTGGGGATTTTGGCTGCCAGAGAATGAGAATTTCACATAGAGGATGTAACCCCATTCCCTATTCATTCATCATCTACTATCCCACGTGCATGTTTCCTCTAGCATTATCTCCAAATCCTCCCATAAAGTGCATGTTGCCATTTTTTTTTTTTAATATCCATTTGCTTACTTAATTCACCATTATCTCCATTCTATACCTACATACCCATATTTCAACACCCATGCAACTGGTTCTCTCCATCTCCAACTCCACCTTCGTCTCTCCTTGTCACCCTCCAACACCGAAAGTCGTCGCTTGCGCCACCACTCAAACCGCTACCGGCTCCGCATCCTCACTATCACCGGAGGGATCCTCAGAAGCTTTGCTACTCTGGCACGACGCGCCCAGAGCTTCGGGAAGGAGATTGCAAAGAAGGCGATTCACGCGCGTTTGCTTATGGTGTGTTCGAGTGCTAGCTCCTAGGACGACGCCCACACTGACTGCAACTCCCGTTGTGCTGCCTTCGGACACTGTGCAGGCCAGCGCAACCGATGGTACCGACTCCGCTCCGGCTAGGTGGGCACTCGCATCAGCCACCATGACGCTGGCACCTTCTGGATGCTGTCGAAACGCTGCCACGGCTCCTCTCTCCATCTTGCTGCTGATGATGAGGGCTTCCTCTGAGGATGGTGTGCATTTAAAGGGGTAGGTTGTGAAGAAGATGAAGTGTGGACTTGGGCTTATGGATTGGGCGTTATGAGAGAGATGGTAGGCTGTGAAGAAGATGAAGTGTGGGCTTGGGCTTATGGATTGGGCTTATGAGAGAGATGGAACCCAAAGCCCTTTTAAACCTTATTATCATTTTTGTTATTATTATTAATTCAACTTTTAAAATATTATTAGTATTATTATTATTAATTCAACTTTTAAAATATTAGTATTATTATTATTAATTCAACTTTTAAAATATAGTATTATTATTATTAATTCAACTTTTAAAATATTAGTATTATTATTATTAATTCAACTTTTAAAATATTATTCTTATTATTGCTATTAATGCCACTTTCAAAACCTTATTATTATTAATATTATTATTATTATTTCAAAATCTTATTATTATTATTATTTGTTAATTCAACTTTTAAAATATTGTTATTATTATTATTATTAGTTCAACTTTTAAAATATTGTTATTACTATTGCTATTAATTCAACTTTCAAAATTTTGTTATCATTATTATTATTATTATTATTATTATTATTATTATTATTATTATTATTATTTCAAAGCCTTATTGTTATTATTATTATTTATTTATTATTATTATTATTTCAAAGCCTTATTGTTATTATTATTATTATTATTATTAAAAATCTATATCCTCATAATTTAATTTCCTAAAGTTCATTTCTTATTATTGCTATCATTATCAAAAATCTACATTCTAGTCGTTCAATTTCCTAAAGTTCATTTCTTATTATTACTATTATTATTAAAAATCTATACTCTAGCCGTTCAATTTCCTGAAGTTTATTTCTTATTATTATTATTATTATTATTATTATTAAAAATCTATATCCTCGTAATTTAATTTCCTAAAGTTCATTTCTTATTATTGCTATCATTATCAAAAATCTACACTCTAGCCATTCAATTTCCTGAAGTTCATTTCTTATTATTACTATTATTATTAAAAATCTATACTCTAGCCGTTCAATTTCCTGAAGTTCATTTCTTATTATTATTATTAAAAATCTATATTCTCGCAGTTCAATTTCCTAAAGTTCATTCCTCATTATTGTTATTATTACAAATTCAACTTTCAAAACCCATATTCTCGCAGATCCATTTCCTAAAAGTTTATTCCTCATCTTCTTTGGCAAATTTCATTTTAATTACCGGAGCTCTACTCTTTTAAATTTAATTCCAAATACTCCAATTTTCAAATAAACTCCAAAAATCCAGTCTTCACTCGAATAGTTTTAACCTCATTTCGGTTTCTGAATAATCTTCTGATCTTCTTGATTTTACATAAGCAATAATGAATCCTTCATAATTTTGAAACACGGGAGTTGTGAGACTAGCTCATGAATGAAAAGTTGGGCTTTGGTGGGGGCCCTATGTTTAATCCCTTTTGATTGTAAATTGTCGTGTTCAATGTATTTTGCTTGAGTTTCGTTTGCACTTCGATATGCGTGAGCTATAATTTGTATTCATTTATTGTGCACTAATCTCGTTTCTTGATAGCGCATTGATCATTTGATGCCAAGGTACGCCCCGCTTCCACTTTGATTGTTCTTTATTGGGTGTTTAGATTCTCATACGTGCATGATCATTTAAGGTATTTGTAGGTTCATTCATCAATTGCCACATCAGCTTCATTTTATTAGTAGAGACCTGACTTTAGAGACTTAGAGGGGTGCTATGGTTTTTACCGTACCTTCCCGATAAGTAACCTGACCCCCGAATCCGATCCGGTTTTTCATAAATCACCTTTTCCAAATAAGGAGTCACACTTAGGGTTTTTCTTTCTTATTTTGTTTACCCTTTTTAAAATAAAACAAAAATAAGTGGTGACTCCAAGTCATTTTCTTAATCAAATAAAATCATTTTTTCAAATAAAAATCGAGCTCGCCATCGAGTGGGAAACGCATGAGCCGAAATACGGGGTCCACAAAATGGCGACTCCACTAGGGATTTTTTTTTAGAGGGTCAAGCTTGAACTTAGAGTGAAGCAAACGTGGCATTTGATTGGACGATCAGTGGATGCTCATCTCTTGATTGTACATTGAGGATTTCTTGATGCATGCTTAGATGTCGTATTCATTTGAGATTTTGACATGCTGGATTATTGATGATTGATCTTATTGCATTGCTTAGCGTATTGATTCTGATTTTGGCATGATTGTTCTGATCACTTCACATGCATACACTCACCATTGTATATCACTCAGCTTGACGTGTTGATTCTCTGACTTGTATACTATTTTGATCGTCTTTGAGCATGATGTTTGTATCACTATTCTTCTTGATTGTCGTATTCTCGCTTATCTTGTGTGTACATGAGTGATATATCCTGCTCTGCCTGACTGTATGACGCATGACTGCCCTCCCTCTGCATGATTGCATGTCGTCTGTCTATGTGGGTCTCACTTCTATCCCCCTACCTCCAACTCTCTTGGTTTCGGTCATTCCTTTCATCTCGGTTCTCACTATTGCAAGTGTGAGACCTTCTGTGTCCTTGCTCTCTGACCGAGCCAGATATTAGGAGTAGGGTCTAGCGACAGGCTATATCGATGCACGGGAGCATTCTGGAGGAGAGCGACACTTTGATGTCGATTGGAGTCCGATCATTAAAGACCTGTATAGCCCCGAGCTAGGTTTCATGGATAGTCGTGCGACCAATGTGTTTTCTCTTCTGCTCTAGATTCTTAGGGTTTTCAAATGCACCCACACCATTCACTGTGCACTTTAGTTAACCACTAAGCGTTGAGAGTTTGAGAGGTTTCACCATAGGAAACCCCCTGGGATGTCGAGGTAGTGCATGTGTGGAGGTGATGACCACCTTGCATGGAAGCGCCTCATATCTTCGGAGGCGTGCAGAGGGTTGCATACCACCGGAGGGTACGATCGCTTCTGCTAGGGATCTTTTAAAGTCCACCTATCTCCTTTTAGAGCCACCTTGACCTTATAGTTTGAGCCTTAGACATTTCAATTAGAATTTTCCTTCCCAAACATGTGGGTGCATCTGTGGGCCTTCAGAGCCGGTTCAGTAGTAACAGGTTTGGTTACCTTCGCAGTAGTCTCTTATATATCTGCTCAGGATTGGATATCAGTTTGATTGCTTCTAGGCTACCTTTTGACACATTTGATAGACATTCTTTATGAAGTTTCCCTTACCCCGCACCTTATCTAGTATTTCCACTATTGTAGGAGTACCGATACGTTCAGTCTGGGTTCGACTTCTTGGATCAGAGTTGGGGGTAGGTTGATCAGGGTATCGGACCAATTAGACCAGAGATCAGGTCAGAGGGATATGGATTCACAGATAGTTATCGTCGATCAGTTTGTTGAGGCCATGGCTTCAATTCAGGAGGCTATAGCTAGCCTTGGCCGGAGGATAGATGGGCAGCAAGCCCAGCGGGTCCCGCCCCCGGATGGTGCCCAGTCTGACCATACAGTGCCACCACCCCCTCCACCCAGTCAGTCAGCACCACAGGCCATGTCGTTCACCCTACATAGTCAGACCGAGGTTGCTCCGCCTCCCGTCACCGTGCCTACCCCGACCTCAGAGGACCCACATGCTCGCATGGATAGGCTTGAGCAGGGGTTGAGGCAGTTGAGGACTTCCGACAGAGCCATTACTTGGGAGGATTTTGATGGAGTGCCAGTGGCCAGTTTACCGGCCAAGTTCAGGATGCTAGAGATCGAGCGATACACGGGGATTGGGTGACCCCGCATCCATTTGAGGCATTACAGTACGATCATGAGGGCTCATGGATTGGACGGGGCTCAGATGATCATGTTTTTCCCCATGTCTTTAGGTGGCGCTGCACAGCGTTGGTTTGCTTCTTTGGATGTATCACGTCGTCGGACTTGGGATGATCTGGCCCAATAGTTCTTGAGACAGTATGCATTTAATACTGTCGTTAACGTATCGAGGAGGGAGCTCGAGGCTCTTAGGCAGAGATCAGATGAGTCAGTTTCTTCATTCATCTCCCGCTGGCGTGGGAAGATTGCCGAGATAGTGGATAGACCGTCAGAGAGAGATCAGATTCAAATGGTTTTGAGGAGCCTACAACCGAGGATTGCCAGGCATGTGGTCGGAGTACCTTTTATAGATTTTGGATCTCTGGTTCTGGCTTTGTATGATGTCGAGGACGGCATCTCGAGAAGTTTGTGGGCAGATTCTTCCCCTAGTGATGTTAAGGAAAAGAAACCCTTCGGAGGACAGAGATCGACAGATGTGAGTGCCATCAGTTCCTCCAGTCAGAGGCCTCTCAAGCGTCATCAGCCTATCCTACAGCTTCTCGAGGCTCGTCCATCTTACACATCTCAACAGTACAGGCCACGGGCACCTCACCCGACTTATGATCAGACGTATCAGCCTCAGCCATTGGCTTTGCCCTATTATGCTACTCAGAGCATCGAGAGGCCTCCTATTTCTTATACGGATACAGGACAGCCATGCTATGCTGCTCAGTTCACTACAAGACCCGCAGCGCCTTATCCCCGACCCAGAGCTCAGCAGACTTCTGTTCCCTTTTCTTTGAGGACGCAGAGACAGTTCTCCTAGATAGGCATGCCGTTGAGCCAGGCTTTTCGGAAGCTCATAGAGGCCGGAGTATTGGCCGCTCTCACTCCGAGACCACCACCTCAGGCTCTTCCCCCTCAGTTCAGGATGGACTTACATTGCGTCTACCATCAGGGGCCTGGGCATGAGACTGATAGGTGTACCGCATTGAGGCACGCCATCCAAGACTTGATCGACCAGGGTTTGGTACACTTGGGTCAGCCGAGTGTGACCACGAACCCGTTGCTTGCTCACACCACACATGCAGTCCCTCCACCAGCTGATGGCATTCATTTCTTAGAGTTTGATGAGATCGATGACCACATCCACATGTTGAGTGATGATGATTCAGACCTAGAGCCCATCATGCCAGATGTGATTTATGAGATGAGTGGGGTGACTCTGGGTCCTCGGATGCCTGCCCTATTTCGATTAGTTCCCGAGGCGGCGTCAGTGCAGGCTGCCACCGTTGATCCATTGATTTTGCCGCATTACAGTGTTCGGGTGCCTTTCATCTTGATCCCGGATGTTGAGAAGGTTCAGGCTCCGTACGTTGATGATTCTCAGACTCTGGACATTCAGTATGTTCTCCGAGGAGGTAGAGTGATGCGACAACTACCTCCTGTGGCAGCCAGGCCAGTTGAGGGTACGTCCGCTCCCGAGGAGGTCAAAGACGAGGACGATGAGATCTTGAGACAGTTGCGGAGCACTCAAGCTCGTATTTCCATTTGGAGCCTATTGGCGTCCTCGAGAACTCGCCGTGATGCTCTGATTCGGGCTTTGATCCAAATCCGGGTCGAGACTACCACCTCCCCCGAGGGATTGATCCATATGATGACGGTCGGCCGAGCCACATGTATAGTATTCTCGGACGATGATTTGCCATCGGAGGGCTCAGATCACTCGCGTCCACTCTACATATATGTCGGTTGTTCAGGCCGTCGAGTCCCATCTGTCCTTCTGGACAATGGCTCAGCCCTGAACGTATGTCCTCTCGCCACTGCCATTGCCCTCGGATACGCTCCTTCTGACTTCGGTCCCTCCACTCAAACCGTTCGCGCGTATGATAGCTGATTACTACCCAAAAGTGCCATTTTACACCTTTAAGTCATTATGTTTTAAGCACTTTTGTGTAGTAATTCTTCACCTTTATTCCAATTGGCATGTTAAGGACCTAGCAATGATTTCTAATCATATTTGTGGCTAGTTTTAGTGTTTTGACATCTTTTTGGATCATTAAGACAAGCCAACCAAAGAAGAAAAGCAAAGAAAATCAAAGAAAAGCAAAGAGAAGCAAGGAGGAAATCAGAGGACAGCAGCTGCAGTCTTCTTTGGCACTTTTGGAGCACTTCCCAAAGTCCATTTTTTACATTCTATATATCATTTTAAAGCTCAAGAAGTCAAGAATCCAACGCTTCAAACTGTGTACGATTTGGAGCTGAAACGAGGAAGTTATGGCCTTCGGGAGACAACTGCTCCAGGTGTGCGAAAATTTTGCACACCCCCTTCAAGTGTGCGAATGGTGTGCGAATTTCGCACACCCCCTTCAGGTGTGCGAAAATTTTGCACACCCCATGCGTGGTGCGAAATCTCCTCTGTTTTTGCCGACTTCACTTTAGATATTTTCTTAAGTATTTTTTGATGTAATTTCCTTTCTTCTCCTTGTAACAAGCCAATGAAAAGTTTTGCTTTTGTAAAAACTATATAAGGGGTGGAAATCACCTCTTGAAGACATGCAACACGGGTGTTAAGCTTAACACTTAGCAATATATAGAACTCTCTCATTTTCTATTTTTTCTTTACTATTTTCTCTTTCTTGGAAGCCAAACAACCTCTGAGGATGTTTTCTCAGAGGATGAGAGGCTAAACTCTTGGTTTCTTAGAGTGAAGGAAGCTAGGTGAAAAGTCCAGATGCAAAGGTGGAAAACGTTCGTGCATTAAATACAGGTAGTTGAAGTTCATAAATGGCTTTTAAATCCAAAGTTTTGCTTTAAATCCCTTAGAATCACTTTGAATGGCCAATACATGGTAAGCTTCAGGTCTTTATGGATGCTTATTGCTAGATCCATATTAGTCCATTAGTTATCATGTACGAGCCATTGGAAAGTGGTTCAAGGTGAAGACCTATATAGTGTCTAAAGCCATTAATGGACCTTGACTACCATTTCTATTGATTTTTATGGATTAAATCTTCATTGTTAAACCTATACCGGTTCGGGAAATAACTATAGGTTAAATCCCCAATGCGAGGAGAAAAATCCGGAATTTTCCACTTTGCATTCTAAACTTGGTCCTAGCAATCCTTAGCTCCGAGAAACTTTCTTTCTTCCATTTTTAATTAGTTTATGTTAATTTAGGTTCAAACACTTTCAAAACAAATTTTATTTTCTTTTTAAACTTTAAGTTTTTGATAAAGGAAATCATTGAATCCAATTGTTAATCTCGAGTATATCACTGGTAGAATGAAAACCCATCCCAGAGTTCGACCCTAGAGCCACTATACTATAGTAGCTTTGCTACACTAGTATGAGGTCATAGGTTTTATAAATGTTTTTGATTAAATGACCCGACTGGATCAATTTGTGCGAATCAATAGCACTCGAAGGAAGGTCATGGGTACACTAGCGATTGAGCTACTGATTGGTCCAACCACTTTTGTCACCGTGTTTCAAGTTTTGAGGATTCCTACATCCTTTAACCTGCTTCTAAGCTGACCATGGATCCATAGAGCCGGAGCTATTCCTTCTTCCCTTCATCAGAAGGTGAAGTTTATTCATGATGGTCGGGTCGTCGTGGTGCAGTCTGCAGGTGATAGGTTCATCTCTGCTGAGCCTGTACTCAAGATTAGTCATGCTAATGATGATCTTTTTCTGACTAGATTTACCTTTGACGAGGTGCAGACTCTGGAGATGGAGGATTTCTACCGAGACTTTGTAGCCATGTCCTTCGACCAGCACAGCAGCACGGTGGTGCTCGATATTATGCGGAGCATGTCTTATCTTCCCGGTATGGGCCTAGGGCGGCGTCAGCATGGGCCTAATGAGTTCATGGCCTTTCCGGACCGCGACGTACCATTCGAGCTCGGATTCATTCCCACTAAGGCCGACTATCGTCGTATGGCGCGGCTGCGCAGGGAGAGGGGAAGGGCTCACTTGACTCATACTCCCTTTTATTATCCTGTCCGCCCATACACCATGAGCCTAGCCAATTACTTTGTGAGGGCATCAGAGCCACATGCACCATTTGATGGGATCATCGGAGGACTCAGCACCACCTAGGAGGCCGAGCTTCAGCGCCTCGTCCAGCAGTTACAGTTGAGTGACGGAGCCCCTAGCCCTTCGATTTCTGTGTTGATTGCTCCTCCCTCCCTAGATCGCACGAGCCTTATGACGCTTTGCTTCCCGGATGAGATCGATGATCACGGGACTTTTGCCGAGATTGGAGACGTAGTGGACGGAGCCGTGCCGCGTGACGAGTACGTTGATGAGATGCTCGCGATGAGCTTGAGCCAGACCGAGGAAATAGCCCCACCGGAGCTCGCTTCGCCATTTGATCTCTTCGAGGTGTCCGTCCTCGAGATCTTCGAGGAGATCCAGGTTGTCTCCACTCCAGAGGTCATCGAGGATGTTATAGTTGCTGTTGATTTATTTGATGGCCATGTTGGCCTAGTCGAGGGAGCGTCCGACTTTGTGGACCCACCTCTTTCATTTGACGTTCTGCCGGGGTTCGTCTCCCGTTCTGACTATGTTTCTGACTCTTCATCTATGGATTTGAGCATCTTTGAGTATTTGTCTGTCTCTTCTGGTATTGATTTATCTGCACCATCTTCACACACATCACATATTTTTTATATTGATGATGAGATTGCACAGCATGACTCAAATGATGGCTCATCTTCTGTTTCCGATTCGGATCCCGTTGATCAGAGGGTTTCGCCTACTGTAGGGGACACAGAGATTATTGATTTCGGCACCGCAGATGAGCCTAGGGAGTTGAGGATTGGGTCAGATCTATCTATAGATGAGAGAGACAACCTTATCCAGTTGCTCAGAGCATACTTAGACATCTTCGCATGGTCCTATGAGGACATGTCGGGCCTTGATCCATCTATCGTCCAGCATCGTTTGCCACTTCTGCCCCATGCCAGGCCGGTTAAGCAGAAGTTGAGACGGTTGCATCCTCGTTGGAGCCTGTAGGTCAAGGAAGAGATTCAGAAGCAGCTCGGTGTAGGATTCTTATAAGTGGTCGAGTACCCGGAATGGCTAGTCAATGTCATCCCTGTTCCCAAAAAGGACGGCAAGGTGAGAATCTGCGTTGATTTTCGAGATCTCAACAAGGCCAGTCCTAAGGATAATTTTCCTCTTCCACACATCGACATGCTAGTTGACAGTACGGCGGGTCATTCGATGTTGTCCTTTATGGACGGATTTTTCGGGTACAGTCAGGTCTTGATGGCTCTAAAGGACATGGAGAAGACGTTATTCATTACCGAGTGGGGTACTTATTGCTACAGAGTCATGCCATTCAGATTGAAGAACGCAGGAGCCACCTATCAGAGAGCAGCGACCACCCTTTTCCATGACATGATGCATCGGGATGTCGAGGTTTATGTAGACGACATGATAGTGAAATCCCGAGACAGACCAGATCACTTGGCAGCTCTGGAAAGGTTCTTTGAGAGGGTCCGACAGTTCAGATTGAGATTGAATCCTAAGAAGTGCACTTTCGAAGTGACTTCTGGGAAACTTTTAGGATATATGGTTAGTGAGAGAGGCATAGAGGTAGACCCGGATAAGATCAGAGCCATCCTGGACATGCCTGCACCGAGGACAAAGAGAGAGGTCAGAGGCTTCTTGGGTAGACTTCAGTACATCAGCAGATTCATCGCCAGATTGACAGACATCTGTGAGCCCATTTTCCGACTCTTGAGGAAGAGTCAACCTACTGTTTGGGATGATCAGTGTCAGCGCGCATTCGAGAGGATCCGAGAGTACTTGTTGTCACCCCCAGTCTTGGTGTCTCCTACACTAGGCCGTTCTTTACTCCTATACCTATCCATCTCAGACGTGGCTTTGGGATGCATGTTGGTTCAGCTCGATGATTCGGGCAAGGATCGGGCCATATATTATCTGAGTAAGAGGATGCTGGACTACGAGACGAGATATGTCACGATTGAGCATTATTGCTTGGCATTGGTTTGGGCCACTCGCCGACTGAGTATTCAGTGCACTTGATATCCCATCTAGATCCTCTGAGATATTTATTCGACAGGCCCGCCCTGGTCGGTCGCCTCATGAGATGGTTGGTACTTTTGACTGAGTTTGACATTCATTATGTCACTCAGAAGTCCATTAGAGGGAGTATTGTCGCGGATCATCTAGCTTCTTTACCGGTTTCCGATGGTAGGGCCATTGATGACGACTTCCCAGACGAGGATGTCGCTGTTGTGACCAGTTTGTCAGGATGGCGCATGTACTTTGATGGTGTAGCCAACCATTCTGGATACGGGATAGGCGTCCTATTCATATCCCCTCATGGTGATCACATTCCCAGATTTGTTCATTTGGCATTCTCGGATCGACATCCTACCACGAACAACATTGTTGAGTATGAGGCATGTATCTTGGGATTAGAGACAACCCTCGAGCTCGGGATTAGACAGATGGAGGTGTTTGGTGACTCCAATCTGGTATTGAGACAGATTCAGGGCGAGTGGAAGACTAGAGATGTGAAGCTTAGGCCTTACCACGCGTATTTGGAGCTACTGGTTGGGAGATTTGATGATTTGAGATATACCCATCTGCTTAGAGCGCAGAACCAATTTGCTGATGCCTTAGCTACTCTGGCTTCCATGATTGACATTCCTGTCGATGCCACTGTTCGCCTATTATTGATCGAGTCGAGATCTGCTCCTGCATACTGTTGTCTGATTGAGGATACGGAGATAGACGATGGTCTGCCCTGGTACCATGACGTATATCACTTTCTGAGACTTGGCGTATATCCTGAGGCTGCCACGGCCAAGGATAGGAGAGCATTAAGACAGTTAGCCGCCCGATTCGTGATTTGTGGTGAGACATTATATAGACGATCAGCTGACGGGATGCTATTATTGTGCTTGGACCGTGCCTCCGCCGATCGAGTGATGAGAGAGGTTCATGCGGGAGTCTGCAGACCACATATGGGAGGACATATGTTGGCTCGTAAGATCATGAGGACTGGTTACTTCTGGTTGACCATGGAGACAGATTGCTTCCAGTTTGTTCAGAGATGTCCCGAGTGTCAGATACATGGGAACCTCATTCACGTGCCACCTTCAGAGTTGCACGCACTGACTTCACCTTGGCCGTTTTCAGTGTGGGGTATCGACATCATCGGGAAGATTTCGCCGAAATCTTCCAATGGTCATGAGTTCATCTTGGTCGCCATCGACTATTTCACCAAGTGGGTGGAGGCCGCCTCATATGCGATATTAACATCAGCTAGAGTCGCTAGTTTCATCAGATCACACATTATCTGTCGCTATGGAGTCCCTCATGAGTTGATTTCGGATAGAGGGGTACATTTCAGGGCAGAGGTTGACACCTTGGTGCAACGATATAGCATCCGACATCATAGGTCGTCTGCGTATAGGCCGCAGACGAACGGGGCAGTAGAGGCTGCGAATAAGAATATCAAGAGGATATTACGGAGGATGGTCGAGACTTCCCGGGATTGGTCAGAGAAGCTCCCATTTGCATTGTGGGTTTATCGGACTTCTTTTCGCACCTCTACAGGAGCCACACCCTACTCATTGGTATATGGCATGGAGGCAGTGCTACCCATTGAGATTGAGATGGGATCATTGAGAGTAGCACTAGAGCAACAGATTCCTGAGACGGATTGGGCTCAGGCTCGATTTGATCAACTCAATCTCCTAAATGAGAGGAGATTGAGAGCAGCAAACCATGTTCGTGCATATCAGAGGAAGATGGCCCGCGCTTTCAAAAAGCGGGTCAGGCCCAGACCATTACGGATAGGTGACTTGGTTCTGAAAGTCATCAGGGGATTGATTAGAGATCCTAGAGGGAAGTTCAGACCCAACTGGAGCGGACCTTATTTCATCAGGGAGTTGACCCCAGAAGGCGCTGCATGGCTGATGGATTTAGATGGAAACCGATTCTCAGAGCCAACCAATGTGGATCAACTAAAGAGGTACTATGTTTGAGACCATGGTCGCAGGATGGGTGGCCATCATTTCGGTTAGCCATTACCTTGTTATTCCTTTGTGATACATAGTCCGTTGCTAGCCCATTGAGCCTCACATACGTATTATAGCCTTTCTTTCTTATCGCCTTGCTCACATTTTCACACCGGGATAGGGGCCCTTTAATGTATGCATGCATTGTTTGGGAGTTTCATGAGCCTTGGACCTAGGGGCATGTTTTTCCCATCATTTTTTTCTATCACTGCACCTCTGCATTTTCATCTCATCTTATTGGTTGTGTTATTCATCTCTTCTTCCTTATCCTATCTACTATTTGTTTGTCTCATATTCTCTCCACCCTGAGTGGTGAGCCTCCTCAGTTCATCACATGGAGGATAGTCACATCATTTCCATCATCTATCTCATGGACATTGGTTTAGAGATCCTTAGTTTGAGAAGGTCATCTCGTTAGAGAGAGTTTTGGGTTGCCTTAGCACTTGGGTCGGTGTCCATCCGTTATCGACATCACCTTTGGGGTTCATTTGTTCATGTTCGGGGTATGTGTATTTGTATGTATGTAAAAAAAAAAATGAAAATGAAAAGAAAAGAACAAGAAAAATAATAAGCACATGTGTGTATGTGCATAGTATTCTCGATCATTGAGTATGTATATTGATGTCTGGGGGTCATTTTTATCGAGTATGTTCGTTATTGGGAGTTCGTATGTGAGCTCTCTGAGAACCCATGTTATTTGTATTGCTTCGTCATATCTACTTGTGAGAGAGATGAGTGACCTTCTCCTAAGGACTCCGAGTCATTGTCCTTTCCATCATTACATTCATTATTGATGTGACTTCACTTCATGTTTGATCTGAGTCGATCACCACCTTTTTTCACATATTCATTGTTTCGCTGTCGTTTCTATCGTTGCTTGTGATTCATCTCATTCCTTTCACGTCTTATTCTCTCCTTACAGCGACCCATCTCGGGTTCGATGCTCACTTCGCATCATCATTACACATATCACTATCAGTTCATTTTGCTTCATTTGTCTCCTTATCGATATCATATTCACGTTAGGCATCCTCAGGTCCATGGCTCATGGGGTTCACTATACATGTTGCATTTCATATATGAGGGCATGAGTTTTGATCATTGGGTATTTGAGCCTAGTTTTCTTTCGTTTCTATCACCCTATACGTTACGTCCCATGTCTTAAGACCACCCTGAGGTCATGGGATCAGATGTCGTCTTCAGCAGCCTCTACTTGAACAGGTGATTGAGATCTGGTTGATATTTAGATATTGTCATGCTTCTTCTTCTGAGAGTCACCCATTTGATGTGTAGGACTGATTCAGTTGTGTTCGGATTACCGAGATCGTTGAGTTTGACGATGATTGACTTGGTGTCACCTGATTTTTTTGACCTATCGTACATCTGGTGCCACACTGCGGCATATCCCATTTCATTTGGAGGTTTATGGATCCTCACATATTTGCACGATCATTATCACTTACTGGATGCTCACTGAGACGTGGACATGGTCGTTACCTTACGGAGCCCCCGAGATCCATCCGGCTAGTTCCGCACTTCTCGACGCTTGGATGCCATCATGCCTCTCCATCTGGGAGGCACATCTTGGATATATGTGCATGATTTAGTTATGGATTCAGACGACCAGTGTTACATGTTCGACGATAGATGATTTCATGACACTTGTTCTTCGGACCTATCGTGCACCCGATGCCATACTGGGGCATATTTCCATTTCGGATGAGATATACGGATCTTCACAGAGGTCACGTGCTCGACGACAGATGATTTCATGTCACTTTTTCTTCTGACCCGTCCCACATCCGATGCCATATTGGGGCATATTTCCGTTTTGGGTGAGATTTACGGATCTTCGCGGAGGTCACGTGCTCGACGATAGATGATTTCATGACACTCATTCTTTTGACCTGTCGTGCACCCGATGCCATACTGGGGCATATTTCCGTTTTGGATGAGATATACGGATCTTCATGGAGGTCACGTGCTCGACGACAGATGATTTCATGTCACTTTTTCTTCTGACCCGTCCCACATTCGATGCCATACTGGGGCATATTTCCGTTTTGGGTGAGATTTACGGATCTTCGCGGAGGTCACATGCTCGACAATAGATGATTTCATGACACTCGTTCTTTTGACCTGTCACACATCCGATGCCATACTGGGGCATATTTCCGTTTCGGATGAGATATACGGATCTTCACAGAGGTCGCGTGCTAGACGACAGATGATTTCATGTCATTTTTTCTTCTGACCTGTCCCACATTCGATGCCATACTGGGGCATATTTCCGTTTTGGTCGAGATTTACTGATCTTCGTGGAGGTCATATGCTCGATGATAGATGATTTCATGCCGGCCGATGTCTGACTTGTCATACGTTCGATGCCATACTGGGGCATGTTACCGTTCTAGAGGAGACTTACGGATCTTCATGGAGTTGCATGCTCATCCCCACTTACGAAATACACATGGACACGATGTTTCCTCCGTGGGGCCTCTTGGGAGTTACCCAGTTAGGCCTACACTTCACAACGCCTCGATGTCATCATGCTTTCCTTCCGGGAGACACCCCTTTTGATATATGGGTCTGATTCAGTTGTACATGTGGATGATTTGGATCGCGCATTCGATGATGGGTGATTTGAGCTCATCTGGTTCTTCTGACCTATCACACATTTGATGCCACACTGGGGCATAACCCCATCCTTCAGTTCATTAGATATTTTACGGATTTTCTCACTACTCATTCTATTTCTTGACCTTTGCGAGTCGTCATACTGGAGCATTCCCCCCTTCTTAGCACTTTTCTACTGGGGCATACCCCCTCTCTTTGGGTTTACCATGTCTCGTTTTGATTTCATGGTTGTCAGACCCATTTGTTGATCTTTACGGGTTATCACCTCATTTAGGGCATCCCCCTACCTGTCATTTTTGTTTAGGGCATCCCCCTACCTGTCATTTTCGTTTAGGGCATCCCCCTACCTGTCATTTTCGTTTAGGGCATCCCCCCACTATCATTTCGTTTAGGGCATCCCCCTACCTGTCATTTTCGTTTAGGGCATCCCCCTACTATCATCTTGTTTAGGGCATCCCCCTTTGTTTCAGATTCACCACCATAGATTAGACATCTATGGGCTTTGATCAGTTTTTCACCATCATAGATTTTCATCTATGAGCATTTATTTCAGATTCACCACCATAGATTTTCATCTATGGGCATTTCAGTTATTTCACCACCATAGATTGGCATCTATGGGCATTTCTATTGTATCACCACCGTAGGTCTTCACCTATGGACCTTCTAGTTTAGTGTTTAGGTTTAGTTTTTTTGGTTTGGCTTCCAAAGCTATTATTTTCCCAGTTTGGCGTTCAGAGCCATCATCATTCTCAGTTTTGGCGTTCAGAGCCATCACTATTTTCAGTTTGGCTTTCAGAGCCTTCATCACTTTTCGGTTTGGCGTTCAAAGCCTTCATCATTTTCGGTTGTCGTTCAAAGCCGTTATCACTTTTCAATTTGGCATTCAGAGCCATCATCGTTCTCAGTTTTGGCGTTCAGAAATCTATTTTCAGCTTGGCGTTCAGAGCCATCATCGCTTTTCAGTTTTGGCGTCCAGAGCCATCACTATTTTCAGTTTAGCATTCAGAGCCTTCATCATTATTTTCTCATTTTGGCGTTCAGAGCCATCATCGTTCTCAGTTTTGGCATTCAGAGCCATCACTATTTTCAGTTTGGCGTTTAGAGCCTTCATCACTTCTCAGTTTTGGCGTTCAAAGTCATCATCGCTTCTCAATTTTGGCGTTCAGAGCCATCATCATTTTCAGTTTTGGCATTCAGAGCCATCACTTTTCAGTTTGGCGTTCAGAGCCATCATCGTTCTCAGTTTTGGCATTCAGATCCATCATCTATTTTCAGCTTGGCGTTCAGAGCCATCATCGCTTTTCAGTTTTGGCGTCCAGAGCCATCACTATTTTCAGTTTGGCATTCAGAGCCTTCATCACTTCTCAGTTTTGGCTTTCAGAGCCATCATCGCTTCTCAGTTTTGGCGTTCAGAGCCATCATCATTTTCAATTTTGGCGTTCAGAGCCATCACTATTTTCAGTTTGGCGTTTAGAGCCTTCATCACTTCTCAGTTTTGGAGTTCATAACCATCACTATTTTCAGTTTTGGTGTTCAGAGCCATCATCGCTTCTCAGTTTTGGCATTCAAAGCCATCATCATTTTCAATTTTGGCATTCAGAGTCATCACTTTTCAGTTTGGCGTTCAGAGCCATCATCGTTCTCAGTTTTGGCGTTCAGAGCCATCATCTATTTTCAGCTTGGCGTTCAGAGCCATCATCGCTTTTCAGTTTTGGCATCCAGAGCCATCACTATTTTCAGTTTGGCGTTCAGAGCCTTCATCACTTCTCAGTTTTGGCGTTCAGAGCCATTATCGCTTCTCAATTTTGGCGTTTAGAGCCATCATCATTTTCAATTTTGGCGTTTAGAGCCATCATCGCTTTTCAGTTTTTGCGTCTAGAGCCATCACTATTTTCAGTTTGGCGTTCAGTTCTCAGTTTTGGCATTCAGAGCCATCACTATTTTCAGTTTGGCGTTCAGAGCCTTCATCACTTCTCAGTTTTGGCTTTCAGAGCCATCATCGCTTCTCAATTTTGGCGTTCAGAGCCATCATCATTTTCAGTTTTGGCATTTAGAGCCATCACTTTCAGTTTGGTGTTCAGAGCCATCATCGTTCTCAGTTTTGGCGTTCAGAGCCATCATCTATTTTCAACTTGGCGTTCAGAGCCATCATCGCTTTTCAGTTTTGGCGTCTAGAGCCATCACTATTTTCAGTTTGGCGTTCAGAGCCTTCATCACTTCTCAGTTTTGGCGTTCAGAGCCATCATCGCTTCTCAGTTTTGGCGTTCAGAGCCATCATCATTTTCAGTTTTGGCGTTCAGAGTCATCACTATTTTCAGTTTGGCGTTCAGAGTCTTTATCACTTCTTAGTTTTGGCGTTCAGAGCCATCACTATTTTCAGTTTTGGCGTTCAGAGCCATCATCGCTTCTCAGTTTTGGTGTTCAAAGCCATCATCATTTTCAGTTTTGGCATTCAGAGCCATCACTTTTCAGTTTGGCGTTCAGAGCCATCGTCGTTCTCAGTTTTGGCGTTCAGAGCCATCATCTATTTTCAGCTTGGCATTCAAAGCCATCATCGCTTTTCAGTTTTGGCGTCCAAAGCCATCACTATTTTCAATTTGGCGTTCAAAGCCTTCATCACTTCTCAGTTTTGGCGTTCAGAGCCATCATCGCTTCTCAGTTTTGGCGTTCAGAGCCATCATCATTTTCAGTTTTGGCATTCAGAACCATCACTATTTTCAGTTTGGCGTTCAGAGCGTTCATCACTTCTCAGTTTTAGCGTTCAGAGCCATCACTATTTTCAGTTTTGGCGTTCAGAGCCATCATCGCTTCTCAGTTTTGGTGTTCAGAGCCACCATTATTTTCAGTTTGGCGTTCAGAGTCATCATCATTTCCAGTTTTGGCGTTCAGAGCCATCATCGATTGTCAGTTTGGCGTTCAGAGCCATCATCGCTTTTTAGTTTTGGCGTTCAGAGCCATCACTATTTTCAGTTTGGCTTTCAAAGCCATCATCGTTCTTAGTTTTGGCGTTCAGAGCCATCATTGATTTTCAGTTTGGCGTTTAGAGCCATCGTCGCTTTTCAGTTTGGCATTTAGAGCCTTCATCACTTCTCGATTTTGGCGTTCAGAGCCATCATCGCTTTTCAGTTTTGGCGTCTAGAGCCATCACTATTTTCAGTTTGGCGTTCAGTTCTCAGTTTTGGCGTTCAGAGCCATCACTATTTTCAGTTTGGCGTTCAGAGCCTTCATCACTTCTCAGTTTTGGCATTCAGAGCCATCATTGCTTCTCAGTTTTGGCGTTCAGAGCCATCATCATTTTCAGTTTTGGCATTTAGAGCCATCACTTTTCAGTTTGGCGTTCAGAGCCATCATCGTTCTCAGTTTTGGCGTTTAGAGCCATCATCTATTTTCAGCTTGGCGTTCAGAGCCATCATCGCTTTTCAGTTTTGGCGTCTAGAGCCATCACTATTTTCAGTTTGGCGTTCAGAGCCTTCATCACTTCTCAGTTTTGGCGTTCAGAGCCATCATCGCTTCTCAGTTTTGGCGTTCAGAGCCATCATCATTTTCAGTTTTGGAGTTCAGAGTCATCACTATTTTCAGTTTAGCGTTCAGAGCCTTTATCACTTCTCAGTTTTGGCGTTCAGAGCCATCACTATTTTCAGTTTTGGTGTTCAGAGCCATCATCGCTTCTCAGTTTTGGTGTTCAAAGCCATCATCATTTTCAGTTTTGGCATTCAGAGCCATCACTTTTCAGTTTGGCGTTCAGAGCCATCGTCGTTCTCAGTTTTGGCGTTCAGAGCCATCATCTATTTTCAGCTTGGCGTTCAAAGCCATCATCGCTTTTCAGTTTTGGCGTCCAAAGCCATCACTATTTTCAGTTTGGCGTTCAGAGCCTTCATCACTTCTCAGTTTTGGCGTTCAAAGCCATCATCGCTTCTCAGTTTTGGCGTTCAGAGCCATCATCATTTTCAATTTTGGCATTCAGAGCCATCACTATTTTCAGTTTGGCGTTCAGAGCGTTCATCACTTCTCAGTTTTGGCGTTCAGAGCCATCACTATTTTCAGTTTTGGCGTTCAAATCCATCATCGCTTCTCAGTTTTGGTGTTCAGAGCCACCATTATTTTCAGTTTGGCGTTCAGAGTCATCATCATTTCCAGTTTTGGCGTTCAGAGCCATCATCGATTGTCAGTTTGGCGTTCAGAGCCATCATCGCTTTTTAGTTTTGGCGTTCAGAGCCATCACTATTTTCAGTTTGGCGTTCAAAGCTATCATCGTTCTTAGTTCTGGCGTTCAGAGCCATCATTGATTTTCAGTTTTGGCGTTCAGAGCCATCATCGATTTTCAGTTTGGCGTTTAGAGCCATCATCGCTTTTCAGTTTGGCATTTAGAGCCTTCATCACTTCTCGATTTTGGCGTTCAGAGCCATCATCGCTTCTCAGTTTTAGCGTTCAAAGCCATCACTATTTTCAGTTTGGCATTCAGAGCCTTCATCACTTCTCAGTTTTGGCATTCGGAGCCATCACTGCTTCTCAGTTTTGGTATTCATAGCCATCACTATTTTCAGTTTTGGTGTTCAGAGCCATCATCGTTTCTCAGTTTTGGCGTTCAGATCCATCATCGCTTCTCAGTTTTGGCATTCATAGCCATCACTATTTTCAGCTTGGCGTTTAGAGCCATCATCGCTTTTCAGTTTTGGCGTCCAGAGCCATCACTATTTTCAGTTTGGCGTTCAGAACCTTCATCACTTCTCAGTTTTGGCGTTCAGAGCCATCACTGCTTCTCAGTTTTGGCATTCATAGCCATCACTATTTTCAGCTTGGCGTTCAGAGCCATCATCGCTTTTCAATTTTGGCGTCCAAAGCCATCACTATTTTCAGTTTGGCATTCAGAGCCTTCATCACTACTCAGTTTTGGCGTTCAGAGCCATCACTGCTTCTTAGTTTTGGCATTCATAGCCATCACTATTTTCAGCTTAGCGTTCAGAGCCATCATCGCTTTTCAGTTTTGGCGTCTAGAGCCATCATCGCTTTCTTGTCTTGGCGTTCAGAGCCATCATCGTTTTCAGTCTTGGCATTCGGAGCCATCATCGTTCTTAGTTTTGGCGTTCAGAGCCATCACTATTTTCAATTTGGCGTTCAGAGCCATCATCACTTTCCAGTCTTGGCATTTAGAGCCGCTTTTCGTACCCATTCATGCATTTTGATCCACTATCTTTAGTTTTTGGCGTTCAGAGCCATTCTTCGTACCCATTCTTGCATTTTGATTCACTATCTTTCGTAGTTTGGCGTTCAAAGCCATTCTTCATGCCCATTCATGCGTTTTAGAGTCACTTTCCCTCTTAGTGTTGGCGTTTAGAGCCATTTTTCATACTCATTCAGGCATTCGATGCCACCATCTTTCTTTAGTTTGGCGTCCAGAGCCATTGCACATATCCCTTCAGGCACCTTGAGTCATCACATTTTCGTGTTTTGACGTTCAGAGTCATTCCTTCTCATCTGTATCATCCAGAGTCACAGTTTCGACATTCATGTTCACTAGCATTACACATCTTGCCTTCAGGGGTTTGCATCTGTCCTCATTTTCCTCACCATGTTATCCTGTGCTCATCACTTATTCATCATTGCTCTTCCAGATTTCTCTTCTCATTGCTCAGGACGTAGTCCTTTGAGTTTACGACACATACTTCGGTCATGTCGTTGGGCACCCTACACTTGGCACTTCCATGTAATTCTCTTAGGGCAGTTTTCCCGGGACGCATTCGTTCTTGTATTCCAAAGTCGTTCAACCGTTACTCATCTGTGGTACGGTACTCCGAGTCACTTATGGGGACTTCTTAAAGAGAGTCTGGGTCCTTAATGTGACTTCAGAGTCATTTTGTGATATCCTTTGCTTTTAGGGTTAAACCCTTTATGTTCGTCTGTTGACCTGAGTATGTCCGTGTTTCATTGGTGTCCCTGTGGGGGTCTCCTTTGTTCTTCGATAGAGCTCACTTCATACCACTCATTACTCACACTTGCTTTTCACTCCAGTGTTCACATTCTTTACACTCGTGGGCTCTATCGAAGAGGGGCATATTTGTAGACCCCTCCTTGCATATTTTGGCCGCCACCACCCGAGAGGGGAGCTTTTCTTTTTTGGTAGGATGGGGGGACCCCTTTTCTAAAAATAGGACAGCTTCATAGACGGCAAGAGACGTGGGCGGCCAGGTGGGTAGGTGAAGGAAGCCATGCTGCTAACTGGTGAACAGGAAGAGCAAGTAGTGACTTGCTGAGGAAAACACAAGAACAGGGGAAATAGAGAGAAGAAGATCTTGAGGAGGAGGTTTTTTTTTAAGGGGGAAGAGGGAACAAGCAGGGCAATAGAAAAGAGGCGATTAGGGAGTTTACAGCTCGGGAAAGAACCAAGCGACTTTGCTCCAAAGGAACCATTCAGGTTTGATCGATTCGCACCTTAGGTTCTCCGCTTTTATCTCGTTTTGTTTTGTTTTCCGTCATACCTTGCTTCATTCTTGATAGTTGAACATTTTTTTTATCCTTTAACGTGTTAAATTTGCTCCTCATTCCATGTATAGCTTAGTCCCTGTTTTCCCCCATATGAACTGTATGATAGCCATGCTATGTATGAGTGCATAATGGCCATACTATTGGTTTACTTGTTGAGATCTTTCGGACCATCCCACCATTCTTTTTTATAAGTTTTTTTTTTATCTTTGAAATGGAGTCAGATTTAGTGATTTTTTATCTCTTCCAGCACATACTCTGTTTTTTCTTTATTTCCTCCTTTTTGTTTCTGGTATTTTTTTTTTGGATGTTGGATATCTTGTTTGAGTTGGCAGTTTGAATTGGAGTGTTTCTGAAGGAACTCCCCATCAGAATCTGTGAGAGATATTGTCATGTTGCCTATTATATAAATGGAAGGTCAACAAACTCAGGGCATTGAGAGGACATTGACAGTTTCGAGCAGGGGCGCATATTTTGGCACTTGGGGATTTTGGCTGCCAGAGAATGAGAATTTCGCATAGAGGATGTAACCCCATTCCCTATTCATTCATCATCTACTCTCCCACGTGCATGTATCCTCTAGCATTATCTCCAAATCCTCCCATAAAGTGCATGTTGCCATTTTTTTTTTAATATCCATTTGCTTACTTAATTCACCATTGTCTCCATTCTATACCTACATACCCATATTTCAACACCCATGCAACTGGTTCTCTCCATCTCCAACTCCACCTCCGTCTCTCCTTGTCACCCTCCAACACCGAAAGCCGCCGCTTGCGCCACCACCCAAACCGCTACCGGCTCCGCATCCTCACTATCACCGGAGGGATCCTCAGAAGCTTTGCTACTCTAGCACGACGCGCCCAGAGCTTCGGGAAAGAGACTGCAAGGAAGGCGATTCACGCGCGTTTGCTCATGGTGTGTTCGAGTGCTAACTCCTAGGACGACGCCCACACTGACTGCAACTCCCGTTGTACCGCCTTCGGATACTGTGCAGGCCAGCGCAACCGATGGTACCGACTCCGCTCCGGCCGGGTGGGCACTCGCATCAGCCACCATGACGCTGGCACCTTCTGGATGCCGCCGAAACGCTGCCACGGCTCCTCTCTCCATCTTGCTGCTGGTGATGAGGGCTTCCTCTAAGGATGGTGTGCATTTAGAGGGGTAGGCTGTGAAGAAGATGAAGTGTGGGCTTGGGCTTATGGATTGGGCTTATGAGAGAGATGGAACCCAAAGCCCTTTTAAAACCTTATTATCATTGTTGTTATTATTATTTTAAATCTTGTTATTATTATTAATTCAACTTTTAAAATATTATTATTATTTCAAAATCTTGTTATTATTATTATTAATTCAACTTTTAAAATATTATTAGTATTATTATTATTAATTCAACTTTTAAAATATTAGTATTATTATTATTAATTCAACTTTTAAAATATTATTATTATTTCAAATCTTGTTATTATTATTATTAATTCAACTTTTAAAATATTATTAGTATTATTATTATTAATTCAACTTTTAAAATATAGTATTATTATTATTAATTCAACTTCTAAAATATTAGTATTATTATTATTAATTCAACTTTTAAAATGTTATTATTATTTCAAAATCTTGTTATTATTATTATTATTTCAAAATCTTGTTATTATTATTATTAATTCAACTTTTAAAATATTATTAGTATTATTATTATTAATTCAACTTTTAAAATATTATTATTATTATTATTATTAATTCAACTTTTAAAATATTATTCTTATTATTGCTATTAATGCCACTTTCAAAACCTTATTATTATTAATATTATTATTATTATTTCAAAATCTTATTATTATTATTATTATTTCAAAATCTTATTATTATTATTTTTTGTTAATTCAACTTTTAAAATATTGTTATTATTATTATTATTAGTTCAACTTTTAAAATATTGTTATTACTATTGCTATTAATTCAACTTTCAAAATTTTGTTATTATTATTATTATTATTATTATTTCAAAGCCTTATTGTTATTATTATTATTTATTTATTATTATTATTATTTCAAAGCCTTATTGTTATTATTATTATTATTATTAAAAATCTATATCCTCGTAATTTAATTTCCTAAAGTTCATTTCTTATTATTGCTATCATTATCAAAAATCTACACTCTAGTCGTTCAATTTCCTGAAGTTCATTTCTTATTATTACTATTATTATTAAAAATCTATACTCTAGCCGTTCAATTTCCTGAAGTTTATTTCTTATTATTATTAAAAATCTATATCCTCGTAATTTAATTTCCTAAAGTTCATTTCTTATTATTGTTATCATTATCAAAAATCTACACTCTAGCCGTTCAATTTCCTGAAGTTCATATCTTATTATTACTATTATTATTAAAAATCTATACTCTAGCCGTTCAATTTCCTGAAGTTCATTTCTTATTATTATTATTATTAAAAATCTATATTCTCGCAGTTCAATTTCCTAAAGTTCATTCCTCATTATTGTTATTATTACAAATTCAACTTTCAAAACCCATATTCTCGCAGATCCATTTCCTAAAAGTTTATTCCTCATCTTCTTTGGCAAATTTCATTTTAATTACCGGAGCTCTACTCTTTTAAATTTAATTCCAAATACTCCAATTTTCAAATAAACTCCAAAAATTCAGTCTTCACTTGAATAGTTTTAACTCCATTTCGGTTTCTGAATAATCTTCTGATCTTCTTGATTTTACATAAGCAATAATGAATCCTTCATAATTTTGAAACACGGGAGTTGTGAGACTAGCTCATGAATGAAAAGTTGGGCTTTGGTGGGGGCCCTATGTTTGATCCCTTTTGATTGTAAATTGTCGTGTTCAATGTATTTTGCTTGAGTTTCGTTTGCACTTCGATATGCGTGAGTTATAATTTGTATTCATTTATTGTGCACTAATCTCGTTTCTTGATAGCGCATTGATCATTTGATGACAAGGTACGCCCCGCTCCCACTTTGATCGTTCTTTATTGGGTGTTTAGATTCTCATACGTGCATGATCATTTAAGGTATTCGTAGGTTCATTCATCAATTGCCACGTCAGCTTCATTTTATTAGTAGAGACCCGACTTTAAGGACTTAGAGGGGTGCTATGATTTTTACCATACCTTCCCGATAAGTAACCTGACCCCCGAACCCGATCCGGTTTTTCGTAGATCACCTTTTCCAAATAAGGAGTCACACTTAGGGTTTTTCTTTCTTATTTTGTTTACCCTTTTTAAAATAAAACAAAAATAAGTGGCGACTCCAAGTCATTTTCTTAATCAAATAAAATCATTTTTTCAAATAAAAATCGAGCTCGCCATCGAGTGGGAAACGCATGAGCCGAAATGCGGGGTCCACACCTTTTTTAATAGCATCCAAACGTTTTTTCACTCAAACCAAGAAAGATAACTTAAACCGAGTCCATTTCTTAATCCAACCTACACGGACTAAACAAAGCTCTCTTGGTAAAATCTTAGTTAAAAATTGGTACTTTTATGGGAAACCAAAATAAATATACTATATAAGAAGATAACTACAAGCAAATGAACTTTCTTTTATTATACTAGATCTTATTTCTTTCGTTTGTGTATCTAGATCTTATTTCTCTATGCTTTATCTAATACCACATCATTTTCTTCATTGAATTGAATTATTGAAATGTCCAACATCAAAAACATCCCTTTTTGTTGGACCCATTGCCATTACTTTCTTTTCATTTTGCAAAGTAATGTAAGTCATGATTAAAATATCAAACTAAAAAATGAGCTTATTTCTCTAATAAGCTAAAAGGACTCGAACCTCTCACCAAAAAGTTGCATAAGCATCCAGCATACCATCAGGGCAAGTTTACCCTTTGATAAATATCTTGCATGCACACGCGCGTGCACACACACACACAGATATATATATATTAAAAGTATCATATCAATAAAATATTTTAAACAACAAATTAATTATAATTATTTTATAATTGAGTGAAAATTCCATTTAGTAGATTAACAAAAATATAAAAATTATCATGATAATTTCTTCATAATGTTTTTAATATTAAAAAATTATACATTTATCATCATTTATTTTATATCATTTAATACAATTGAATTAAATGTATCATAATTTAATATTAAATATATTTTAAAATTAGACATATTATAATCAAATATCACAATATTATTATCAAATAATATTTGATGTAATTTAATAATCAATGGACACTTATATATACCAATTTTTTCAACAAAACAACTTTAAAAAGTCTATTATACTTCTAATTTCATTTTTCAGAGTTTTTTTTATATTTTTATTAATTTTGATCAATTTTAGACCAACCAATATTTTTTGTCAAAATATTTGTTGATATATATTCGTAAAATCGAAGTACCGACATATCCGTAATTATTGATATTTTTATCTTTGGTCATGATGGAGTTAGGTTTCTAAAAGTATATGGCATTGCCTTATTTTAACCTAATCCCTTTTTTCAACTAAGAAATAAAAAAAAGACCCTCTCATGACAATGTGCATTGCTTCATATTGACTTGGATAATTTTTAAGTCAACTCAACCATCTAATTTGAACAACATAAAATGGATACTTATTACTAAAGCATACATAAAATGCATATGAATGAAGTTTTGTTTTTTTCTTTTCTAAAATATATGTCTTCAAGCATAAGCCTCCTTATTCACTTGGTATCTCTTTACTTTCTTGCATCTCTATCATATATAGTCTTCATAAGTTCATCTCATAACTTTTTTTTCCCTTATAACCATCTCCATCTCATAATCTAAATTTTCCTCTCAAAATCTAAAATATCTATAAAAATAAGTTTAATAACTTTTCTTATTTTGTAAGAAAATCCGATATTGCAATGATATACAAACGTATGAAATATTTTATATAATATTATTTAGAAAAAGAAATATTTATCGATCGAGAATTTGAGATATTCCTTCCTTATCTTTATCACATCTTTAATCTTTTCTTTCTTTACGCGGATTAGATGAAAATGTCTCTTCTAATGAACCCACATGAAAGGCTTTTGTATTTTGTAGCAAGCCCTTTTTATCATGATAGACTTTTTCCGTAAGAAATTGGAATCATGAGAGTCTCTTTGGTATAAAATTTGGAAAGTATTGCACTAAAAGTTATAGTTCTTTGTCCTCAACCTCAAATTTTACTTGAAGCTTTCATGGGGACTTTTTCCTAGCTCTTGAGGGGTGGCAAAGTCACACAGTACTATTGCAGTCCTCTCTCAGTCCACTCAGTTAAAAAGGAAAAAGAAAGATTTGCATAATTGAATGGCCGTTCATTGCAGTGGTTGCATGCTTATTTCCTCTTCCAAATCTTTTATTTTCAAACATTCTCATTCATTTTTCGCTGTAACTCCAATTGCCCTAAACCAATTATGAGAAACTGCATGAAAAATGAAAGGGTATGTAGACAATAAATTGGAGTTCTGTTGGTAAGTTTTCAAGAACAATCTTTTAAAAAATGAAAACGTATTTGGATATGAGTTGTTCTCAAAACAGGTTTTAGGAAATATTATAGAAATATGATGTTTTCATATAACATATTTTTATTATTTTTATTTATTTAATATACGACGATTATTTTAAAAAAATAATTGTACAAATACGGAGAATGATTAAAAATAAAGTATTATAAATAAAAATTATTTTAAGAAATATTTAAAAACACAAAGAAACCGATTGAGAACATTCTAAGTTTCCTAACAAACTTTGATTATAAAAAGCATTAGAAAACTATTTTTGAAAACTGTTCTCAAAAATTCTTTTGAGAGTTGTTTTTTAAAACATTTTCAAAAACGGATCCTAATATTTTGTTTGATATTTTTCCTTATTTTTTCTCCTCACAGCCTCATAAATAACTTTAGGCAATTGATAAATACATGTGATTGAAATACAACTCATTATCATCATGGTGATGTTTCTTAATTTCACATCACTTTTTTTCTCTATGTTTAGTGTTATCTCATTTTTCTTTATATATATGGGCTAAGGGTTTAAGTGTTTAACAATCTTATTTAATTAACCTTTTTATAACATTCCACATTATATTTAGCTTTCTCCACCATGTTGCCATGCATTGACTTAACTGACAATCCATGTGGAATAATGTACTTTAACACCCAGCTTTCTATAGGACCATTTTTACCATCTCTTTGCATGTGCTACTTCTATGAAGCATTTCCACAAAAGATTATCACCCTTTTTAATAGCATCCAATCATTTTTTTCTCTCAAACCATGCAAGACAACTTAAACATTTCTTAATCCAACTTGCATGAACTAAATAAAGCTCTCTCAGTAGAATCTCAGTTAAAAATGGTTATTCTTATGCGAAATCAAAGTTCAAAAACAAAAAAACAAAAAACCAAGAACAAAGTTGCAAGCAAATAGTGGCAGACATGGGATTTAAAGTTTGGGGGGCAATTAGCAAGATTTTTCACTTTTCTATGTACAATGTACTAGTGGTCTTAATAATTAAAGAGAAAAGATAAAGAGAAAAAAAAAATAAGAGTAAGCATATGGGGGAGGAGCACATATTATATTACTTTTTTAAATATTACCTATAAAAAAAATTTCCAAGTTACCCCCTCAACCCACCCCCCTAGCCCCGTTCTATCTGTCTTTGTAGGCAAATGAACAACTTTCTTTAGTGAATTCCTATAATTTGAGTCTTTTTTTTTATAAGTTGAAGGATACAACTACAATATTGCCCAATCATAAATCATATATCATATAATCGATTTCATTACTTTATATCTTATCAATAGTCTCATTGTTTTGTACGTGATTCCTATATTATTGTATTTAGGTCTTATTTCTTTGTACCTTTTTTAATTTTTTAATATTTGAATCTAATGCATATATACTACCATCCACATCATTTTTTTCTTAATTAAATTATTGAAACATCTACTAATAGGAACATCCTTTTTTATTGGGCCATTGCCTATGCTTTCTTCCCCTCTTTTTGCAAGATAATGTAAGTCATGATGGGGACAAATTTCTAAAAGTAGATATCTTTACCTTCTTTTTAACTCAATTCCTTTTTCTCTAACTAAGAAGTGGAAAGAAAAGACCTCTCATCACAACATGAATTGCTTCATATTGACTTCGATGATTTGTTAATTAGCTCAAACCATCTAATTGAACAAAGAAGGTGAAAGTAGTGACAATGAAATCAAAAACATTTTGGTCGATAGATACTCAAGTAATTATCGTAGCAAAGAGTGAAAATAAAAGAGCATAAGATGCATACTTATCACAAAAGGGAAAAAAATGCATGAAATGCATATCAAAGAATTTCTTCTCTCTTTTTTTTTTTTTCCAAAATTTGTGCACTACTACTATTTCAAAGTATGTTATACATTTGGCATGGTTGCTTCGGGTATATGATATTGTTTTTGTCGAGGCTGAATCTGGCTTTTGTATAGCATAAGCAATAATGTGAGGTCTAGATAGAGTCGAATAAGGCAAGCTTCCCACTAGTTTTCGGTAATTTTCTTAATTTTGAAGAACTTGTCTATGAGTTTAAGCTAGTCTAGAACCAGTGAGACCTGCAAGAGACAAAAGGTCAAGATCATATTTAAGTTGAGTTATGTGATTCTAAATGAATTTAGTTGAAGAATGGGAGTTAGATATTCTTCACATAGGGAAGTAATAAAAGTTAAATTAATGGGAGTTAGGTCTATCTTGAAAGAATGTAGGACGCTACCCTACCTTTTGGCCACCTTCAAGTAGATTGGTCTCACCATATGTGGGGATACTACTTTTTGTAGGGACTAGGGATATTTCTCTTAACATCCACAGGGATAATGTTCTCAACCAGTATAAGGACATTGTTCTCCACCTACCTGATCATCAAAGATATTTTTCTTGATCATATGAGAGAAAAAATGTTCGTGTATAAAATTACATTAATGCAAGATATGCAAGGGGCATACGCTTGAACTCATTTTGACCTCCAAGCATATGGTGAGATTGTGATGATGTGGTAATTTAGTGGTAATGTGGCAAAGAGGCTAATTACATGGAAAAATGGCAATTGAGGTTTGCTGTAGAGAGGGAAGAGAGGGAGATTTGATTGAATCATTAAAAACAAAGGAATATATTATTTATTGAACTACTAATTTTCCTAAAAGTTTAAACTTGTAAAATTTAGGTTCAATATGCAAATCATACTCTTTAACACCCTCTCTCACGTGCAGCCTCATACACACATGTGAAGAGATATCACATAGAGAAGTACTAGAAGTTAAATTATTGGGAGTTAGGTCTATCTTGAATGAATTTAGGACACTACCCTTTAATGTTTCCAGCCTTGGAATAGATTGATCTCACCATATGTGGGGATACTACTTTTTGTAGGGACACTTCTCTTAACATCCACAGGGACAATGTTCTCAACCTATATGAGGACATTGTTCTCTCCACGTATCTAAGCATCAAAGATATTTTTCTTGATCATATTAGAGAAAAATTGCCCATATATTACATTAGATTAATGCGAGATGTGTAAGGGGCATATGTTTGGACTCATTTTGACCACTAAGAATATGGTAAGATTGTGATAATGTGGTAGTTTAGTGGTAATGTGGCAAAGAGGTTAATGACATGGAAAAATGGCAGTTGAGGCTGGCTGTAGAGAGGGAAGAGACCTTTAAAAAGGCTAGGAAATTGCAGGGAGATTTGATTGAATCATTAAAATAAAGAGGTATATTATTGAGATTGCAAATTAGAAACCAAAAGTTTAAGAGAGGGATGGACATATTGAAATGGAACAAAAGAAGATTATGCTAGAATAAGAAGAAAGAAAAACATATCATGGATAACATGTCAAAAAGTCAAAAAGAGGAAGAAAGAACTGGATAGGAATATCCATCCTGCAAAGAATCATAGTAGAAAATATATCTTATACTTCCACAGCTTCAATGGCTTCAACAGAACCTTAATAAATATTCGTTTAGTCTTCCAACAGGTCTATGAAGTTTTATCCATTTCCCTTGATGGTGCCCTTGCATTTGTTTCTCTTCTCATTGGAGAAAGGACGGTATGATATTATTATTGTTTCTTATAGGAACCAGCTTTTCCTTTAGTATCCATGGAAATTTTCTTCCCAATAATCAAGCAAAGATTCATGAAGACCCCATGTGAGAACTATAATTGGTGACTACAAAAATAAAGCCATTCAAATTTTTCCATCAAAAAACAACCACACAACCTAAGAATTGGACAATTTATTGGTAGTCTGCACCATATGCAGAAGCCCCAATCCAAACCATGATATTGAAAAAAGTTATATACACAAATACAAACTGATGGAGAGGAGAACCAAAATAGAACATCAGATGGATAAAACTTATTAAACTAAGTAAACAGTAAAGGATACATTGGATCTCCTCTTAGCTATCGGCCTTCTCCTATGGTGGCTAGGAGCTCATTCTTCCAGGAGGCTTCAGCCTTGCTAGAAGAAGATGCTGTTCTAGAAAGGTCCCTCTTTACAACAAAAGCTGGTTCTTTAGGAACAGGCATTGTTGCAGCGTCACTGCTGAGCAGAAGAACTGCAATGGCCATGGTGGGACGGTCACTTGGGTCTTCTTGCACACACAACAGCCCAACATTTACACACCTCGAAAATTCGTTTGTGTTGCATGTTTCACTTAGTGTCTGGTCCATCAGCTCCAAAACCTTTTCTTCTTTCCATAGCTTCCATGCCTAGGAATGTTCAGAAAGTTGTAGGTCAGATGGACAGAGAATGACTAAAAGATCAGTACAAATGAAAGATCTAAAGCTCTTACATGACCTAGAAGGCTCGGAGTTTGGTCAGACTGATAAAATCCAGTGTTCCTCTTCCCACTGATGATCTCAAGTACCATAACACCAAAGCTAAAGACATCAGACTTCTCTGAGAAATATCCATCCAATGCATACTCCGGAGACATATAGCCACTGCATTGAACCAGTTAAAAGCAGCACTCAGCTAATTGGGAAACTCAATCATACAACCGCTTGCCTTTTTCCATACAAAATATACAATACTTACTAAGTTCCAACTACTCTGTTTGTGCTTGCCTCTACTTGCTTACTGTCAAAAATCTTTGCCAAGCCAAAGTCTGAAATTTTGGGATTCATCTCATCATCAAGTAGAATGTTGCTTGTTTTCAAGTCCCTATGAATAATCTTCAATCTTGAATCTTGGTGAAGATACAGCAGCCCTCGAGCAATTCCCAAAATGATGTCAAACCGCTTCTCCCAGTTGAGTAACATGCAAAGGGTTCGATCTTGCAAGGTTCCCATTGGAAAGCATTACTTCAAATACGTAGACAAGAATGAACATGTTACATGAAAAAGAAAAGGGCTTTAAGGCAGGTTTAGAGACAAACCAAATATGAAGGAGTCTAAGCTTTTGTTGGCCATATATTCATAGAGTAAAATCTTCTCATCACCTTCAACACAATAGCCCAAAAGTCTAACCAGATTCCGATGCTGAAGTTTGGCAATTAACACAACCTCATTCTTAAATTCCTGCAGGCCTTGTCCTGAAGCTCTGGAGAGTCTCTTTATCGCCATTTCTTGCCCTTTAGAAAACTTGCCCTAGAAGCCACGGTGCATATATGCATTAGGTATAGATGATCAGAAACCAGTACTGGAAAATGAGAGGAACGTGGAAATTAAGGACTATTACCTTGTAAACTGGCCCAAAACCCCCTTGTCCAAGTTTATTTGCATCTGAGAAGTCATCAGTAGCAGCCAGTATGTCTTCTAAGTGGAAAAACGGTACATCAATGCCTTTCTTATCCTCTTCTTTGAATTGCTCTGAGTCTATTAAGTGTTTCACACGGCTGTCACTAGCATACAAGTGACGCCCCCAATTTGCTCTGTTTTCTGGACTCAAAAAACAGAAGATTTTTGTACAGAAGACCCTGTAATATTCTCGGTTGTGCCAAGTACAAGTTGAAAAGAAAAGAGCAGGGAGGTTATATGGTAGTGCATATTGCACAAAGGTTACCTGTCCTTTTGGTGATGGTTCTATTGAGCAAATAAGCAATACAACCAAGGGTGCATAAAAGTGAAACCAGAGCAACAGCAACAGATATTCCTACCACGATTTCCAGAGACTTCTGATTGCCATGTTCTGAAACAAAGAAGGACCACCATCATTCATGGAAAAGGCAATGCATATGTCATTACTAACCACTAACCACTGTGTCTTTCAATGAAAAAGAAGCTTAAATGACCAAAACCAAACAAAAACAAGGCACTGAGTTCAACTTCTCGCATACCCAGAAAGCAGAATTAGGAATATACTTGGTGAATAGCATCCTTAGTCCTCACCTTGTGTACAATTTAAACTCTGCCCATTCCATTTGAAGTTTTCATTGCAGAAGCACTTTCTCCTTCCACGTCGAGTGGTGCAGTTTGAATTTGGCCAATCCTTGCAGTCTGCTGATAAGGTACACTCTGGCTCTGGAGGTGGATCCCAACTGATTTCTATTTCAACACTATTGTTCAATGTCATCTTGGAGTCGGAGCTAAATTTGTCAGTTTTGGAAGCATTGCACACCCCAGTCATTCTAAAAGGCGACTTTAGTTTTAGAATTTGGGGGATGAGACTTGGAGAACAATTTGCATCTTTCACCTGGATTACAAATTTTGATGCCTTAGGATCGATGCTACTTACTCGGTAGCTGCTGTCAATTACCTTGAACGAGACTTGGCCCCTGTCATAGTCACAATTGAAACGGAAGTACTTAGGGTCACCACATTTTGGTCCAGTGCTGAGTGGATAGGGGATCATGTTTGTGCCACAAGTTCCACAATTTCTTGTTGTTAACTCTGCACAAGTATAATACCTTGGTTTATGTATGCTTTTTCTAATCGTCAATCAATTAAATTCAGAATGAACAAGGGGACAAGTAGAGAGGATTACCTAAATCAGATGTGAGGACACGAACAAAAAGATTATAGCCATCTCTATCCTCCTCCTGAAGACTAGGGAGATTTCCAGACCAAATCCAGCACTTGGGAGCAACTCCAGCATATGCTTTACAGGAGCAATCCTTCCTGCACTCCTCTCTGCAGTTTTTCCCATCCTTACCCAAAATCTCCATGTCGTACTTTCTTACCTTAATCATCTTCAAGTTCAAGAATGTGTCCCCGCACTGGGGTGACTTGTTGTCGCACCCACCTGAAAAAACTTCTGCATTCCATTTATCCTGTTCGATTGGGACGAATCCAGGCAGACATTTGCACATGATAGCATTGTTAACATTGCAGGTACCGAAATTCCCACAAGCATTATACACATTGCATCTGTCTCCCCGCGCCAACCAGATTTCAGACCACTCTTCCCTACTATTATTCCACTTTAGATACGTTATTTCCCCCGTGAAATTCATTACCAACCGTGAAGGGACTGCTTCAAATGTTAAATTCTGGTTGCTGGGCTCGCTGGAGTTGTATAGGAACGCATATATGTAATGAGGAATTTGCCATGATTTCTCACTTGTCCAATACACGTTAGATGAATTCTGATTCTGAAATATAGTGAGCCAATCCTTATTTTCTTGCTTGAAAACATAGTTTCCAGGTGCAGGGTCAACGGGGCTTACCCATGAAGTCAAGTTTAAGATTTCATCCATCTTCATCTCAGGAAGAAAAGTATCTGTAGGATTATGGAAGCTCTCCCAAAGATTCTTCCCTGATTCGTTAACACGCAAAACAAGGTTCCCAGAGTCCATGAGCTTCACCACTCTGACTCCAGACTTTTCACCAGGAAACAAGAGGACTACTTGATTGTCATCCCATGCCTTGAGCTTACCATCTGGTGGAATCCCGAAACGCGCAGACTTGGCATTGAGGGGTTGGTCTCGATTGGCTACCCACACAACTGATTTCTCTTTCAACTTGTGGTACCATATGCCGACGTATCTTCCTTTGCTGGAGCTTCCATTAGGGGTAAAAAAGCCCAGTTCAAAAGTTCCATTCATGGAAACCAGAGTACTGTTATCATCCTCAATCCAATTGCCTGTTGTAAGGGAATCTCTAGCAGAGCTAAACGGGACACAACACAACACCACCAAAAAGATGATAGCTAGCATGTGAGCTGCAGAGACTGAACCCATGGCTTTTTCTTGTTAACCAAACACTCCGAATTGGTTGGTACCCAACTTGAAATATCTACTGATGATCAGCCAAAATGCCACTACAGATTGACTTCCTGTGTGTCTAAAGACCTTGCAGCAAGTGAAAATGCCTTTTCTAATGAACCCACATGGAAAGGCCTTTGTATTGTGTAGAAATCCCTTTCTATCATAATGGACTTTTTTTATAGAAAATTGGAAAGCATTTTGCATAAAAAGTTGTGCTTCTTTGTCCCTCACCTCAAATGCTGTCATGGGGACTTTTCCTCCCTCAATCCACAAAACTAAAAGGGAAAAACAAGGCGCAAAAAGAAATAGCTGCATGATTGAATGACTAATCCAAGTGGTAGCATGTACATATTTACGCTTCCATTTCTTTTAATTTCCAACCAAGTATGAGAAATTAATGCACGGAAAAATGAAAGGGTACGTGGAACACAATGTGAAACTCACATCTCTTCTCCTCATGAAGTCTTCCAAAATTTGAAAGACGTCTAACATCTTGTTTGTTTTTTTTTACCTTTTCTTATATCAAAGCAATCTCTTTTCATCTCACAAATAAGTATATGATTGATAAATGTATGTCATTGGAAATTTGGAGCAATTCATTATCATCATCATCATCCTATTCCTCATTTCCAATCACCTTTTTCATTGGAAATTTTGAGCAATTCATTATCATTATCGTCATCATCATCCTATTCCTCATTTCCAATCACCTTTTTCATTGGAAATTTGGAGCAATTCATTATCATCATCATCATCCTATTCCTCATTTCCAATCACCTTTTTCTTTAGTGTCGTCTTATCTTGGTCAAGGGTCCCATTGTCTAATTTAAAAATTATTGAACATGACTTCAAGGGTCCCATTGTCTAATTTAAAAATTATTGAACATGACTTTTTATAACATCGATATTATACTTAAAGTAGAACTTACATCATCAACCTTACATCACACCCATTCCAAGAGCCTACATCACTAAGGAAGAGAAGTATCCAATCACATGTATCACACTTTAGGTCCTATTACTTTGTATCCAATTTTTTTTAATACTTTCTTCAACTTTGAGAATCATCAAGTTTCAAATACCTACTTTAGTTAGCAAGAATCAAGGTTCTATTTTGGGAAGTGTTTTCATAAATAATTCTAAAATATGGTTTTGAAAAACTTTTCTATGATATTTTACAAAATAAAAAAATTATTTGACAACTTAAAATATTATTAACATGTTTTAAATGTTTTTAAAAATAGTTTCTATAGTGTTTTATTTTTAATCATTCTCTTTTTAAAAACAGCTTTCAGAAAAACAACTATAAGATGTTCTTTACAAACGCCATTTTCTTTAAGAACAAAAAATTGTTTTCTATTTTTTAGTTATTAAATGTGTTTTTTTTTTTTTTTAAGAATAGAAAATTTATTTTAAAAAAACAGTTATCAAATATGACTCAATTTTCTTTTCTTTTTTTTTTATTTATTTTTTTCTTCTTTTTCCTTGAAAATTCCAGCATTAATTTAGGATAATCCACTTTGAGTTAACTATCTATAAGACTATATTTACCATCTATTTCCATGTGCTACTTCTCTAAATGCATTTCCACAAGAGGACATCGCCCTTTTTTTAATAGCATCCAACCGTTTTTTCTCTCAAACCAAGCAAGATAATAACCTAGTCCATTTCTTAATCCAACCTGCACAAACTAAACAAAGCTCTCTTAGTAAAATCTCAATTAAAAATTGGTACTTTTATGGGAAACCAAAACAAATAAACTATATAAGAAGAAAGCAGCAAGCAAATGAACAACTTTCTTTGATGAATTCTAGTGATTTGAGTCTTTTTTATTATACTAAGATGATGTTTGTTTTTTTACTTAATTCTAAATAGAAACTTAATGTTTAATAGTGTTAAATATTAAGTTGTTTGTTTTTGTAGTATTTTATTTCTATTAAGTATTAAAAAATAAAGAAAAACCAATATGTTATTTTTTCTATTTAGAAAAAGTTACATATTTTGGTTTTTTCTATTTAGTAAAAAGTTTATAATAAGTTATGAAAAAGTAGAAAAATAAACAACCTAAATTCTAAAAACAAATTGCTTTCAGCAAAAAGTCAAAAAAACAAACACTACCTAGATTTGTAAATACTTTAATCAAAAGGGTTTCATTGCATCACATTTTGTGAGTAGTGTCATTGTTTTGTATTAGAATCCTTTTTTTTTCTTTTGTTGTGTATCTAGATCTTATTTCTATGTACTTTATCTAATACCACGTCATTTTCTTAATTAAATTGAATTATTGAAATGTCCAACATCAAAAACATCCATTTTTGTTGGACCCATTACCCTTACTTTCTTTTATTTTTGCAAAGTAATGTAAGTCATGATGAAGGTAGGTTTCAAAAAGTATATGGCATTGCCTTAGTTTAACTTAATCCTTTTTTTCAATTAAGAAATCAGAAAAGACCTCTCATGACAATGTGCATTGCTTCATATTGACTTAAATAATTTTTAAGTCAACTCAACCATCTAATTTGAACAGCATAAAATGGATACTTATTACTAAAGCATACATAAAATGCACACGACTAAAGTTTTGTTTTTTTCTTTTCTAAAATCTATGTACTCAATCACAAACCTCTTTACTCACCTGGTGTCTCTCATCCTTTCATACATCTTTATCTACCGTATATAATCTTCATAAGTTCGTCTCATAACCTTTTTCCCTCATAATCTTAATTTTTCTCTCAAAATCTAAAATATATATAGAGATAAGTTTAATAACTTATCTTATTTTATAAGAAAATCCAATATTACAATGATATATGAACATGTGAAATATTTTATATGATATTATTTAGAAAAAGAAATATCTATCGACTGAGATTGTGGGATATTCCTTCCTTATCTTTATCGCATCTTTAATATTTTCTTTCTTTGCACGAATTAGATGAAAATGCCTCTTCTAATGAACCCCACATGAAAGGCTTTTGTATTTTGTAGCAAGCACTTTTCATCATGGTAGACTTTTTCGTAAGAAATTGGAATCATAAGAGTCTTTTTCGTACAAAATTTGGAAAGCATTGCATCAAAGGTTATAGTTCTTTCTCCTAACCTCAAATTTAACTTGAAGCTTTCATGGGGAATTTTTCCTGGCTCTTGAGTGGTGATTGCAGTCCTCCCTCAGTCCACTCAATTAAAAAGGAAAAAGAAAGATCTGCATAATTGAATGACCATTCATTGTAGTGGTTGCATGCTTATTTTCTCTTCCAAATCTTTTATTTTCAAATATTCTCATTCATTTTTCGCTGAATCAAATGATCAAAGTCTTAATGCGCAACTCCAATTGCCCTAAACCAATTAGGAGAAACTGCATGAAAAATGAAAGGGTACGTAGAAAATAAATTAGAGTTCTGCTAGTGAATTCCTACAATTTGAGTCTTTTTTTATAAGTTGAAGGATACAACTACAATATTGCCCAATCATAAATCATATATCATATAATCAATTTCATTACTTTATATCTTATAAATATTCTTATTAAACCTTATAAATAGTCTCATTGTTTTGTACGTGATTCCTACATTATTGTATTTAGGTCTTATTTCTTTGTACCTTTGTAAATTTTTTTTTATATTTGAATCTAATGCATATATACTACCATCCACATCATTTTTTCTAAATTGAATTATTGAAACATCCACTAATAAGAACATACTTTTTTGTTGGGCCATTGCCTATGCTTTCTTTATCTCTTTTTACAAGATAATATAAGTCATGATGGAGACAAGTTTCTAAAAGTAGATATCTTTGCCTCTTTTAACTCAATTCCTTTTTCTCTAACTAAGAAGTGAAAGGAAAAGACCTCTCATCACAACGTGAATTGCTTCATATTGACTTCGATAATATTTTAGTCAGCTCAAACCATCTAATTGAACAACGAAGGTGAAAGTAGTGACAATGAAATCAAAAACATTGTGTTCAATAGATACTCAAGTAATTATTGTAGCAAAGAATGAAAATAAAATAGCATAAGCCGTATACTTATCACAAAAGGGAAAAAAATGCATGAAATGCGTATCAAAGAATTTTTTCTCTTTTTTTTTTTTCCAAAATTTGTGTCCTACTGCTATTTCAAAGTATGTTATACATTTGGCATGGTTGCTTCAGGTCTATGATATTGTTTTTGTCAAGGCTGAATCTGGCTTTTGTATAGCATAAGCAATAATGTAAGGTCTAGATAGAGTCGAATACGGCAAGCTTCCCACTAGTTTTCAGTAATTTTGTTAATTTTGAAGAACTTGTCTATGAGTTTAAGCTGGTTTGGAACTAGTGATACCTGCAAGAGACAAAGGGTCAAGATCATACTTACGTTGAGTTCTGTGATTCTGAATGAATGAATTTATTTGAAGAATGGGAGTTAGATATTCTTCACATAGGGAAGTAATAAAAGTTAAATTAATGGGAGTTAGGTCTATCTTGAATGAATGTAGGATGCTACCCTACCTTTTGGCCACCTCCAGGTAGATTGGTCTCACCATATGTGGGGATACTACTTTTTGTAGGGATTAGGGATACTTCTCTTGACATCCACAGGGATAATGTTCTCAACCAGTATGAGGACATTGTTCTCCACCTACCTGATCATCAAAGATATTTTTCTTGATCATATGAGAGAAAAAATGTTCGTGTATAAAATTACATTAATGCAAGATATGCAAGGGGCATACGCTTGAACTCATTTTGACCTCCAAGCATATGGTGAGATTGTGATGATGTGGTAATTTAGTGATAATGTGGCAAAGAAGCTAATTACATGGAAAAATGTCTAATGAGGTTTGTTGTAGAGAGGGAAGAGATCTTTAATAAAGGATTACAGGGAGATTTGATTGAATCATTAAAACAAAGGAATATATTATTTATTGAACTACTAATTTTCCTAAAAGTTTAAGCTTGTAGGATTTTGGCTCAATATGCATATCATACTCTTTAACACCCTCTCTCACATGCAGCCTCATACACACATGTGAAGAGATACCATATATAGAATTGCAAATTAGGGGGTGTTGCAATGTTTTGATACTAAAGAATTGCAATGTTTTGATACTATAACTTTATATAAAAAGAACCCACGACCTCCCGTCAAACCAAGCTTTGACACCATGTTGAACTATCAATTTTCCTAAAAATTTAAGCTTACAAGATTTGGGCTCAATATGCATATCATGCTCTTTTAACATTATTGAGATTAATATTGCAAATTAGAAACCAAAAAAGCTAAGAAAGGGATGGACATAATGAAATGGAACAAAAGAAGATTATGCTAGAATAAGAAGAAAGAAAAAGACATCATGGATAACATGTCAAAAAGTCTGAAAAGAGAAAGAAAGAACTGGATATTAGGAATGTCCATTCTGCCAAGAATCATGGTTAAAAATATATCCTATACTCCATTTATACTTCGCACAGCTTCAATGGCTTCAAGAACCTTCATATTTGTTTAGTTTTCCAACAGGCCAATGAAGTTTTATCCATTTCACATGTGAAACAGCCTTCCTTCAGTATCCATGGAAATTTTCTTCCCAATAATCAAGAAAAGATTCATGAAGACCCCATGTGGGAACTATGATTGGTGACTATAAAAATAAAGCCATTCAATTTTTTCTATCAAAAAAAAAAAAACTACACAGCTTAAGAATTGGACAATTTATTGGTAGTCTGCACCATATACAGGAGGCTCAATTCAAACCATGATATTGAAAAAAGTTCTATACACAAATACAGTTGATGGATAGGAGAACCAGAATAGAACATCAGATGGACAAAACTTAGTAAACTAAGGAAAGGGCAAAGGATTCATTCGATCTCCTCCTTAGCTATCGACCTTCTCCTATGGATGCTAGGAGCTCATTCTTCCAGGAGGCTTCAGCCTTGCTAGAAGAAGAAGTTGTATTAGAAAGGTCCCTCTTTACAACAAAAGTTGGTTCTTTAGGAACGGGCATTGTTGTCGAGTCACTACTGAGCAGAACTGCAATTGCCATGGTGTGAGGGTCACTTGGGTCTTCTTGTACACAACAACCTAACATTTACACACCTCCAAAATTCGTTTATGTTGCATGTTTCACTTAGTGTCTGGTCGATCAACTCCAAGGCCTTGTCTTCTTTCCACAGCTTCTATGCCTAGGATAGTTTGAAAATAGAAAGTTATATGGCATATGCAGAAAGAATGACTAAAATATCAATGCAACTGAAAGATCCAAAGTTCTTACATGACTTGGAAGGCTCAGAGTTCAGTCAAACTGATAAAATCTAGTGTTCATCTTCCCACTGGTGATCTCAAGTACCATAACACTGAAGCTAAAGACATCAGACTTTTCTGAGAAAAATCCATCCAATGCATACTCTGGAGACATATAGCCACTGCATTGAACCAGTTAAAAACAATTCTCAGTTAATTGGGAATGCAATTATGCAACTGTTTGCTTTTTTCCATACACAATATGCAATACTTATAAGTTCCAACTACTGTCTGTGCTTGCCTCTACTTGCTTTGTCAAAAATTCTTACCAAACCAAAGTCTGATATTTTAGAATTCATCTCATCATAAAGTAGAAATGTTGCTTGTTTTCAAGTTTCTACGAATAATCTTCAATCTTGAATCTTGGTGAAGATAAAGTAGTCCTTGAGCAATTCCCAAAATGATGTTGAACCGCTTCTCCCAATTCAGTAACATGCATAGAGTTCGATTTTGCAAGGTATTGGAAAGCAAAACGTCAGATATCTATATAATGTCTATGATACCAGAAAAAAGCAAAGGACTTTTAGGCAGGTTTAGAGACAAACCAAATATGAAGGAGTCTAAGTTTTTGTTGGACATATATTCATAGAGTAAGATCTTCTTATCTCCTTCAATACAATAGCCAAAAGTCTAAACATGTTCTGATGCTGAAGTTTGGCAATTAACACCTCATTCTTAAATTCCTTGGGGCCTTGTCCTGAAGCTCTTGAGAGTCTCTTTACCACAATCTCTTGCGCTTCTGGAAACTTGCCCTGGAAGCCACAGTGCATATGCATTAATCATATATGACCAGAACAGTTGAAAATGAGAGCTATGTGGAAATTAAGGACTATTACCTTGTAAATTGGCCCAAAACCCCCTTGTTCAAGCTTATTTGCATCTAAAAAGTTATTTGTAGCAGCCAGTATGTCTTCTAAGTGGAAAAACGATACATCAATTCCTTTCTTATCTTCTTCTCTGAATTGCTCTGAGTCTATTAAGTGTTTCGCACCCCTCTCACTATCATACAAGTGAACTGCAGGAGTTGTTCTGTTTTCTGAACTCAAAAACAGAAGATTTTGCATAGAAGACCCTGAAATATTCTCAATGTGCCGTGTTGAAAAGAAAAGACTTACGAGTTATATAGTAGTGCATGTGGCACAAAGATTACCTTTCCTGTTTGTGATGGCTTTTTTGCACAAATAAGTCATATAACCAATGATGCATACAAGTGCAACTAGCGCAACAGCAATTGGTATGCCTACCACAATTGCCAGATATGATAATAACGGCTTCTGATTAGCAGGTTTTGGAGTCTTGGCAAGATTGCCATATTCTGAAACAAAGGCAACGCATCTGTCATTACTAACAACTGTGTCTTTCAATGAAAAAGAAGCTTAAATGACCAAAACCAAAGAAAAATAAGGCACTGTCTTTAACTTCTCACGTATCCAGAGAGCAAAATTAGGAATATACTCGGTGAAAAGCATCCCCAGTCCTCACCTTGTGTGCAATTTAAACTGGAGCCATCCCATTTGAAGTTTTCATTGCAAAAGCACTTTCTCATGTCATCTCGTGTTTTGCAGGTTCAATTAGGTCGATCCTTACGATCTGCTTGTGAGGTACACACAGACTCTGGAGGTCGATCCCAACTGATTTCTATTTCAACACTATTTTTCAATGACATCTTGGAGCTAAGTTTGTCAGTTTCTGAGGCATTGCAAGCCCCAGTCATGTGAAAAGGCGGGTCTGGTAGTGGAATTTGGGCGATGAGACTCCGAGAACTACAATCTGCATATTTCATCTCTTCAGATTTCAGTTGGATTACAAATTTTGAAGCCTGTGGATTGATGCTACTTACTCGGTAGCCACTCTCGGCTACCTTGAACAAGACTTGGCCTGTGACATTGTCACAACTGAAACTGGAGTACATGGGGTCACAACACTTTGATCCAGTGCTTAGAGGATAAGGAATCTTGTTTGAGCCACAGGTTTCACAACTCCTTACCGTTGATTCTGCAAAAAAAAAAATTGTAGAATCCTCTGTTTCAATTACAGTTTCATCTCAATGAAGTCCTAAAATGAAATCCAACTTAGTAGGGACATACTCCTCCTGAAATGTTTTAAAGTCATCCCTTTACCCCTTTTTATTGAATTAAATGATCAAAATTTTTATGCCTATATTTGGTTTCGAAAAAATGCTAAAAAAATAATTTTTCTCAAATTATATTACAAAAAATATTTTTAAAAAAATCAAATATAATAAAAACTAGTTAAAAACTTATACATTTTCAAATTATTTCATCTTTATATTAAAGAATTAAAATAAATTAAATAAGTTTTAAGTAACATACAAAAATAATTTATTAACTTTAAATTTATTTTTTATTTTCTTTTATTTTATCTTTCCTTCTTTTTTCCTTTATATTTTCTTTCCTTTGAATTTTTTGAGAACCAAACAAAACCTAAAATTATGTTAATTTGATTCCCTAAAAGTACTAAGGAAAGAAAAAAATATTAAAAAATATTTTTCTTATACTTGATTGTGGTATAAAAAATATTTAAAAAAAAATCAAATATAATGAAAATTAGTTAAAATTTTATATATTTTTAAGTTATTTAATCTTTATATAAAAGAATTAAAATAAATGAAATTTTTTGAATTAGTATTTATAAATAATTTATTAATTTTTATTTTTCTTCATTTTTTCGACTCTACTTTTTCTTTTTTGTTTTCTTTTTCACATGTTTTCCATTACATTTTTTTGGGGAAAGATGAGGAAAGATGCATGGAAAATGAAAGGGTATGTGGAATATAAAGTGGAGTATTGAGGTATAGCAATTTTCCTTTGTTTTTTTTTGATGCATAGCTTTCATCCCTTCTCCCTGTGGCAACTGTGCAGCCTGATTCCAAAGTTTGAAAGATGCCTCACAAATAGCTACTGGCAGTTGATAAATACATTTGATTGGAACAACTCATTATCATGGTGATGTTCCTCATTTTCCTCTACTATATATACATGGGCCAAAGGGTTTAACCATCTTATTAAAAAATTAATTAGAATATGAAATTAAACTTTTTTATAAAAATTTGATATTGTATTACATTTCATGCATCATTGAGCTTACATCACTTAACATATTGAAAGTCAGCTTAATAATATCTTCTGCAACATGGTGCCATGCCTTGACTTAACCCTTTACCTTAGCCTTAAACTAAAATGAGAGGTCAACCCAATATATTTTTTATTTGCTTTTTAGGCTTTCTCCAACTTTGAGAGCTTTTAAGTTTCAAGTACATATATACCTCCATCATTGTTGGGGAGAAATCAAGGTATGTTACATCATTGATTTAAAAAATAATTTTTGAGAATAGTTTTTAAAAATTATTTTTAAATTTTTGTAAAACAAAAATCTGTTTGAAAATTTAAAATATTTTTAACATGTTTTTAATATTTTAAAATAATTTATATATCTAGTGTTTTATTTTTAATCATTCTATATGTTTGTATAATTATTTTTTTAAATAGTTATCAAAAATCAAGTGAAAATAAGATGAAACAACTAAAAAATGTTCTTAGAAAATACCCTTGTTTCTATTATTAAGAACTGAAAACAAAAAATAGGTTTTTTTTATTATCAAATATATTTGATGGGTTTTTTGTTTTGAATAACAAAAAATTATTTTAAAAAACAATTTTCAAACAAGCCCCAATTTTCTCTTCTTTTTTTCCCCTTTTTCCTTGTGAATTCCAACATTCATTTGGGATAATCCACTTTGATTAAGCTTTTTCTATAGAACTATATTTACTATTTCTTTGTATGTGCTACTTCTAAGAATGCATTTTCACAAGGCCATCACCCTTTTTTAGTAGCATCCAACCCTATTTTCTCTCAAGCCAAACAAGAGTAATTAAACCTAGTTCATTTCTTTCTTCAACCTGCATGATTTAAACAACGCTCTCTTAGTATAATCTCCGATAAAAATTGGTACTCTTATTTGAAATAAACTAGGACGAAAGTTACAAGTAAATGAACAAATTTTTCTGATAAATTCTTTGAGTCTTTTTTACTAGACTAAGTTGAGGGGTGTACCTAATATATAGCCCAATCATAAAACATCACACACTTAAGGACTTTATTACTTTGAAACTTGTAACTAATCTTATTAAACCTTGCAAATTGCCTTGTTGTTTTGTTTTTGTACCAATTGAGTCTTATTTTTTATATTTAGGTCTTATTTCTTTGTATGTACTGTAACTAGTGTTTTATACTTGAATATAATACTTTTATATATTCAATGATTATTGTAAGCTCGATATGTAATTATATGATACCACATCATTTTTCTAAATTGAATTATTGAACCATCCACTATCAAGAACATCCTTTTTTGTTCAACCCATTGGATTCATTTTCTTCCTCTCTTTTTGCAAGATTATGTAAGTCATGATCAAGATAAGTTTATAAAGGTAGATGGTCTTGTCTCCTTTTAAGTTAAATCACTTTTTCTTTAATTAAGTAGGAAAAGATGTCTCATCACAATGTACATTGCCCCATATTGACTCAATAATTTTTGAGTCAGCTCTACCGCCTAATTGAACACAAAAAGTGAAAATGTTTTGATTGGTCGATCAATATTCAAGTAATTAATGTAGCAAATAATGCAAACAAAAGAACATAAGATGGATACTTATTGTGAAAGAATACATAAATTGCATATCGAAGAAATTTTGTTTTTCTCTTTTCTAAAATATGTGTCTTATTGTTGTTTCAAACTATGTTATATTTGGTATGGTTGGTTTAGGTTTATGCCATTCAAATTTCAAGACTAATAGGGCCTTCTCTGTGTGATATATGCAATGTAAGGTTTGGATAGAGTTAAAGATAGTAAGCTTAGTGAAATGTAGGCTAATTTGGACTTCTTTGTATCTGTCGGACATAAAGATTGCATTAATGATCGTTGAACCATATTAAAACCTCTTATCTTTCTTGATTTCAACTCGTGTATGTGATTAGGTTAATAGTACAACATAAAAGCCCATATACCATTTGGGCACCTCTAAAATTCATTTGTATTAATTCTATGTTTTGGCCAATGACAAGTCCATGAAATAATCCAAAGGCTTGTCTTCTTCATACAAGCTCCATGCTTATGAGAAGTTGAAGAGACTTCCATTTTTGAGAAGGTTAAGGGCTTGGTCATAGGTTCCATAATTTCCAACCGATAATTTCAAGTAGTAGGATGCCCAAGCCAAAGACATCAAACTTTACTGGGAAAAAATCATCTAATGCATGCTCATACTACATGGCATACCTACATCCATACAATATTTACCAAGTTCCAACTTCCCTCCCCAAATCATGGAAAAGCTAAAGTATCAAATGTTAGAGTTCATCTCCCCATCAAGTATAAGATTGATTGCTTTGATCAGATCTCTATGAACAACCTAAAACCTAGAGGCATACTGAAGATGAAGTAGTGGTTGAAGAATTGCCCAAAAAAATTGAAAAAGAATTATCAAAATTTTGAAGAGATAGTGTCACAAACCAAGTCGATATGTCCGAGTGGTTAAGGAGACAGACTTGAAATCTGTTGGGCTTCGCCCGCGCAGGTTCGAACCCTGCTGTCGACGCTTTGTCTTTTTATAATTTTTTTCAATTTAATTTTGTAATATATAAAATAGTTTTTTGCTTTAACGTTTTAAATTTAAATTAAAAGAAAATTAGAGGGAGGGTGGAGGGAGAGATTTGGTGGGACATCTGACAAATCTCATTTATATAAACGTCGCGAAACAGATGATTCACGTCTGGGGGGCCACCAAGCACGTGACCGCCACATCATAGGTGCGAATCACGTGGGCAGGCCAGCACAGGTGGACCAGATTGAGCCATGTAAGCGAATCAGAATCTTCAAACTGGTACACTTGCCACGTGGATGACACGTCATCATCGAACGAGAAAAAAATCCTCGCACGAACCGAGGATACAACTCCAAGTGTCTCTCATACACCGCGTAAGCGACTGTTCCCCTACGAGCCAACACCTGGCAGCTTGGGACTCCACAGCTAGGTGCGGTCGCCAAACCCTAGCTCTGGACAAATCGCCTTGGATTTAAAAAGACTCTTATGCCCCTGTACGGAACTCCGCACCCACGCTACGTACCGTGATTTGGACCCAAATCAGGGGGGTTTCTGTAAATCACTGCGAGTTGCCCCTTTTTTCTTTTCTTTTCTTTTCTTCTCTTTTTCCTTCGTTTTCTTAGGTCTGTTTGGGTTGCAGGAAAAAGGAGAGAGAGGATAGGGAATTCGAGGCGGTGAGACGGTGAGTGCGGAGAGAGATGAAGGGCTGCGAGCTGTGTGGATGTCCGGCGAGGATGTACTGCGAGTCGGACCAGGCGAGCTTGTGCTGGGACTGCGACGCCAAGGTTCACGGTGCGAACTTTCTGGTGGCTAGGCATTCGAGGAGTCTTCTTTGCCACGTATGTCGGTCGCCGACGCCGTGGAGAGCTTCCGGTGCGAAGCTAGGGCACACGGTTTCGGTGTGCGAGAGGTGCGTGGACGGGTGTGGTGGGAGGAAGTGTGGAGGTGCAGCGGAGGAGAGCGAGGGAGGAATGATGATGAGGTTGGCATGGAGGATGATGATCTCGATGAGGATGATGAGTACGACGATGACGATGATGTCGAAGATGAGGAGGAGGAAGAGGAGGAGGATGACGACTTTGGCGGTGATGATGAAGACGGTGATAATCAGGTGGTGCCATGGTCTTCTACGCCGCCTCCACCTGAGGCAAGCTCTTCGAGCAGCGAAGAGTCGTTGAACAGCTTCTCTAGCGGCAACAGAGATGTCCCTGGTTCGTTCACAATGCTTTCGCTGAAGCGAATGCGTGAAACTGCTTCAGATCTTCGCTCGCAAGTACGTATTTTTCTTTCAACTTCTTTTCATTTGGTTGAACCTTAGCAGATCCGATTAACCTCTACTCCGGTTAGCATTTTGAAATTTATTTCCTTACTTCTCAAAAAAAAAAAAAAAAAAGCGCAAAAGCAAAGTAGTTAGAAAACAGTAACGAGTTGCTTGAACCTTGTTGCTTTCGTTTCCCTTGATATTTGTTTACATTTCAAAAAAAAAAAAAAAATCGCTGAATCTTCGTTCACGGGTTTCGCGAGAGAAACAATATGTTCGGTTCCGTCCATTCAACGCTGAAGGATCACAATTTCTTGTTATCACCACAGGACGATTTCAACCGACCGTCCTCTCAACCGAACTACGCCTCAGCGAGGGCGGCAGCGGCTCGATCCGCGGCTGACGACGGCGAAGCCATTTCTGAGGACGCCCTTAGGCCATTCAAAGACCGGAGAATAGAACAGAACCGGCCGGTCCAACCCCAGGCCGGTTCGAGAACGGCCGAGATCGTCGACTCGCTTAACAGACTCCACAATCAAGACATAACCTCCGGCAGCGACGCGTCCTCTATAATCGCCGGCATTTGCAATCTGAGTAAACAATCTGGGGCCGTTGATCTTGATTGCTCGAGCTCTCGTAGTCGTCGGATTTGAGGTAGCCATTAACCTACTCTAACAAAAATCCTCTATTAACCATCAATTTACTCTGTATTGATTAGAGACCTATCTCCTGATTGTATTTCTTGGTTGAATCAAACGGTGTCGTTTTGGGGACTAGGGGTTTTGGGTAAGACAAAACCATTGGTGTAAAATGAAGTACTGAATGAAAATGACCATATCATTGAGATTCAGAGACTACTAAGAAATGGTAATGGGCATGTTTTTTCAATGTAGGGACATCCTTGAGGTTTAGGTGACCTCTAGAAGGGGCAGTGAACCTTTTGTGTGGCTACTCTTGTTCTTTCATTCTGTGACGGGTTCTCGGTAGCCTCACACTAACCCCATCCTATCTCTTCCAAAAAGCACTTGGTGGCTTGGGTTTGGTGGTATGTGGGTGTGTCATTTGCTTGTTGCATTACCATATTTGATCTGGTACAGATGTGGAATATAGGCCATTGTTTTTACTCTAGGGTAGGCTTCAAACTTGTGGCTTGTCAAGTCAGCAAAACATGATCAAAATTGGCTAAACCAAACCACACCCACCTGCTTTTTTTCGTTTCCTTTCTAACCAAAAAAATAAAAATAAAAAGTCCCATTTTTGTGGTCAATGAGAGGGTTGAGGGGTCTTTTCTATACTATTTGACATTTTGACTATCAGGGGATATGATTTAAGGCATGTAAGCCACCAAATCTATTAATTGATAGTTGTTGTTTTTTTTTAATTTATTAATATTCGTTTTAGGGGATTTCTTCATTATTTGCCATTCCCATTGGGCGGTCCTCTTTTTTTCTTTTTCTTTCCGTTCTTTCTTTTCTAACAGAGGAAAAAAAGAAAAGAAAAAAGAACAGAAAAATCCCATTGTATGGTCGATGAGAGCTTGAGGATCTTTTCTTGGCTAGTTGATATCTTGACTATTCATGGAGTATGATTTTGAGGAATTTGAGCCACTAAATCTATTATTTAACAGTTGGGTTTGGTGATTTATTAATGGTGGGTACAGGGCGCCTCTCCACTTCTCATTCCCATTGGTCCTCCTTTCTTGTTGATTAAGGTTTAGGTTGAAATTATTCTATTGGCATCGGTTTGGGGAGATATTTATAGTTCTTAATTAGTTTTCTTAGTGAACTTCTGGGCTCTCATGGCCCTCACCACCTTATATTATTAATGAAGATTAGTCTCTGTCTCATCTTTCCAATAAACTAATGCCCAATTCTCATGGCCGGCCATCACATCAAACTGGGAGAAGGTTCATGTGTGTGGCTCTTCAACCCATTATCCTATTTTTAAGACAAAATGAGGAGAGAATTGTGGCTGAGGGAGGTCCTCAGCATCCCACATGCTTCCTTATCTCATTTATATATGCATATAGTTACAGAACCCAATTTAATATTATTAGTAAGAGTATTATGATTAGAGGTGGTTGTGAGGGAGCTATTGAAACACAAAAAGAGAGAAAAGAATCAAGTGTGTGGTGGAGGTTGGTTGAGTGATTTGAGGAATGGGGTTTGTGTGGCTCTGCTTGTATGCTTCTGAAACTCGTTAACAACCGCAGAGATATTATTTGTCTGGGAAAGCCGGAAAGGCTGACTCTGATTGATCTTTCTATTTTTCTTTTTCTTTTTTTCTTTTTTCAAATATAAAGGGTCACCTCAGGATGTGTGACAGTGACAAGAGAATTTACTACCATTCATTTAATCTTTTTGCTGGAGAAGGTGTAGACAAATGCTGTCACGTTCATTCATGAATGATGGCAGAGGCCTAGATAAAAAGGTTATGATTTCATTTATTTCATGTGCACCTTTAGCTTTCAGACCCCATGAATGAGAGTGAAGCACAATCACATTTTGTGGAACTGAACCTTCCTTTATTGGCTCATTCTTGCTGGCTCTGGCTGCCTGGCTCTGGCTCACTAGTGAACCCACCCACAGAATGTTTTTGCGATGTTGGGTCGACTAGAATCACTAGATACATAACACCCTTACTTTTTTATCATAATTAAAGACTCCTTATTTTTAAAATATAGTTCCCATATCAATTACTAACAGTAGATACGACTACGTCTGTCCTATCCTGCTTTGCCAGTTGCAGGATGTGTGGAGTGGTTTTGGCCTAAATTCAGAATATAATATCTATGAGAATCTTTCCTTTCAACGGAACTGTAGATTAACATAATAGATTATTCATATTGCCTGTTCTATAAAACCGAATCAAAGATTTAAAATCAAACCCTATCCAACGTTTTCTTTGAAAACCTTGAAAGGAAGCCGAGAAGAGCAGATAGGTACCAACTTTTGGAAGACCATATGGGTGGGTCCCTAAATGAAATTGTTGGAAATTTTCATGACCATATTAACAATTGGGGTGCATCAGTTTTCATACACATGGACATGCTTCTAAATTTTTATAAACTTGTTGAGATCCTAATATTTCCCAGCGAGAAGGTGATGGTGGATAGAGCTTCACAGGGTGAGCTCGCTCTCTCGGCTCGGTTTGGGATAGCTTTCCAACCAAAAGCCATGATTTTGAGGGGATAATATCAATATTATAAAAGTTTCTTTAATAATGGATAATTTGCACTATTTTGCTTCCAAACAAGTTTTGTCACAAGTTATCACTAAATAAAAATAAATAAATAAAATAAAATAAAATAAAAATAATAGAGGTTTGGATTATTTTTTAAAAATATAAATATGAAGAATAATTTTAAAATACTATATATAAAAATTATTTTAAAAACATATATAAAATATTAAAAATATTTCATATTTTTTAAATTCTATAAAACGTAAAAGAAAAATATTTTTGAATTATTTTTCAAAACTATTTTTAAAAACAACCCGCCTAACATTCACTCCAGCGTTTTTCTATTATTTTCGCTATTCGTTTTTTTTCATTTTTAAATTCGAGACTTATCCTTTTTCCCATAAGATTCTGTGTCTTTTAAGAGTTTCCTTATTGTCCACGGAACGGACCATAACCCGTAGATCCTTGGCCACACACCTGAGCGGCACAAAGTCACAAAAGTACAACACTTTCAAGTGGGGTTTTGCGAGGGCCTTTGAAATTAGACAAATGCCCTAAAATCACTCAGGACACCTTCGTTCATGAGCTCAGCTATATCCCCACATTCTTCATAATCAAAATAAGCACAAACATTTCAAACATCATCCTTGACTTTGGTCTTCTAAAAAAGAAGCCAAGTATTCAACGCTCATAAATTAGGCCCATTGCATTCAGGAAAATGGAACTTATAATGTAATACTTTATTCAGAAAATGGACTTAAATATAATTATAAAGCAGTTACGGAGCAACAAAATCTTTTACCAACAAAACTTCCCAGTAGAAATTTTCCAAGGTGTGTCACAGGATTTGTAACAAATTTAGGAAAGGCTGATGGGTGTACCACATAGTTTCTCCAGCTCTGTTTCTAGGAGTTTGGATAAATTTGCCTTGGTCCGCCTATAAACCCAAGCTTGAGCACTCTGATCCCAATCGAATCTGGAGGGACCGCTGCATGGAAAAACATTATCACTTTCAGAAAGTTTTATAAGACAAAAAATAAAATATAGGACAAATTTCAGTCTCTTGTGAAGCTAATGCTAGCACTGCAGAGTGAAACCGTGCAAAGAAGTATGAAGCATGGGGTGAATAAATTCCTGAAGATCGCAGTTGGCCTTGATCAATGTTTGACAGAAAGCACAAAGGCATTTCTAGGTGAGGAGGCACCACCTGTGACAAGATTGTCATGTCAAGGCCCACCTACATAGGATGCTCTAAGAGTTTGAAAACTTTAGGAGGGATTTTTCTTTCTTTCTATTTTTTTTTTTTCCCTGAGGGGCAAAAAAACCATAAGAGGGGTGGGGTGCCAATATCAACCCAAAATCCCTGCAGGCATGGGAGGCAATATGGATGCTCCACATCAGCTAAATGAAACCCTTTTAGGAAGTGATTGTGGTTAAGAAGATTATTGCCCTGTTTGGACTGAGTTCTTGGAAGCCAAAGGCGGTCTTTTCAAGTGCAATAAGAGCTTCTACTAAGGTTAGAAAGTTTAGTAAATCTGTTTTGTGCTTCCAAAAAAGCTTAACGGGGGAAATAAGGAAGAAGTTCCTGGTCATGAAAGTCCTTTTTTAAGCTTGCGTGGAAAGTTATTTTGTATTTGATGAAACTTTCATAAAACTTTCATAATATCAAAATAGCCCTTCAAATCATGGCCTTAATCGTAGTTTCTACATCTTGCCAAAAACAAACATAAAAAAACTTATGCTAAACAAGGTTCTATCTTACTCAGGATCCAATGAGATCTTACATCATCCAGCTTTAATTCCACCTCAGACCCCATAACCAAAACTCAAAACCCTATGCCAATTGTGATATCTACCTCTCCACTTATCCCATAAATTTCTCAACAACCAAGTTTATGGCTACAAATTTTTCAAAAATCTATGCTGCCTCAATGATATCATTCTTTATTTGAAACATGTCAGGCAGACGCAGGGCTCAACGAACATGGTGTGACCTAAGTTCAGGACACAACCCAAATGTTTCACTATAATTCCCCTATTAAAGTACCATCCACTTCTCACTTCTCCCATAAAATTTGCAACCCTGGGACAGCCAAGTTTGTGGGGATGCAAATCTTAAAAAATCTAGGATCATTCTATATGTGAAATATGTTAGGCAGCTGCAGGGCTCAAACAAATTAAGAAAATATATAGAATGGAAAACATGGTGCGACTAAAAATTCTTGACAAATTTCACTTATTTCAAAAGATAGATATACTCGTAATTCTAGCAAAATGCAGAAACAGATCTAGGGGATTAACATAACAAAATATGCTAATACATAATTGGCAACCATCATATTATTAAGAAAATGCCAAAAAGGTTGCTTCTAATAGGAGCCTTTTTTCCACTTGATGAAACTTTCATAGTATCAAAGTTGCACCTTAAAATCATGGCCTCAATTTCAGCCTCTAATTTTAGCTAAAAACTGGATTAAAAATTATGCCAAACGAGCCTTATCCTATGTGAGATCAGATCTGGTCTCACATCACCACCTTCAATTCCATTTTAGACCTACAGCCTAAACCCTAGATACTATATTTCAAGCCAACTGCAACTCCTATTTACCCACTTCTCATTCCTCCCAGAAAATTTGAACGCAGGAACAACCAAGTTTCTAGCATTGCTGCAAATTTTTAAAAGAGAAAAAACATGTTGCCCCAGTAATAGCATTCCTTAGTAACATGTTAGGTAGTTTTAGATCTCAAACAAATTAAGAAAATCCTACGAATGGAAATGAATAAAGTTCTCAACAGAACCCAACTATTTTAGAGGACAGATATTCATAGTATTAGAAAAATGCAGAAAAAATCTTGGGAGACTAACATGACAAAATATGCTACACATAACTGAATAATCCGCAAGTTTTTTACCTCACAGGAGAGGACAACCAAATTTGTCTATTAGGCGTTTGTTTGTTCAACACATAGGTCCCTAAAGTCCCGAGCTTCAGGGTCAGGACCTGGTTCTGCAAACCCACAATATCCAGATTATGTTGGAACAAATATAAAGTTTCAAAACAATCAACAAATTCTCCACATTGATTAATCTTTTTTACCCCATAGTCTATGTCGAATCCATCAATTTGGACACAATCACCATATTCCTGTCAAGCATCAGAGAAAACCAATATAGATTGAAACCAGAGCAGCATAAAGAACAAAAGCAACATACATATGACAAGAGAACCATATATCCTTTTATGTTAGGTCATGAAAACTACATCAATAGGACTTACGTGCATCAAAAAATAATTGAATGAATCTCATAGAGAGGTGACAGAATTTTGATAGACAACCCATTAATCACCATATCCTACCTGATAAACCAAGTGTTGAACTAGACATAATCGCACACAAAATTGTCAACAATTTAAACCAAATTAGCAATAGTTACCTCAAATTTCTCCTGCAGGTCTTGTATAGTAGAGTCAGCAACTTTGTGAAATTCATCCTCCTGCAGTAAAGAACTGTAATCACATTAATCATTAGTAAAATCAGTCCAGCTCACTACTTCCAAACTAATACATCGAAAGAAACAAAAGTTAACCATATTGGACCTCAAAAAAATTTAAAATCGAAGTTTCGAAGAAAATTTTGTCCAACAACACGCATAAATAATTTCACAAAATCCTAAGGCAGCATTGCCTGGGCGGAATTTGGCGTTTGCCTACACAGATTGGTTACCCTAGCAACTCAAATCCCATGAAATTCAAAATTCTCATGTTTACTCCGGAAATGATCCTTGCATTTGGCGTCCATAAAAATTTAAATTTAATTCAAATTCAAAGCAACCAAACGCAGCTTAACTTGAACTTCCACTACAAACCCTAACCCTCGTTTTGTAGGAAATGCAAGAAAAAGGGAAAAGATAAACTCATTAAAAACAAAAAAAGACCGAATCCAACTCTTCATCCTCCCCTTAACCGCTTAATTCAATTTTATTTTTTTTCATAACAAATTTTTCTTTCCTTTGCGTTTGGATTCTCAGCAACCAAACAAACTACAAACAATAAAAAAACAGAAAAATTTATAAACAATACGAACCTGTAATCAATGGCGGCCGGGCCTTGAGANTCCCACTAGTTTTCAGTAATTTTGTTAATTTTGAAGAACTTGTCTATGAGTTTAAGCTGGTTTGGAACTAGTGATACCTGCAAGAGACAAAGGGTCAAGATCATACTTACGTTGAGTTCTGTGATTCTGAATGAATGAATTTATTTGAAGAATGGGAGTTAGATATTCTTCACATAGGGAAGTAATAAAAGTTAAATTAATGGGAGTTAGGTCTATCTTGAATGAATGTAGGATGCTACCCTACCTTTTGGCCACCTCCAGGTAGATTGGTCTCACCATATGTGGGGATACTACTTTTTGTAGGGATTAGGGATACTTCTCTTGACATCCACAGGGATAATGTTCTCAACCAGTATGAGGACATTGTTCTCCACCTACCTAGCATCAAACATATTTTTCTTGATCATATGAGAGAAAAAATGTCCGTGTATAAAATTACATTAATGCAAGATATGCAAGAGGCATACGCTTGAACTCATTTTAACCTCCAAGCATATGGTGAGATTGTGATGATGCGGTAATTTAGTGATAATGTGGCAAAGAAGCTAATTACATGGAAAAATGTCTAATGAGGTTTGTTGTAGAGAGGGAAGAGATCTTTAATAAAGGATTACAGGGAGATTTGATTGAATCATTAAAACAAAGGAATATATTATTTATTGAACTACTAATTTTCCTAAAAGTTTAAGCTTGTAGGATTTTGGCTCAATATGCATATCATACTCTTTAACACCCTCTCTCACATGCAGCCTCATACACACATGTGAAGAGATACCATATATAGAATTGCAAATTAGGGGTGTTGCAATGTTTTGATACTAAAGAATTGCAATGTTTTGATACTATAACTTTATATAAAAAGAACCCACGACCTCCCGTCAAACCAAGCTTTGACACCATGTTGAACTATCAATTTTCCTAAAAATTTAAGCTTACAAGATTTGGGCTCAATATGCATATCATGCTCTTTTAACATTATTGAGATTAATATTGCAAATTAGAAACCAAAAAAGCTAAGAAAGGGATGGACATAATGAAATGGAACAAAAGAAGATTATGCTAGAATAAGAAGAAAGAAAAGACATCATGGATAACATGTCAAAAAGTCTGAAAAGAGAAAGAAAGAACTGGATATTAGGAATGTCCATTCTGCCAAGAATCATGGTTAAAAATATATCCTATACTCCATTTATACTTCGCACAGCTTCAATGGCTTCAAGAACCTTCATATTTGTTTAGTTTTCCAACAGGCCAATGAAGTTTTATCCATTTCACATGTGAAACAGCCTTCCTTCAGTATCCATGGAAATTTTCTTCCCAATAATCAAGAAAGATTCATGAAGACCCCATGTGGGAACTATGATTGGTGACTATAAAAATAAAGCCATTCAATTTTTTCTATCAAAAAAAAAAAAAACTACACAGCTTAAGAATTGGACAATTTATTGTAGTCTGCACCATATACAGGAGGCTCAATTCAAACCATGATATTGAAAAAAGTTCTATACACAAATACAGTTGATGGATAGGAGAACCAGAATAGAACATCAGATGGACAAAACTTAGTAAACTAAGGAAAGGGCAAAGGATTCATTCGATCTCCTCCTTAGCTATCGACCTTCTCCTATGGATGCTAGGAGCTCATTCTTCCAGGAGGCTTCAGCCTTGCTAGAAGAAGAAGTTGTATTAGAAAGGTCCCTCTTTACAACAAAGTTGGTTCTTTAGGAACGGGGCATTGTTGTCGAGTCACTACTGAGCAGAACTGCAATTGCCATGGTGTGAGGTCACTTGGGTCTTCTTGTACACAACAACCTAACATTTACACACCTCCAAAATTCGTTTATGTTGCATGTTTCACTTAGTGTCTGGTCGATCAACTCCAAGGCCTTGTCTCTTTCCACAGCTTCTATGCCTAGGATAGTTTGAAAATAGAAAGTTATATGGCATATGCAGAAAGAATGACTAAAATATCAATGCAACTGAAAGATCCAAAGTTCTTACATGACTTGGAAGGCTCAGAGTTCAGTCAAACTGATAAAATCTAGTGTTCATCTTCCCACTGGTGATCTCAAGTACCATAACACTGAAGCTAAAGACATCAGACTTTTCTGAGAAAAATCCATCCAATGCATACTCTGGAGACATATAGCCACTGCATTGAACCAGTTAAAAACAATTCTCAGTTAATTGGGAATGCAATTATGCAACTGTTTGCTTTTTTCCATACACAATATGCAATACTATAAGTTCCAACTACTGTCTGTGCTTGCTCTACTTGCTTTGTCAAAAATTCTTACCAAACCAAAGTCTGATATTTTAGAATTCATCTCATCATAAAAGTAGAAATGTTGCTTGTTTTCAAGTTTCTACGAATAATCTTCAATCTTGAATCTTGGTGAAGATAAAGTAGTCCTTGAGCAATTCCCAAAATGATGTTGAACCGCTTCTCCCAATTCAGTAACATGCATAGAGTTCGATTTTGCAAGGTATTGGAAAGCAAACGTCAGATATCTATATAATGTCTATGATACCAGAAAAAAGCAAAGGACTTTTAGGCAGGTTTAGAGACAAACCAAATATGAAGGAGTCTAAGTTTTTGTTGGACATATATTCATAGAGTAAGATCTTCTTATCTCCTTCAATACAATAGCCAAAAGTCTAAACATGTTCTGATGCTGAAGTTTGGCAATTAACACCTCATTCTTAAATTCCTTGGGGCCTTGTCCTGAAGCTCTTGAGAGTCTCTTTACCACAATCTCTTGCGCTTCTGGAAACTTGCCCTGGAAGCCACAGTGCATATGCATTAATCATATATGACCAGAACAGTTGAAAATGAGAGCTATGTGGAAATTAAGGACTATTACCTTGTAAATTGGCCCAAAACCCCCTTGTTCAAGCTTATTTGCATCTAAAAGTTATTTGTAGCAGCCAGTATGTCTTCTAAGTGGAAAAACGATACATCAATTCCTTTCTTATCTTCTTCTCTGAATTGCTCTGAGTCTATTAAGTGTTTCGCACCCCTCTCACTATCATACAAGTGAACTGCAGGAGTTGTTCTGTTTTCTGAACTCAAAAACAGAAGATTTTGCATAGAAGACCCTGAAATATTCTCAATGTGCCGTGTTGAAAAGAAAAGACTTACGAGTTATATAGTAGTGCATGTGGCACAAAGATTACCTTTCCTGTTTGTGATGGCTTTTTTGCACAAATAAGTCATATAACCAATGATGCATACAAGTGCAACTAGCGCAACAGCAATTGGTATGCCTACCACAATTGCCAGATATGATAATAACGGCTTCTGATTAGCAGGTTTTGGAGTCTTGGCAAGATTGCCATATTCTGAAACAAAGGCAACGCATCTGTCATTACTAACAACTGTGTCTTTCAATGAAAAAGAAGCTTAAATGACCAAAACCAAAGAAAAATAAGGCACTGTCTTTAACTTCTCACGTATCCAGAGAGCAAAATTAGGAATATACTCGGTGAAAAGCATCCCCAGTCCTCACCTTGTGTGCAATTTAAACTGGAGCCATCCCATTTGAAGTTTTCATTGCAAAAGCACTTTCTCATGTCATCTCGTGTTTTGCAGGTTCAATTAGGTCGATCCTTACGATCTGCTTGTGAGGTACACACAGACTCTGGAGGTCGATCCCAACTGATTTCTATTTCAACACTATTTTTCAATGACATCTTGGAGCTAAGTTTGTCAGTTTCTGAGGCATTGCAAGCCCCAGTCATGTGAAAAGGCGGGTCTGGTAGTGGAATTTGGGCGATGAGACTCCGAGAACTACAATCTGCATATTTCATCTCTTCAGATTTCAGTTGGATTACAAATTTGAAGCCTGTGGATTGATGCTACTTACTCGGTAGCCACTCTCGGCTACCTTGAACAAGACTTGGCCTGTGACATTGTCACAACTGAAACTGGAGTACATGGGGTCACAACACTTTGATCCAGTGCTTAGAGGATAAGGAATCTTGTTTGAGCCACAGGTTTCACAACTCCTTACCGTTGATTCTGCAAAAAAAAAAATTGTAGAATCCTCTGTTTCAATTACAGTTTCATCTCAATGAAGTCCTAAAATGAAATCCAACTTAGTAGGGACATACTCCTCCTGAAATGTTTTAAAGTCATCCCTTTACCCCTTTTTATTGAATTAAATGATCAAAATTTTTATGCCTATATTTGGTTTCGAAAAAATGCTAAAAAAATAATTTTTCTCAAATTATATTACAAAAATATTTTTAAAAAATCAAATATAATAAAAACTAGTTAAAAACTTATACATTTTCAAATTATTTCATCTTTATATTAAAGAATTAAAATAAATTAAATAAGTTTTAAGTAACATACAAAAATAATTTATTAACTTTAAATTTATTTTTTATTTTCTTTTATTTTATCTTTCCTTCTTTTTTCCTTTATATTTTCTTTCCTTTGAATTTTTTGAGATCCAAGCAAAACCTAAAATTATGTTAATTTGATTCCCTAAAAGTACTAAGGAAAGAAAAAAATATTAAAAAATATTTTCTTATACTTGATTGTGGTATAAAAAATATAAAAAAAATCAAATATAATGAAAATTAGTTAAAATTTTATATATTTTAAAGTTATTTAATCTTTATATAAAAGAATTAAAATAAATGAAATTTTTGAATTAGTGTTTATAAATAATTTATTAATTTTTATTTTCTTCATTTTTTCGACTCTACTTTTTCTTTTTCTTTTTCTTTTTCTCATGTTTTCCATTACATTTTTTTGGGGAAAGATGAGGAAAGATGCATGGAAAATGAAAGGGTATGTGGAATATAAAGTGGAGTATTGAGGTATAGCATTTTCCTTTGTTTTTTTTTGATGCATAGCTTTCATCCCTTCTCCCTGTGGCAACTGTGCAGCCTGATTCCAAAGTTTGAAAGATGCCTCACAAATAGCTACTGGCAGTTGATAAATACATTTGATTGGAACAACTCATTATCATGGTGATGTTCCTCATTTTCCTCTACTATATATACATGGGCCAAAGGGTTTAACCATCTTATTAAAAAATTAATTAGAATATGAAATTAAACTTTTTTATAAAAATTTGATATTATATTACATTTCATGCATCATTGAGCTTACATCACTTAACATATTGAAAGTCAGCTTAATAATATCTTCTCTAACATGGTGCCATGCCTTGACTTAACCCTTTACCTTAGCCTTAAACTAAAATGAGAGGTCAACCCAATATATTTTTTATTTGCTTTATAGGCTTTCTCCAACTTTGAGAGCTTTTAAGTTTCAAGTACATATATACCTCCATCATTGTTGGGGAGAAATCAAGGTATGTTACATCATTGATTTAAAAAATAATTTTTGAGAACAATTTTTAAAATTTATTTTTAAATTTTTGTAAAACAAAAATCTGTTTGAAAATTTAAAACATTTTTAACATGTTTTTAATATTTTAAAATAATTTATATATCTAGTGTTTTATTTTTAATCATTCTATATGTTTGTATAATTATTTTTTTAAATAGTTATCAAAAATCAAGTGAAAATAAGATGAAACAACTAAAAAATGTTATTAGAAAACACCCTTGTTTCTATTATTAAGAAGTGAAAACAAAATATAGTTTTTTTTTATTATCATATATATTTGATGTGTTTTTTGTTTTGAATAACAGAAAATTATTTTTAAAAATTTTTCAAACAAGCCCCAATTTTCTCTTCTTTTTTCCCCTTTTTCCTTGTGAATTCCAACATTCATTTGGGATAATCCACTTTGATTAAGCTTTTTCTATAGTACTATATTTACTATTTCTTTGTATGTGCTACTTCTAAGAATGCATTTTCACAAGGCCATCACCCTTTTTTAATAGCATCCAACCCTATTTTCTCTCAAGCCAAACAAGAGTAGTTAAACCTAGTTCATTTCTTTCTTCAACCTGCATGATTTAAACAACGCTCTCTTAGTATAATCTCCGATAAAAATTGGTACTCTTATTTGAAATAAACTAGGACGAAAGTTACAAGTAAATGAACAAATTTTTCTGATAAATTCTTTGAGTCTTTTTTACTAGACTAAGTTGAGGGGTGTACCTAATATATAGCCCAATCATAAAACATCACGCACTTAAGGACTTTATTACTTTGAAACTTGTAACTAATCTTATTAAACCTTGCAAATTGCCTTGTTGTTTTGTTTTTGTACCAATTGAGTCTTATTTTTTATATTTAGGTCTTATTTCTTTGTATGTACTGTTTTATACTTGAATATAATACTTTTATATATTCAATGATTATTGTAAGCTCGATATGTAATTATATGATACCACATCATTTTTCTAAATTGAATTATTGAACCATCCACTATCAAGAACATCCTTTTTTGTTCAACCCATTGGATTCATTTTCTTCCTCTCTTTTTGCAAGATTATGTAAGTCATGATCAAGATAAGTTTATAAAGGTATATGGTCTTGTCTCCTTTTAAGTTAAATCACTTTTTCTTTAATTAAGTAGGAAAAGATGTCTCATCACAATGTACATTGCCCCATATTGACTCAATAATTTTTGAGTCAACTCTACCGCCTAATTTAACACAAAAAGTGAAAATGTTTTGATTGGTCGATCAATATTCAAGTAATTAATGTAGCAAATAATGCAAACAAAAGAACATAAGATGGATACTTATTGTGAAAGAATACATAAATTGCATATCGAAGAAATTTTGTTTTTCTCTTTTCTAAAATATGTGTCTTATTGTTGTTTCAAACTATGTTATATTTGGTATGGTTGGTTTAGGTTTATGTCATTCAAATTTCAAGACTAATAGGGCCTTCTCTGTGTGATATATGCAATGTAAGGTTTGGATAGAGTTAAAGATAGTAAGCTTAGTGAAATGTAGGCTAATTTGGACTTCTTTGTATCTGTCGGACATAAAGATTGCATTAATGATCATTGAACCATATTAAAACCTCTTATCTTTCTTGATTTCAACTCGTGTATGTGATTAGGTTAATAGTACAACATAAAAGCCCATATACCATTTGGGCACCTCTAAAATTCATTTGTATTAATTCTATGTTTGGCCAATGACAAGTCCATGAAATAATCCAAAGGCTTGTCTTCTTCATACAAGCTCCATGCTTATGAGAAGTTGAAGAGACTTCCATTTTTGAGAAGGTTAAGGGCTTGGTCATAGGTTCCATAATTTCCAACCGATAATTTCAAGTAGTAGGATGCCCAAGCCAAAGACATCAAACTTTACTGGGAAAAAATCATCTAATGCATGCTCATACTACATGGCATACCTACATCCATACAATATTTACCAAGTTCCAACTTCCCTCCCCAAATCATGGAAAAGCTAAAGTATCAAATGTTAGAGTTCATCTCCCCATCAAGTATAAGATTGATTGCTTTGATCAGATCTCTATGAACAACCTAAAACCTAGAGGCATACTGAAGATGAAGTAGTGGTTGAAGAATTGCCCAAAAAAATTGAAAAAGAATTATCAAAATTTTGAAGAGATAGTGTCACAAACCAAGTCGATATGTCCGAGTGGTTAAGGAAATCTGTTGGGCTTCGCCCGCGCAGGTTCGAACCCTGCTGTCGACGCTTTGTCTTTTTATAATTTTTTTCAATTTAATTTTGTAATATATAAAATAGTTTTTTGCTTTAACGTTTTAAATTTAAATTAAAGAAAATTAGAGGGAGGGTGGAGGGAGAGATTTGGTGGGACATCTGACAAATCTCATTTATATAAACGTCGCGAAACAGATGATTCACGTCTGGGGGCCACCAAGCACGTGACCGCCACATCATAGGTGCGAATCACGTGGGCAGGCCAGCACAGGTGGACCAGATTGAGCCATGTAAGCGAATCAGAATCTTCAAACTGGTACACTTGCCACGTGGATGACACGTCATCATCGAACGAGAAAAAAATCCTCGCACGAACCGAGGATACAACTCCAAGTGTCTCTCATACACCGCGTAAGCGACTGTTCCCCTACGAGCCAACACCTGGCAGCTTGGGACTCCACAGCTAGGTGCGGTCGCCAAACCCTAGCTCTGGACAAATCGCCTTGGATTTAAAAAGACTCTTATGCCCCTGTACGGAACTCCGCACCCACGCTACGTACCGTGATTTGGACCCAAATCAGGGGGGTTTCTGTAAATCACTGCGAGTTGCCCCTTTTTTCTTTTCTTTTCTTTTCTTCTCTTTTTCCTTCGTTTTCTTAGGTCTGTTTGGGTTGCAGGAAAAAGGAGAGAGAGGATAGGGAATTCGAGGCGGTGAGACGGTGAGTGCGGAGAGAGATGAAGGGCTGCGAGCTGTGTGGATGTCCGGCGAGGATGTACTGCGAGTCGGACCAGGCGAGCTTGTGCTGGGACTGCGACGCCAAGGTTCACGGTGCGAACTTTCTGGTGGCTAGGCATTCGAGGAGTCTTCTTTGCCACGTATGTCGGTCGCCGACGCCGTGGAGAGCTTCCGGTGCGAAGCTAGGGCACACGGTTTCGGTGTGCGAGAGGTGCGTGGACGGGTGTGGTGGGAGGAAGTGTGGAGGTGCAGCGGAGGAGAGCGAGGGAGGGAATGATGATGAGGTTGGCATGGAGGATGATGATCTCGATGAGGATGATGAGTACGACGATGACGATGATGTCGAAGATGAGGAGGAGGAAGAGGAGGAGGATGACGACTTTGGCGGTGATGATGAAGACGGTGATAATCAGGTGGTGCCATGGTCTTCTACGCCGCCTCCACCTGAGGCAAGCTCTTCGAGCAGCGAAGAGTCGTTGAACAGCTTCTCTAGCGGCAACAGAGATGTCCCTGGTTCGTTCACAATGCTTTCGCTGAAGCGAATGCGTGAAACTGCTTCAGATCTTCGCTCGCAAGTACGTATTTTTCTTTCAACTTCTTTTCATTTGGTTGAACCTTAGCAGATCCGATTAACCTCTACTCCGGTTAGCATTTTGAAATTTATTTCCTTACTTCTCAAAAAAAAAAAAAAAAAGCGCAAAAGCAAAGTAGTTAGAAAACAGTAACGAGTTGCTTGAACCTTGTTGCTTTCGTTTCCCTTGATATTTGTTTACATTTCAAAAAAAAAAAAAAATCGCTGAATCTTCGTTCACGGGTTTCGCGAGAGAAACAATATGTTCGGTTTCCGTCCATTCAACGCTGAAGGATCACAATTTCTTGTTATCACCACAGGACGATTTCAACCGACCGTCCTCTCAACCGAACTACGCCTCAGCGAGGGCGGCAGCGGCTCGATCCGCGGCTGACGACGGCGAAGCCATTTCTGAGGACGCCCTTAGGCCATTCAAAGACCGGAGAATAGAACAGAACCGGCCGGTCCAACCCCAGGCCGGTTCGAGAACGGCCGAGATCGTCGACTCGCTTAACAGACTCCACAATCAAGACATAACCTCCGGCAGCGACGCGTCCTCTATAATCGCCGGCATTTGCAATCTGAGTAAACAATCTGGGGCCGTTGATCTTGATTGCTCGAGCTCTCGTAGTCGTCGGATTTGAGGTAGCCATTAACCTACTCTAACAAAAATCCTCTATTAACCATCAATTTACTCTGTATTGATTAGAGACCTATCTCCTGATTGTATTTCTTGGTTGAATCAAACGGTGTCGTTTTGGGGACTAGGGGTTTTGGGTAAGACAAAACCATTGGTGTAAAATGAAGTACTGAATGAAAATGACCATATCATTGAGATTCAGAGACTACTAAGAAATGGTAATGGGCATGTTTTTTCAATGTAGGGACATCCTTGAGGTTTAGGTGACCTCTAGAAGGGGCAGTGAACCTTTTGTGTGGCTACTCTTGTTCTTTCATTCTGTGACGGGTTCTCGGTAGCCTCACACTAACCCCCATCCTATCTCTTCCAAAAAGCACTTGGTGGCTTGGGTTTGGTGGTATGTGGGTGTGTCATTTGCTTGTTGCATTACCATATTTGATCTGGTACAGATGTGGAATATAGGCCATTGTTTTTACTCTAGGGTAGGCTTCAAACTTGTGGCTTGTCAAGTCAGCAAAACATGATCAAAATTGGCTAAACCAAACCACACCCACCCTGCTTTTTTCGTTTCCTTTCTAACCAAAAAAATAAAAATAAAAAGTCCCATTTTTGTGGTCAATGAGAGGGTTGAGGGTCTTTTCTATACTATTTGACATTTTGACTATCAGGGGATATGATTTAAGGCATGTAAGCCACCAAATCTATTAATTGATAGTTGTTGTTTTTTTTAATTTATTAATATTCGGTTTTAGGGGATTTCTTCATTATTTGCCATTCCCATTGGGCGGTCCTCTTTTTTTCTTTTTCTTTCCGTTCTTTCTTTTCTAACAGAGGAAAAAAAGAAAAGAAAAAAGAACAGAAAAATCCCATTGTATGGTCGATGAGAGCCTTGAGGATCTTTTCTTGGCTAGTTGATATCTTGACTATTCATGGAGTATGATTTGAGGAATTTGAGCCACTAAATCTATTATTTAACAGTTGGGTTTGGTGATTTATTAATGGTGGGTACAGGGCGCCTCTCCACTTCTCATTCCCATTGGTCCTCCTTTCTTGTTGATTAAGGTTTAGGTTGAATTATTCTATTGGCATCGGTTTGGGAGATATTTATAGTTCTTAATTAGTTTTCTTAGTGAACTTCTGGGCTCTCATGGCCCTCACCACCTTATATTATTAATGAAGATTAGTCTCTGTCTCATCTTTCCAATAAACTAATGCCCAATTCTCATGGCCGGCCATCACATCAAACTGGGAGAAGGTTCATGTGTGTGGCTCTTCAACCCATTATCCTATTTTTAAGACAAAATGAGGAGAGAATTGTGGCTGAGGGAGGTCCTCAGCATCCCACATGCTTCCTTATCTCATTTATATATGCATATAGTTACAGAACCCCAATTTAATATTATTAGTAAGAGTATTATGATTAGAGGTGGTTGTGAGGGAGCTATTGAAACACAAAAAGAGAGAAAAGAATCAAGTGTGTGGTGGAGGTTGGTTGAGTGATTTGAGGAATGGGGTTTGTGTGGCTCTGCTTGTATGCTTCTGAAACTCGTTAACAACCGCAGAGATATTATTTGTCTGGGAAAGCCGGAAAGGCTGACTCTGATTGATCTTTCTATTTTTCTTTTTCTTTTTTTCTTTTTTCAAATATAAAGGGTCACCTCAGGATGTGTGACAGTGACAAGAGAATTTACTACCATTCATTTAATCTTTTTGCTGGAGAAGGTGTAGACAAATGCTGTCACGTTCATTCATGAATGATGGCAGAGGCCTAGATAAAAAGGTTATGATTTCATTTATTTCATGTGCACCTTTAGCTTTCAGACCCCATGAATGAGAGTGAAGCACAATCACATTTTGTGGAACTGAACCTTCCTTTATTGGCTCATTCTTGCTGGCTCTGGCTGCCTGGCTCTGGCTCACTAGTGAACCCACCCACAGAATGTTTTTGCGATGTTGGGTCGACTAGAATCACTAGATACATAACACCCCTTACTTTTTTATCATAATTAAAGACTCCTTATTTTTAAAATATAGTTCCCATATCAATTACTAACAGTAGATACGACTACGTCTGTCCTATCCTGCTTTGCCAGTTGCAGGATGTGTGGAGTGGTTTTGGCCTAAATTCAGAATATAATATCTATGAGAATCTTTCCTTTCAACGGAACTGTAGATTAACATAATAGATTATTCATATTGCCTGTTCTATAAACCGAATCAAAGATTTAAAATCAAACCCTATCCAACGTTTTCTTTGAAAACCTTGAAAGGAAGCCGAGAAGAGCAGATAGGTACCAACTTTTGGAAGACCATATGGGTGGGTCCCTAAATGAAAATTGTTGGAAATTTTCATGACCATATTAACAATTGGGGTGCATCAGTTTTCATACACATGGACATGCTTCTAAATTTTTATAAACTTGTTGAGATCCTAATATTTCCCAGCGAGAAGGTGATGGTGGATAGAGCTTCACAGGGTGAGCTCGCTCTCTCGGCTCGGTTTGGGATAGCTTTCCAACCAAAAGCCATGATTTTGAGGGGATAATATCAATATTATAAAAGTTTCTTTAATAATGGATAATTTGCACTATTTTGCTTCCAAACAAGTTTTGTCACAAGTTATCACTAAATAAAAATAAATAAAATAAAATAAAATAAAATAAAAATAATAGAGGTTTGGATTATTTTTTAAAAATATAAATATGAAGAATAATTTTAAAAATACTATATATAAAAATTATTTTAAAAACATATATAAAATATTAAAAATATTTCATATTTTTTAAATTCTATAAAACGTAAAAGAAAAATATTTTTGAATTATTTTTCAAAACTATTTTTAAAAACAACCCGCCTAACATTCACTCCAGCGTTTTTCTATTATTTTCGCTATTCGTTTTTTTTCATTTTTAAATTCGAGACTTATCCTTTTTCCCATAAGATTCTGTGTCTTTTAAGAGTTTCCTTATTGTCCACGGAACGGACCATAACCCGTAGATCCTTGGCCACACACCTGAGCGGCACAAAGTCACAAAAGTACAACACTTTCAAGTGGGGTTTTGCGAGGGCCTTTGAAATTAGACAAATGCCCTAAAATCACTCAGGACACCTTCGTTCATGAGCTCAGCTATATCCCCACATTCTTCATAATCAAAATAAGCACAAACATTTCAAACATCATCCTTGACTTTGGTCTTCTAAAAAAGAAGCCAAGTATTCAACGCTCATAAATTAGGCCCATTGCATTCAGGAAAATGGAACTTATAATGTAATACTTTATTCAGAAAATGGACTTAAATATAATTATAAAGCAGTTACGGAGCAACAAAATCTTTTACCAACAAAACTTCCCAGTAGAAATTTTCCAAGGTGTGTCACAGGATTTGTAACAAATTTAGGAAAGGCTGATGGGTGTACCACATAGTTTCTCCAGCTCTGTTTCTAGGAGTTTGGATAAATTTGCCTTGGTCCGCCTATAAACCCAAGCTTGAGCACTCTGATCCCAATCGAATCTGGAGGGACCGCTGCATGGAAAAACATTATCACTTTCAGAAAGTTTTATAAGACAAAAAATAAAATATAGGACAAATTTCAGTCTCTTGTGAAGCTAATGCTAGCACTGCAGAGTGAAACCGTGCAAAGAAGTATGAAGCATGGGGTGAATAAATTCCTGAAGATCGCAGTTGGCCTTGATCAATGTTTGACAGAAAGCACAAAGGCATTTCTAGGTGAGGAGGCACCACCTGTGACAAGATTGTCATGTCAAGGCCCACCTACATAGGATGCTCTAAGAGTTTGAAAACTTTAGGAGGGATTTTTCTTTCTTTCTATTTTTTTTTTTTTCCCTGAGGGGCAAAAAAACCATAAGAGGGGTGGGGTGCCAATATCAACCCAAAATCCCTGCAGGCATGGGAGGCAATATGGATGCTCCACATCAGCTAAATGAAACCCTTTTAGGAAGTGATTGTGGTTAAGAAGATTATTGCCCTGTTTGGACTGAGTTCTTGGAAGCCAAAGGCGGTCTTTTCAAGTGCAATAAGAGCTTCTACTAAGGTTAGAAAGTTTAGTAAATCTGTTTTGTGCTTCCAAAAAAGCTTAACGGGGGAAATAAGGAAGAAGTTCCTGGTCATGAAAGTCCTTTTTTAAGCTTGCGTGGAAAGTTATTTTGTATTTGATGAAACTTTCATAAAACTTTCATAATATCAAAATAGCCCTTCAAATCATGGCCTTAATCGTAGTTTCTACATCTTGCCAAAAACAAACATAAAAAAACTTATGCTAAACAAGGTTCTATCTTACGCAGGATCCAATGAGATCTTACATCATCCAGCTTTAATTCCACCTCAGACCCCATAACCAAAACTCAAAACCCTATGCCAATTGTGATTGCTATCTACCTACTCTCCACTTATCCCATAAATTTCTCAACAACCAAGTTTATGGCTACAAATTTTTCAAAAATCTATGCTGCCTCAATGATATCATTCTTTATTTGAAACATGTCAGGCAGACGCAGGGCTCAACGAACATGGTGTGACCTAAGTTCAGGACACAACCCAAATGTTTCACTATAATTCCCCTATTAAAGTACCATCCACTTCTCACTTCTCCCATAAAATTTGCAACCCTGGGACAGCCAAGTTTGTGGTATTGGGATGCAAATCTTAAAAAATCTAGGATCATTCTATATGTGAAATATGTTAGGCAGCTGCAGGGCTCAAACAAATTAAGAAAATATATAGAATGGAAAACATGGTGCGACTAAAAATTCTTGACAAATTTCACTTATTTCAAAAGATAGATATACTCGTAATTCTAGCAAAATGCAGAAACAGATCTAGGGGATTAACATAACAAAATATGCTAATACATAATTGGCAACCATCATATTATTAAGAAAATGCCAAAAAGGTTGCTTCTAATAGGAGCCTTTTTTCCACTTGATGAAACTTTCATAGTATCAAAGTTGCACCTTAAAATCATGGCCTCAATTTCAGCCTCTAATTTTAGCTAAAAACTGGATTAAAAATTATGCCAAACGAGCCTTATCCTATGTGAGATCAGATCTGGTCTCACATCACCACCTTCAATTCCATTTTAGACCTACAGCCTAAACCCTAGATACTATATTTCAAGCCAACTGCAACTCCTATTTACCCACTTCTCATTCCTCCCAGAAAATTTGAACGCAGGAACAACCAAGTTTCTAGCATTGCTGCAAATTTTTAAAAGAGAAAAAACATGTTGCCCCAGTAATAGCATTCCTTAGTAACATGTTAGGTAGTTTTAGATCTCAAACAAATTAAGAAAATCCTACGAATGGAAAACACTCTGTGAATAAAGTTCTCAACAGAACCCAACTATTTTAGAGGACAGATATTCATAGTATTAGAAAAATGCAGAAAAAATCTTGGGAGACTAACATGACAAAATATGCTACACATAACTGAATAATCCGCAAGTTTTTTACCTCACAGGAGAGGACAACCAAATTTGTCTATTAGGCGTTTGTTTGTTCAACACATAGGTCCCTAAAGTCCCGAGCTTCAGGGTCAGGACCTGGTTCTGCAAACCCACAATATCCAGATTATGTTGGAACAAATATAATAAAGTTCAAAACAATCAACAAATTCTCCACATTGATTAATCTTTTTTACCCCATAGTCTATGTCGAATCCATCAATTTGGACACAATCACCATATTCCTGTCAAGCATCAGAGAAAACCAATATAGATTGAAACCAGAGCAGCATAAAGAACAAAAGCAACATACATATGACAAGAGAACCATATATCCTTTTATGTTAGGTCATGAAAACTACATCAATAGGACTTACGTGCATCAAAAAATAATTGAATGAATCTCATAGAGAGGTGACAGAATTTTGATAGACAACCCATTAATCACCATATCCTACCTGATAAACCAAGTGTTGAACTAGACATAATCGCACACAAAATTGTCAACAATTTAAACCAAATTAGCAATAGTTACCTCAAATTTCTCCTGCAGGTCTTGTATAGTAGAGTCAGCAACTTTGTGAAATTCATCCTCCTGCAGTAAAGAACTGTAATCACATTAATCATTAGTAAAATCAGTCCAGCTCACTACTTCCAAACTAATACATCGAAAGAAACAAAAGTTAACCATATTGGACCTCAAAAAAATTTAAAAATCGAAGTTTCGAAGAAAATTTTGTCCAACAACACGCATAAATAATTTCACAAAATCCTAAGGCAGCATTGCCTGGGCGGAATTTGGCGTTTGCCTACACAGATTGGTTACCCTAGCAACTCAAATTCCATGAAATTCAAAATTCTCATGTTTACTCCGGAAATGATCCTTGCATTTGGCGTCCATAAAAATTTAAATTTAATTCAAATTCAAAGCAACCAAACGCAGCTTAACTTGAACTTCCACTACAAACCCTAACCCTCGTTTTGTAGGAAATGCAAGAAAAAGGGAAAAGATAAACTCATTAAAAACAAAAAAAGACCGAATCCAACTCTTCATCCTCCCCTTAACCGCTTAATTCAATTTTATTTTTTTTCATAACAAATTTTTCTTTCCTTTGCGTTTGGATTCTCAGCAACCAAACAAACTACAAACAATAAAAAAACAGAAAAATTTATAAACAATACGAACCTGTAATCAATGGCGGCCGGGCCTTGAGAATCGTCCTCCAGATCCAAAGTGCGAGAACAGAAACTTCTAGAAGCAACTGAGAGAAAAGATCTGAGATTGATCTTGGCGAGATCAGAAGGTCTAGACGCTTCTAGAAGAAAAACATATGGCCTAACGCTTAAAGAAGAAGAAGAAGAAGAAGAAAGCTTCAAAGCTCTCGAAAGCCTTCTCAGAAAAAGCAACTTGGAAGAAGAAGCAGAAGCCATTTTACTTTTGGAGGCACCCGCCTTCAGCTTCGCTTCAGAAATCTGCTTTCATGTCAACTGAACGGGGCCGGTTCAGAACAGGCCCTATGTGAAGCCCAGGTCTGGACTCTGGCCCAATTCTAAAAAGCGGACCTGGTCCACCCCACTATGTGGGGCCCATTAGGCTGAGCTCTCCGATTTTTTTCCGATCTAATGTATATGGCAAATTTTTTTCTTACCGTAAGACGGCTTCTCAAAAATACTTTCCGGTCTGAAATTCAAATACGAAAAGTAATTTTTTAGATTATTCAATAAAATAGTTTTTTTAAAATATTTTTTATTTTTTCAATTATTTCTTAAAATGATTTATAAAAATATTTAAAATCATTTTAAATTTGTCCTAAAAAAATCTGTATTTATAATTAATTTTAATAAAGAATTTTATAACATATTTTGTAAGTTAAAACTATTTGTTTATTATAAAAAAAACCAAAACAAATTTTTTTTGGATCAAAGATTTCTCTTTATATTTTTAAATAAATTATTAAAATAGATAAAAAAAATCTCATATTTATAAATCTAACCTTTCTCATTTTTTTTTCTTGAAAAATAGCTTATTTTTATATAAATGTTTCTCAACATATTTATATTTTTTAAAAAAAATATATTTTTACAAGAAAAATATAAAGGCATTTTTGTCCAAAATAAGTATGATTTACAATTAAGAGAAAAAACCGTAAAATGTTAGAATTTATAAAATGGAGACAATTTCATCCTTTTAATCACATAACTTATATATTTTTGTCTGAAAAAAACAAAATGACACGTGAATTTTTAAATCATGTGCTAAGTGCCAAATATCATGAAGGCTAATTTTAATTTTAATCAATTGTAATCCACTCTCATCATAAGAGGACCAAAAAAAAATAGTTTTCTAATTAATTTTAAAAAAGTTGTTTTCAAGAAACATATTCTATATGTTAAAAACTATTTTTTGTTAAAAACAAAACTATTTTCAAAAACAAAATTTCAACTAATGATTTCTCATCCTATTTTTTTCTTTTGAAAATATGATGATGTTTGTGAATTTTTAAATCATGTGCTAAATTCTAAATATGGTCTGTTAGGACCATAATTGAAGCGGACACTGTGAGTCTTATACTTGCAAAATTGTATTGGATTCCAGTATTTACTTTAAAATATATATATATATATATATATATATATATATATGAAACTTCTCTTATACTTGCAAATATTTAGAAATTGTTCGATAATTTAAAATTTAATAAACAAAATTTTATTTATTAATAATATTTATGATTAAAATATCTAAAATAAATAAATTAATAATTTATATTACATTATTTACTATATAAAAATTTATATATATATATATATATATATATATATATATATATATATATATATATATATATATATATATATATATATATATAATATTGCACATATTAGTATTATTTTCTAAATATTTTTAGTTCTTCTTTTTTAATCGTAAATTTAATTTTCTTAATCAAATATTTATTTTGCAAAATGAGTAATATAAAAACTTTTAAAAATTAATAATTAAAATAAATTTATGATACATGTAAATTCTTAATTAATTTCTATTAAAATAAATTGAAGTCGTCAACAGAATAATTATATAAAAAAATTAAAAATTGAATGTTGACTGAAATTTCCATAATTTATTGATTAAAACCCATGTGTCATGCACTAATTAATTTGAGTAAAATATGAGAAATTTAGCATACATAAAGTCAAAACCTTATAATTATTTAGAAATTAAACAATATTTATTTATATTGGGGATGGTTTTTTTAGCTTTATTGGGATACTAAGAGTCTGTTTTGATAATGTGATTTAAAAACAATTTTCTATTTTTAAAAACAAAAAATTGTTTTTTAATTTTTTTTTAACATTGTTTGGTCATTGTTATTTGAAAACAATTTTTAAAAATAAATTAAAATATAAAACAATTTTTAAAGAATAAGTACATGACGTTTTCAATCATGTTTAAAAATAAAAGGAAAACATGAGTCAGTATTACCTTGTTTTATAAAACTTATTTTAAAATATTATTTTTAAGTTAAAAAATAAAAAATAAGTTTCGGAAACATAATTAAATAAGTTATAGAGTTAAAATTAAAAAATAATTTTTAAAAGATAACATTGATGTTATAAAATTACTTGGTGTTTGTTTTTTTGGTTAAATAAAAAAAGTTATTTGACTAAAAACAATTATTGATATATCCACTAATATAATTAAAATGAACTTAAAGATTAATTTTTGCATTTACTTATAAAAGAAATTAGAGTAATTATTTATATTTTTTTAAAAATAAATAATTATTACATTTTTAATAACTTTAATTAAATAAATAAAAAATATATGTTTCTCTTATTTGTTTGGGTTCTTCACTTCTCCAAAATAATGATAAATGCTTTTAGTATTTAAAAAACCCTTCCAAAAGAACCTCTTCCAAACAATACTTAAATAATTTATTTTAAATATTACTCGAATAACTACCAAAAAAATTATTAATTTTAAAAAAACATTTGACTTCTTAAATTCCTTTTAAAAAATTACTCAAATAATTAGAAATTTGTTTTATTAAATTAAAAAAAAATGGTCTCTAAAAAAATGAACCCAAATAGAACCTCTAGATTACTAGAAAGATCTTGTTTGGAGAGCTTTATACTAACAAATTTATTTAAAAAATTAATATAAAAATCAAGAAAATATTACTTTTCATATGCAAAAAGATATTTAATAATTAATGAATCTTCTAAATGAATTTTTAAATAAAACCAAAAATTGTGTCATTGACTTGGGCTTCAATTTTTAGACAAACCCAAACTCAAAAACCTATTAGGACAAAAAAAATCAAATACTTCATAATTATTTATGAAATTTAAAAAATCTACATAATAATAATTCAAAATATGACTAGAAATGTGGAAAAATATTTTATATTTTTATTTTTAAATTAGAAAAATGTTTTGCTTTGGTAGGTAAAGAAAATGTGTTGGAAGATGCTAATTAGTGATTAATGCATCTAATCAATATGATTAGATGCCTTTGGGCTCCAAAATTCTTGTAGTTGTAAAGCTAAAATTCTTAAAAAGGACATTCCACCCAATGAAAACTCATCATTAAAGGCCTTAAAATCTTAATAAATAAATAAATAAAAATAAAAAGCCCATCAAATGAGTGGTGTGAAAAGGAAGATGTTTGTGGACGCAAAACATTTCCAGGAAAAAAAATAAAAATCCAAAAAGCAATTCTTTATCTTTTACCCTTTTGATTGACGATTTAAAATTATGGGAATCAATTCAATTTATTTTTATAATATTTGGTAATAACAACGATGATGAATATTCTTTTTTCTTTTTTTTTTTTTTTTTTTTTTTTTTTTTTCTTTTTTGATAAATTTTTGGAAATAATATTTACGATAAAATCAGGGCCATTGATTTCTCTATAAAATAAGCGGCCACCGACCCAGCATTTCTCAAGGTGTGTATTTGCCCTCCGTCTCAAAAATCACTTTGGGTTTTGTTCGCGTGGGAAATAGAGGGCCTTCTTCTCCGGCAATAGAGGGTCTTCTTCTCCGGCCACCTCCCACAATCTGGCTAGAGAGAGGTTTGATCTTTGTTTTTGCATTGATTTTTTTTCCTCGTGTTTTTATTTTGTTGTTTACGTTTTCCATGATTTCGTTTGTTTGATTTAGTTTTGGGTTCTGGGTTATTGTTGTTTATGTCCATCAATTTAATCTTTTTATATGATCTCATATGTTGATTTGTGTATTTATTTATTTATTTAGTTTATTTTGAATGGATTATTGGGTCATTAGGTTGTTTTTGTTTATGCCATCAATTCAATCTTGACTATGATTTCATATAGAAACTCCAAAAATATGTGAATTAGTGTACCTAATTTTTATTAGGTTATTGTTATTCATGCCTATTAATTCAATCTTTGACTATGATTCCATGTAGAAACTCTGAGAATATGTGGGTTTGTATATATATTTTTTGTTTGTTTGATTGTTCATATGTGGGTATATTGGATAGATTTTGAAACTTGAATGAATTATTGGGTTATGGGCTTATTGTTATTCATGTCCATTAATTCAATCTTGACTATGATCCCATATAGAAGTTCTTGGCATATATGGATTTGTGCATGTATTATTTGATTATTTGATTGCTTGTATGTGGTGTATATCGGGTTGGTCTTGAAACTTGAATGAATAAGATTGGTATATTGCTGAGATGGAATCAATCCTTTGGCTGGTGTGCATAATCAATTAAGAGATTTATAGTCATGTTACCTTTTGTTGAAGCTTTTTAAGGGGTTCAATCTATTTGATAGCATATGAAAAATAGATCTAATATCCAAGGATTTTTTTTCTCTTTAATAGGATGCCGATTCTTTTTTTTTTTTTAATTCCTGGTTGTCATTGTCAAGGTCGATTAATATTTCATGAGGGAAAAGGGTGGATTATGAGAATAATGGTTCTGAATGAGTTTGCCGATATGCACAATGACAGTAGCAGTAATTTTTTTGAAAAACTAGGGACTTATTGTACTAGGCAAACCCATTCCGCAAATCCGATTGGCATGCATAGCAGTACATGGATAATTGTTTAGATGCCTCATTATATATAAGTAAATTCTATTTTTTGGTCAATTTTGGAATATAGTTGCAAACATAGTCTCCTGGTAACCACATTGGAAAATACTCTGGGTATTATTTTGGGTGGTGAGAACATTATATACAAATTTTTTGTTGATTAAATTTTGATTGTCTTTTAGATATAGGAAGTAGGTTTCACCTTTTGGGAATTGTGGTATATATGTTTTTTATTCTTCTAATGTCATCTAAGTTATACAATGATATAGCCAAGAAAGGTTTACTTAGTTATGAGCATTGTTATCTATTAACATGCAGATGTTGCTTTTCCTAATTTTATTTGTGATTGGAACAAACCGAGACCAATGTTTGCATAAAAAGGGTTGGTGGTCGAGAATTGGAAACCAGCTAGAGCAGATAACAATGTTTCTTTTGCATTGATTTTGAAACTATGAATTGGTTGAATGTGGGAATTGAAATAATTAGTTACTTTATTCTCTCTGTTGTTCCCTGTATAGGCTCTCGACTTAGATTTACTACGTGGGTTTTTTTATATATCAGGCCAGCATCTCTTGTTCATGTTTGGGATCCGGTTGTCCTAATTGACGAAGATTCTCTTTCACTCTGGCCGCTGCAACAAAGTTAAACTCTTCTCGCACCTCTAAGTGGGTGTGGGGTAGTGATGACGGAGTGATTTTGCTTTATGTTTTGCGGAGATCAAGGTCATCACACATCTGGAGATTGTGCCGTGTTTCAGAGGGCTTGTCTGTTGACTATGGCTAAGGTCACCATTGGCTAAGTCATAGGAAGCTTGATCATAGTTTGTGACTGAATCCTAGCAAAAGTAGATTATTTCAGGCTTCTGGACATCAAGGAGAAGAATAGTTAGTTATCAATAGCTTTATGTAACAAAAAAAGGTCATGTGAGTGAAGCTTTGGTCGGCATACCATAATGGTTAGGTTTTCATGCTTCCATGTTAACAATCACACCCACAAGTCAAAGGTAAGACAAGTGCTATCAGTTTGTTGTTTAAATTTGTTAAGAGAGTAGTCTGTTGCCTTTTTCTGACTCTGTATCACTTTTACTTTCTCAATCAGAAAGCAGTTCAGCCATCTGTTGAAGCCATTTACAAGAAGTTGCAAGATTCTTCCCAGATTCAAGCCCTTACTCATTCTGCTAAATCTATGAGCTTAGACTCATTATCTTTGAACATGCACAGAGATTCTGAAATCAATGACAATGCGAAGCATGTTACAAGTTCTGAGCGTTGCTGGAAATCTGAAGAAATGAATGGAAAACTTAATAGTGAGAGTGGTATAGAGGTTCATCAGACTGGGCATCTTAAGAAAAGTCAGTCTCTAGGAAGTGGATTGGACCGGGTCTCTGGTGGCATTGACACTGAGGATGAGACGGATCGAGGTTATTCTTGTGACGATTCTCATGGCCACAATGGTTTGGTTATCCCAGTTGGCAGGAAGGATCCAGGAATAAGCCCAACTAATAATGAATCAATTTTCTCGATTGAGGATTCCCAGCATCTAGAAAAAGTTGAAAATGAAAATTCCGATACCCAGGTGTCTGGTGTGTGTGCCATTGGCTCTGGAGACCATACACCTCGTAACCCACCAGTGATGGTCAAATCATGTTCTTTGCCCAACATTGGTGCTCATATACCCACTTCTGAAGGATACTCCCCTACATACTTAATTCCACACTCTAGATCTTCAGAGGACCTCATTGTCCTAGATATGGGGCAGAAAGAGAATTAGTTCATGATGTTGAAATCCAGGCAATAAGGGATGAAGAAAGAGATGATAATGTATTTAAAACTGAGAAGAATATTTGTGAAAATCCTGTGGAGGATGGTTGCGATTTCTATGGTTATGTTAATTCAGCAAAAGACTGGATAATGCCGGCTGTTGATGAGGAAAACATGGAGAAAAGCATTCAAGGTGAATCCTCATTCAGCCAGTGGGATGATTTGCCTAATAAGGAATTCACAATCAAGCGTATCAGGGAATGGGTTACTGATCTTCAGCATTTCAGCCCTTTGGAAGAAACAAATGAATTACCCGATTCTGATCGCAAGGTAATAAAGGTTCCAGTAGTTTGACTGCTGCAAAATTGGATGAAAAGTTTACTCCTGGCATGGAAGCAGCAAAAAGATATATCTCTTCTTTGACCGCCACAGCTACCACAGCTCAGCTAGCAAATCACGGGTTGGTTGTGATCCCATTCCTTAGTGCTTTCGTGAGCTTGAAGGTGCTTAATTTGTCAGGAAACGCCATAGGTTTGTGTCTATGACAACTTAACCTTTTTTTTTAACTATTTATTTGTGTTTATTCCTTTTGCATGTACTGTAACCTTGGGTTGGTTGGCTATTTGTATATCCTGCTTAGTAATCTCTCTGCAAAACTTTTCCAGTGAGGATAACTGCTGGTTCACTTCCTAGAGGTCTTCATATGCTGAATCTTTCTAAAAACAAAATCACCATGATTGAAGGTTTGCGTGAATTGACTCGACTTCGCATACTGGATCTGAGCTACAACCGTATATTCAGAATTGCACATGGTATGGGCACATGCTGGAATACTATTTTGCATGGTTGATTTTCCTATTATGTTTGTTTCTCATATTAACTTTCCAGTTTAATCTCTTACATGACATTGTAGCAATACATGCTTTTCATAATGCTGCGTAATATGCTGTATGTTTATCAACTTTGGAGGTTGTTTATTACACTAGACTCTGCATTTTACATTTGTTATAGCAATATAGCCTTTTCGAAGTAGCTGTGTGTTAATGTCAGTGGTTTGCTACAAGCCTACAACCAACTAATTCTTTTTGCATGGTATGCCGGGTGTATTAAGTACAGAAATTGTTGTCTGCGATATTATTCTAGATTGCATTTTTTGTTTTTATATAGCCTTTCTGAATGGATTTTTAGAATCGTCTCTTGTTTGCTTCAGATCAATTGTTTTTGTTCTTTTCTTTTCCATAAACATCGGGTTCATGTCCATGGACAAAACAAAAGAAGTTGACAAAGCATCCCATAATGAAAATGATCTGAAAATCTTCTGGTTGTGCGAAGCTTGTTTGAGTTTTTGGCTATGTTGTTGAATTGTTAGGGCTCTTGAGTCTTAATTTGTTTGTTTCAAATACATTTTTTTCTCTTAATTTTATCATACTGTTACACCTCCAACTCCAAATTGATGGGCTTGCCTAATCTCATCAAATACTTGTCACTGACATATTTCTTGTTTTCTTAAAATTTTTGAAGGTCTTGCTTCTTGTTCCTCTCTAAAGGAGTTATACCTAGCTGGAAACAAAATTAGTGAGGTGGAAGGTCTTCATCGTCTCCTGAAACTGAACATACTGGATCTGCGCTACAACAAAATCTCCACAGCCAAATGCCTTGGCCAACTTGCAGCTAACTACAATTCCTTGCAAGCCATCAGCTTGGAAGGAAACCCAGCCCAGAAAAATGTAGGAGATGAACAACTAAAGAAATGTCTACAAGGCCTTCTTCCACATCTGGCATACTATAATCGGCAGACTATTAAAGTCAGCACTCTGAAGGATACAGCAGACCGATCAGTTCGATTAGGCATGAGCGCCCACCAGTTTGATCGTGGCCTTAGATCAGAACATAAGTCTGTGCGGAAGGGTAGCCATGGTGTAGCTTCTAACAAGCCTTCATCTTCAGCAACACATGGCCGTAAAGCAGCAGTTTCTCCAAAACGGTCCAAGAACAGGCATGTGCGCCTGCCTCCACCACCAACTGGAACAAAAGCAACAGCCCATCAGCGGCCTCATCATCTTGATTTTGCCAACCATTTTCTGGGCTTTAAGCCAGATTCCTTCATGCGAAGGAGCCGAAGTGAGGGGACTCTAGGAGCTCTCTGAGCCCAGTTCTCATGCCATACAGTCTGATAACTCTCTGGATTCTGGTTTATGTGGGTTTTCTATCAGCACTATTTATCCTTTTTTAGATACTTAATGTGGGAGTGTGGTTTGTTGGAGTCATTTTAGTTTTTTATAGTTGCATTAGATTTGCAGACACTGCATGAACCATGGGCAGTATCCTCGGCCCTGTTTGCTAATGTCTTATCTGGTGATTATGATTCGAGTTTCATGAGTTTTCAGATTCAGAATTAAGTCTTTAAACCTTATGCCCTATAGTTTGCCAGAGTTTCCTATTTACTCTCTTGAATAGTTGACCTCTTATAAAATTTAATAAGTTGCTTAGCGTTGAATTTTAAAAATTCATCAACAATGTTTTTTTTTTTTAATAAATTTTTAAGATAATAATAATAAAATAAAAATAAAAATAAATTTATATGTCAAAATCTAAATGATAAATGAGACAAAATTTTGAAATAATAACAAGAAATTTTATATATTTATCTAAAAAATGAAGAAGCATATGATATAATTATAATTTGTTATTTTTCAAAAAATAAATGTTATTATATAAGATAATATTAATTATAAAATTATCAAATCAAGTTAGATTCAAAAAACTTAACTCAAAAATTAAAAATAATTATCTAAATTTAACTCAAACCAACTTGATAAACTTCAGATGAGCCAATTGGGTAAAAAAATCCCTAGATGAGGGTCCACCAATGACTTAAAATCATCAATACAATCCATAGCTTTAGTTGCTTTTGCCACCATTGGAATCTGCCAATTCTTTGAAGTTACTTGCTCATAAAATGTAAAACCGTCCTTTTTGGATTGGGTTTGTGTTTGGGGCCACACTGAAAATTCAATCAAGGCGACTTTGTCAATGGGCAGACCTACTATTTCTCCACATTCTACGGAGTAAAATGGTAAAGAAAGAAGATGGGATCCACTCGAGAAAGAACTTTAACACTATAGAAACTTTAGAAAGAACACAGGATACAACCCAACACTTCATATACGAGAAAAGGGCAGTTCAAAAGGAAACATAGAAGAGAGAGATCTGGTAAGAAACAACACCACCACTGTTCTATTTTTTTTTTTTTTTTTTACAAAAGGCATGAATTAATAATTCCCTCACATTCTGAGACGACTTCTTCACTTCCCCTGCAGCCTTTACATTTTCATCGCCTTGCTTTCTGCAATAAAAACGAAACCGGATGCTGCATCAGTATCAATCAGTAAATCATAACACCAAATGACATTTAGCTGATACTGCACATGAGAATCTATAAATGGTGTAGAATGTGAAATATGAAACATGATGCCAAGAATCTGGACATGGAACCTATCAACTTCTCTAGTCCAAAAAAACCATTTAAACCCTGATGGAATAAGAGTGTGCAAGGTTTTTGGATAACTTCTAGCATGGATAAAATCAAAACTGATCTTCTATTTCCCCCTTTTCTTCCTTTCCCCAAGTGTGTAGGAAAGCTTTGATACCTGCCTTGCAAAATGTTTAGTCTTTTAGAGGACCCATGTAGGAACAAGGAGATGGGACTTCTAATATCATGGAAAAAAAAAACTGAGATATGAATGCAGAGAAAGGATCTGCTACTTAAGCTATCTTTCCATGCTTCTAGTAAAATCAGTGAGTTATCATTCTAACAGAAGCTCTAAACAATAAGAAACAAGGGGCACAAAAGATTATGGGTATGGAAATTTATTTATCACCTGAACTTGAGGACAATGCCAATCTGCTAAGCACTTGTTAATCATCTGTTAACAAAGAGAGATATCATGAATTAGACAAGGAACAGTTCCATTTCGAGTAGTCAAATAAAATTTTACTATTTGAAGTAAAAATTAGTCTATAAACCCTAAAAGAACAATGCACATTTTGGCCTTTTTATGTGTCTCTACAATATGGACTATCTTTTATTAGTGATGGATTATTTCTTTTTTTACTTTAAATGACAAAATCCATGCTTAATTAGACAACAAGCTCTTACACCGGATCAATAGGTGATAATGGAGAGAAAAGGGAAAGGGAAACGAAATAACATCTTATTTTAGTGAGGACTGGTCCACCGACCTCACTAAACATGGGAAAAACGTACACTGACAAACTAAATTCTAAGAGCATCACTCAAAAGAAAATGAATTAAATAAACTTCTCACGTTAGGAATTGTATTGAAGTGACAATGCCACGGTCCAGACCTTTCCAAAACAATATCAAGTCTTCCTAAACAGACCCAATAAATGAATTGCTACACAATACATGAGTGAATAACCTTTTCCTAAACTGCAAAAAATCAGAACATTCGCTTAAACTGTCAGACAAGCCGTGCTTTCCTAATTTTAAAAATTGATCCACTCAAATGTATGTTTTCTGAAGTCCTAATCATCCCTCTCCAGTTTTCAGTCATACCAAATTTCAAATGTTCCTCCTTGTAGAGTAAGGGAATACAACTTCCAAAATTAATCAATAACTCATATATTCAGTTATGAAACATGCAAACCACATATCCTTTCATCTCCATAGCAACCAAAACGAACATTGTTGATTGTTTACATACCGTTTGGTTGAAAAGAAAAAACCTTCGCTCAACCAGGCCTAATACAACTACTTGGATCAGTTGAAGCAACCTACTCTTGAACCCCAAACAAGGAAAATCACAAGTTTCAAAGTATTCTGCTCATTTCTTTCTTGGGTTTTCTCATGAACCAAACAGACCAGGATCACTCACCACCATTAGATCAAACAACATCATTCATGAGTAACTACCATAATTAGTCCTCATAACATGTAAACAACAACAGTAAAACACAATCAAGCAATTGAACTGTAGAACTGTACCCATTCAAATTTTGCTATCAATCATCTAATTCGAAGTGAAACCGAAATATCAGATAAAAAACAAAGTCATGCCTATAAACATGAATGCCAATTTCAACCAAAACAACAAAGCTCAAACCTTTCTGCTCATCGGAGGCGTCGTGGTACTCCTGCTCCTCTTCCGGCACTGGGTGAAGTTCCACCTCCTCCCCTAATATCGCCTTGCCCGCCACACCGCCGGGGGATTCAGCACCGGCACCACCGTCCTTCTCATCGGGATACCGAACCACAACCACTGGACACACACAGTGGTGCACACAGTAATCGCTGACACTCCCCAGCCGTCCCTTGCTAGTTCGCTTGGATGCTCCGAACCCTCGGCTCCCCATAATCACGGCGCTGAGCCCCAGCCGCTCAACCTCCAAGCAGAGCCGCTCCTTCATGTCGTGGTCTTTGACTATATGGATCTTGAAGGGGATCTGAGCCTCGACCAACGGCTGCGCCAGATCGGAGGCTTTGGTCGAGGTGAAAGTGTCGAAATCGTCCTCGAGCTTCTGCTGGGACTCCTCGGTGCTGTTATCAGTGTCCACGGCGAGGTCAATAGAGCCCCAATCCGCGCCGTAGAGGACGCTCGTGGGCCGGACGTGGAGGAGGATCACTGCGTCACCGGGACGCAGGTAGTGCTGCACCGCCCATTTCACCGCATAGGCGCTCTCGTCGCTCAGGTCCACCGCGATTGCTATCCTCCGGTTGGCCCCCGCCGTGGGCGTGTTCGACGACGACAAAGGAAACCGCGGCGATGACGGCTGCACGTGGATCGCCTTCACCGGCGGCAGCGTCGACGGTCGGTCCGCCTCCATCTGCGATTGGTTCGGGTTCATTCGGGAAAACAGTAATTCCAACTATTCCTAAAGGATCTTATCGTCTTTTCCACTTTCCGATCGGTGAGACTATCCACAAGCCTACAACTCCGACTCTCCCAGAGAAGGTATACGGGGGTTTTAGAGAGAGAAAATGGGTTTTACAGACAACGAAGAAAGGGGCAGAACGGGAAATCAAAGATTTTGTTTTGACTGCGATTGGAACAAAGACACTCGCATTAGCGTGACGAGCGGTGATACCATCACCGTAGGCAAACCATTTGAACTATTTCAATAACTTAATTGGACCACGTGTCATTTCCCTATTGGGAGCCTTCCTGTCCCGACATACATATTTTTCAATGTTATCTACCATTTATTAGGATAACATAAAATAAAAAAATAGAAAAAAAAAAAATTTTAATAAATTGATTTTTAGTTTCTTTTTCCGCACCGTCCAACAAATTTGCCAATACTTTATTACGTAAAATTGATTAGTTTTTGACATCCCATCTCTAAATATTTAGGCCATGAAATTACTCCTTCATACATACCACCTTTGTGGTCAATCTCTAATCCAACTTCTACCTCTGTATATTCCTTTAAGCCTAATCTTTGATTTGAACTCTACCCACTATTAGCATAATGAATTAGAACTAACAAGATTAGAAAATAATATTTTTTTGAGAATAAACCCGATTTATTGCTGCTGGGTGAGCATCAACATTAGGCCCAGACCTTGGTGAAATTTCCAAGGCTTTAATGAGTTTTGTTTTTTTATGTGCTGGTTGGTGCCTGGTGGCACATGGGTCAAGGTTTCGGTTCTGATAGTGCCTTTCTTTTGATAGAACTAATACACCTATTGTACTTTATTAGAAATTAATGGCCAACCCAACTCCTCGATTTCAAAGTAATAATCTTTATATTTTGGTATAAAATAATTTGAGCTTTTACAAGCATCGATATTACCTTGCCTTTGACCTTGGATTAGACCATTTCTTACTCCATAGGTTCAGACACACGTATTGGATCAAAACCATTTCCAAACGTATTTTCCAAGTTCGAAAATAATTTCTAATTTTTGATAATATTAATTAAATAGATTCTTAATTTTTAAGAAATCAATCCAAATACCGTGTTTTTTACTATACACAGAGAAAAACTTTTGGATTTTTATTATTTAGTATCTTCGTATAAGATTAAATCCTTAATTAGAGGATTAAAAAGTTTAAATTTTTTTATCATATAACAATTTTAATTAGTATTTTGGTGTTTTTGATGGAATCAGATTCTTATATATGATTTTTGAGGGAATCTCGTTGATTTAGCTATCTTAATAAAGTTTATGATTAAAGAATGTCTCGGGATTTAAGTAATTGCACATGGTATAAATAGTAAATATGTTTTATTTTGCATAAATTCAAAATAAAATTTTTATAAAATATAATATTTTGGTGACATTTGTATTAAGTCTTTTAAGTTTTAATGAATTATTGAGATAAATAATTTTTTTTTTTTTACTTTTTAAAATGAAAATGGGAAACCGATTTTGAATATTTTTAAAATAAAAAATATAAAGTAAAAAAAATAGAAGGGAATTGAAATGATAGTTAAATTATTATTACGACCTTTTTTATTTTCAAAAAGTATAGTTTTGGACCGCGATTCTTTTGCACTGTCTACGTGGCAAAATAATACGCGGTCCGGAGGGATTATCACCGGAGAGGATCCAAACTCATCACTATAAAAGCCCAAACCCTTGAAAATTCAAAAAAAATTCAATTGCCGCCAAAATGGAACCAAATCTCCATCTTCTCTCATCGCGCTCTGTCCCAACCCTAGATTCTGAATCTGCATTCTGCAATCAATCCAAACCCTAGCTCCGGAAACGACAGCTTTTTGAAGAATGGAGAAAGGCCTGATATCGGTGGATCGGTGGAGCGATCACAGCCAGGTCTACTTCCTCACGCATCTCCACTCCGATCACACCCAGTGCTTGTCCTCTTCGTGGACCAAGGGGCCTCTTTTCTGCTCTCGCCTCACCGCGAAGCTCTTTCCCTTCAAATTTCCTAATTTCAACCTCTCTCTGCTTCGAATTCTTGAAATTGGGTCTTGGCACTCCGTTTCTCTGGTTTCGCCTTCCTCCGGATCGGAAACTACTGTTGATTTCATGGCCATTGACGCTCACCATTGCCCTGGTCCGTCAGTTGTTTGGATTTAGGGTTGTAATAGCATTAATTGTTTGATTTATATATATATATATATATATATATATATATATATATATATATATATATATATATATATATTGCTGTTGTTTTTGCTTATACGTTGAATTTGTTTTGCTTTGCTTTACATCAGATATATATGCTTATGATGTTTTTGGCATTACATTTTCAACTTGAAAAATCAGAAAAAATTATCAATGTACAGAAACAGAGCAATGTCTAGTGGACTTTATACTGAACTGTGACTCCTTGCTTTCGTAATTTGGTTTTGTGATTTTCGGTATGGAAGGGTCTCAAGCGGAGCAATAGCGGCACACCTTAATCGTGTCCTGGATTTTGGTTCTCAATTTTTACTTAGAATTCAATAGTAACTGTCCATTTCATGAAATTGTGGCCGAAGCATCTTTTAAGCAGTGCCATTTTATTTCATTTTATTAAATGGTGGGATAAATATTATTGAGTATGTTTTGAGTGTTCAGATTGGTTTAGTTTGGAACTTTAATTGTGAAATTTTGCATCTACTTTGATACCGCTTTTATGAATTTGAGATTAATTTCATGCAAAACCCAACCTCAATTTCTTTCATACAATTGGTGTCTCCAAAGTATGTTTACTTCTGCAGTTGAGATCAAATTTACCAGGGGCAATACCATGAAGACAATGACTTGATTGATTATTGTAATCATTTTTTTCTATCAAGAACTCCTGTCCATCTCAATTGTCATTTTGTTGCTTTGGATTTCCCTACCAATGTGCTTGGCTACTTAGCCCATTAAATTCAATGTTGTAGCATTATTATCAATCCTGCATGGTTTTTTATCTGACAGGTGCTGTTATGTACTTGTTTCGTGGTGATTTTGGTTGCATGCTTTTCACTGGTGATTTCCGTTGGGAGGCAACTAATGAGAGGGCCAAGATAGGAAGGACCATGCTCCTCCATGCTCTTGAGGGAGACAGAGTTAACATTCTTTACTTGGATAATACCTACTGTAATCCATCATTTTCTTTTCCTCTCGAGAAGCTGCTGCTCAGCAGGTGCACTTCTACATTTCTTACAGAGGTTCTGGAATTTCCCTTGATAATTTATGCATGGTTTACTGTTGCAAGTAATAAATAATCTTCTGATCTATATTCTGATAAATTCTATGTATGCTAGTTTAATTTGCATATGTCTAATGCAAACAATTCTACGGCTCATAGTGTCACATAGAGTGTACAGGTTTTTGGAGCTTTTTAGTCATATTGTTGTAGCCCTTTATGTAATTTCAATAATACTATGGAAAACAGTGTGCTAGCATTCTGAAATTTCAAGCTTGGATGATTCATGAGGAGTAATTAGTGATCTGGAGGCATGCTTCGGAATTGGTTTTGAGTTATTTCTTTACTTGATTTGGTACTGATATAAGAGGCCAAATTATTGTACATTTTATTGAACAAAAAAAAAAAACTTGTAGAAGGATTTGAGGACTTGGTGGGATAAAGGTTGGTCTGTGAGGATGGAAAAGTTTTAAGTTCTCTTGGGAAAGGAGAAAATAAGAATGACGTGAGCATATAGGAGGACAAGGAAACTATATATATGGTTTCTGTAAAATAAAATAAAGGTGAAGATAATTCTCCTCAAAGTAATCAAGAGAAGGACAGGTGACCTAAGCTAGAGGATAATAATAAATGGGGTTCATTGAACGAGGATATTTCCAAAACAGTCTCTACTTGAAAATTTGTGGAAAAGGACAAAATTAAGGAACGTAAAGAGAAATGGAAAATGAATGATAATAACTATTGGATCTCTTTGTTACGTTGTATATTGCATACAGAATAGCAATAAAGAATTGCTTGTTCCTCATCTAGATAGAATACAATAATCAAGTATAAAATCTAAAAAAAAATTATTTCATTTCTGTTCTTATCTTTCCTGAAAAAAAGAGAAACTAAAGTTTGTTCCAGTACACAAATTTATGTTAGGATTGTGTATTGAATTTATGATCTCAGCAGCAATTACTTTATTTAGAAGCTTTATCTTACTGGTTTTGGTTTAACCGATTGCAGGTCGTTGATATCATTGCATCCCATCCTAAACATGATATCATCATTGGGATTGACACTTTGGGAAAGGAAGATCTTTTACTTTACATTTCACGATCTTTAAAAGTAAAGGTTTGTTCATATCCCGGTATTAATAAGGAACACTTAAGCTTCTTACTTCTGGATCACCATAGTGTTTTTTTATAGTAGTGGGCATGTGCAGTTGAGTGGCAATCACTGCTTGGTCTATTGAAAGCACAGAAAATAGATTATCTTGACCATCAAGCTGTTGCATTCATCTGAGCATGTTTAGAAAATAGAGCAACAAACTATCTCAGAAAATAAACTGCGTTTAGTGGATTGTTAACACAACAATTTTTTGTTGTTATTTTCTATATTCTTCAAAATCAGCCATTCACTTGATTTTCCTTGTTTTTTGTTCCTTTGAAGATTTGGGTATGGCCAGAACGCTTGCAAACTATGCATCTTCTTGGATTCCATGATATCTTCACAACCAAAACTTCTCTTACTAGGATAAGAGCTGTTCCTCGTTACAGTTTTAGCATCAACACTCTTGAGGGACTAAATACAGTGCGCCCAACCATTGGAATCATGCCATCTGGTCTTCCATGGGTTGTGAAACCTTCAGAAGGTAATGACAATCCCGTCGGTTCTCCTTCAATTTCTCACCATTGAACATGTAATGGAAACAAACGAATAATAAATGGAGGGCCCCGTGCTGAATAAATACGAAGGGAAAATTGAGGTCTGTGGTAAGGTTTCATCAATACATTTATTCGGTTCCCTATTCTGAGCACTCTTGCTTTCCTGAGATAGAGGACTTTATTAAGCTTGTTCAGCCAATCAACATTAAAGGTATTGTGTCTTCATCATTTTGCTATATTGAGCCTCTTTATTATTTTGGTGGACTTTGCGGAGTAAACCCGTCATCACAGAGGCTACCTCGTAAGTCTGAAAGGAGAGAAAAATATGAGAATATTGAAGCTAAGACCAAATCTAATTCTGGAAGCAGTAACTTTACCGATGCTGAAAACAGGAAAAGAAAGATTGATTTTTTAGGCAGCCATTTGAGGAGGGTGAGCATACTGAGACGAGCACAACGTGGTGTAAAAATTGTGGAGAACGATAGCCCATGATTAAACGAGTTGAATATTCATGTTATATTAGCTTGCAATTGTATGAGAGTTGTATATTCTACTTGGACCTGAGAAATCACGCATAAAATTCCGGAATTCACCTGAAATCGAAATGCCCAATTTTTTCGTCACCCTGAACTTGAATTTTATTGCTCAAACTACTATGTAGTGACTCTCATTTCAGGTTGAGGTGTGAAATGTAGGCAGGTTGATGTCACAAATATGAGAAACAAAAATAAATTGCAGGTGCGTTTTCCTTGACCTGTCTACTTTTTTCTTTTACTTTGTTTTATAACTTTTAGGGCCCAATTACATAATTTTCAGTCACCAGGCTGTGGTGATGAAGAAGAAGACACTTCTACGCGGTCTCTTCCAACTTTTTGCTCAAATCTGAGGCTGAGATGGCAAGAAAGCGTGTTGGTGATGAAACTGAGGTAATGGGTAAGCCTCTCATCCTTATCCTCTTCATTTGAAGTCTTATTACACCTTTGTTATACACCCTTGTCCGTTTCAGAATCGAGCGCATAAGAAAAGAAAATGAGTACCTGGGCCCGGAGGCCCAGAGGCCCATGCCAATTGGATGGTTGGGAAAATTTGAGCCCATAGAATCTCTATATCTGGCATAGGAAGAGATACAAATCTTAGAATTTCATTTTTCAATGGGATGATATTTGTGGATGACATATCCTTGGATACCACGTTGGTTTGTATGAGGATTAAAAAATAGAATGGAATGCATACTGATCCCAATGTTTGTTATTAAAAAAGTATGATAATTTAGAAATTATTATATCATTTATCATTTAGTAAGTAATTTTTATTTCTTTATTAATAATATTCATAATTAAAATATTTAAAAATTAGAAATAAAATATTATATTATGTTAAATATATATATAACTAATACATATATTAATATTTATGTTTTATTTTTTATATTTTTTTATTCTTTTGTTTTTTGAACTATGATTTAATTTTTCAATCAATTTGTCCTTTGTTTTCTAAAATGAGTAATATAAAAAATTGAAATAAAAATTGAGAGGGATATGGATATCCCACTACGGACCTCGTATTTCAGCTCATGCGTTTCCCACTCGATGGCGAGCTCGATTTTTTTTTGTGAAAAATGATTTTTTATTGATTAGAAAAATGATTTGGAGTCGCCACTTATTTTTGTTTTATTTTTGAAAGGGTAAACAAAATAAGAAAGAAAAACCCTAAGTGCGAATCCTTATCTTGGAAAAGGTGAGGTATGCATCTACTCTCATCGGGTATGCCAAACGAACAGATCTGGCTCCACGGAGGAAACATCGGGTCCATGTGTATCTCGTCAGTGGGGATGAGCATGCAACTCCATGAAGATCCGTAAGTCTCATCCAGAACGGTAATATGCCCCAGTATGGCATTGAACGTGTGACAAGTCAGAAATCGGCCGACATGAAATCATCTATCATCGAGCATGTGACTTCCGCGGAGGTCCGTAAATCTCACCCGAAAATGGAAATATGCCCCAGTATGGCATCGATATGGGACGGGTCAGAAGGAAAAGTGACATGAAATCATCTATCATCGAGCATGTGACCTCCGTGAAGATCCGTAAATCTCATCCAAAACTGAAATATGCCCCAGTATGGGCATCGGATGCACGACAGGTTAGAAATCGAGTGACATGAAATCATCTATCATCGAGTATGTGACCTTCGTGAAGATCCGTAAATCTCACCCAAAACGGAAATATGCCTCAGTATGGGCATCGGATGCAGGACAGGTCAGAAATCAAGCGACATGAAATCATCTATCATCGAACATGTAACACTGGTCGTCCGAATCCATAACTGAATCATGCACATATGTCCAAGATGTCCTCCCAGATGGAGAGGCATGATGGCATGCAAGCGTCGAGAAGTGCGGAACTAGCTGGATGGATCTCGGGGGCTTCGTAAGGTAACGACCATGTCCACGTCTCAGTGAGCATCCAGTAAGTGATAATGAACGTGCCAATCTGTGAGGATCCATAAACCTCCAAATGAAATGGGATATGCCGCAGTGTGGCACCAGAGGTACGATAGGTAAAAAAAAATCAGGTGACACCAAGTCGATCATCGTCAAACTCACGATCCCGGTAATCCGAACACAACTGAATCAGTCCTACACGTCAAAGAGGCGACTCCTAGAAGAAGAAGCATGACGATATCTAGATGTCAACCAGATCTCGATCACCTGTCCAAGTAGAGGCTGTCAAAGACGACATCTGATCCCACGGCCTCAGGGTGGTCTTAAGACACGGGACGTAACGTAGGCTAAGGTGATAGGGTAATAGAAATGAAAGGAAACTAGGCCCAAATACCCGATGATCAGAAAAACATGCCCTCATATATGAAATGCAACATGTATAGTGAATCCCATGAGCCATGGACCTGAGGATGCCTAACGTGAATATGATGTCGATAAGGAGACAAATGAAGCAAAATGAGCTGATAACGAGATGTATAATGATGACGCGAAGTGAGTATCGAACCCAAGATGGGCTGCTGTAAGGAGAGAATAAGATGTGAAGGGAATGAGATGAATCACAAGCAACGATAAAAAACGACAGCGAAACAATGAATATGTGAAGAAAGGTGGTGATCGACTCAGATCAAATATGAAGTGAAGTCACATCAATAATGAATGTAATGATGGAAAGGACAATGACTCGGAATCTTTAGGAGAAGGTCACTCATCTCTCTCACAAATAGATATGACGAAGCAATACAAATAACATGGGATCTCAGAGGGCTCACATACGAACTCCCAATAACGAACATACTCGACAAAAATGACCCCCAGACATCAATATACATACTCAATGATCGAGAACACTATGCACATACACACATGCGCTAACTTTTTTTTTTTTTTTTATTTTTTTATTTTTTATCATCATTCATTTTTTTTTTTTTTTTTTTTTTACATATATACAAATACGCGTACCCTAAACATGAACAAATGAACCCCAAAGATGATATCAATAACAAATGGACACACTCCCAAGTGCTAAGGTAACAAACAAACTCTCTATGACAAGATGACCTTCTCAAACTAAGGATCTCTAAACCAGTGTCCGCGAGATAGATGGTGGAAATGATGTGACTATCCTCCATGTGATGAACTAAGGAGGATCACCACTCAGGGTGGAGAGAATATGAGACAAACAAATAGTAGATAGGATAAGGAATAAGAGATGAATAACATAACCAATAAAATGAGATGAAAATGCAGAGGTGCAGTGACAGGAAAAAATAATAAGAAAAACATGCCCCTAGGTCCAAAGCTCATGAAACTACCAAACAATGCATGCATACATTAAAGGGCCCCTATCCCGGTGTGAAAATGTGAGCAAGGCGATAAGAAAGAAAGGCTATAATGCGCATGCGAGGCTCAATGGGCTAGCAACAGACTATGTATCCAAAGGGAATAACAAGGTAATGGCTAACCGAAATGATGGCCACCCATCCTGTGACCATGGTCTCAAACATAATACCTCTTTAGCTGATCCACATTGGTTGGCTCTAAGAATCGATTTCCGTCTAAATCCATCAGCCATGCAGCGTCCTCTGGGGTCAACTCCCTGATGAAATAAGGTCCGCTCCAGTTGGGTCTGAACTTTCCTCTAGGATCTCTGATCAATCCCCTGATGACTTTCAAAACTAAGTCACCTACATGTAGTGGTCTGGGCTTGACCCGCTTTTTGAAAGCGCGGGCCATCTTCCTTTGATATGCACGAACATGGTCTGCTGCTCTCAATCTCCTCTCATCTAGGAGATTGAGCTGATCAAATCGAGCCTGAGCCCAATCTGTCTCGAGAATCTGCTGCTCTAGTGCTACCCTCAACGAACCCATCTCAATCTCAACGGGTAGCACCGTCTCCATGCCATATACCAATGAGTAGGGTGTGGCGCCTGTAGAAGTGCGAAAAGAGTCCGATAAGCCCACAATGGAAATGGGAGCTTCTCTGACTAATCCTGAGAAGTCTCAACCATCCTTTGTAATATCCTCTTGATATTCTTATTCGCGGCCTCTACTGCCCCGTTCGTCTACGGCCTGTACGCAGACGACCTATGATGTCGGATGCTGTATCGCTGCACCAAGGTGTCAACCTCTGCCGTGAAATGTACCCCTCTATCCGAAATCAACTCATGAGGGACTCCATAGCGACAAATAATGTGTGATCTGATGAAACTAGCAACTCCAGACGATGTCAATCTCGCATACGAAGCGGCCTCCACCGACTTGGTGAAGTAGTCGGTGGTGACCAAGATGAACTCATGACCACTGGAAGATTTCAGTGAAATCTTCCCGATGATGTCGATACCCCACACTGAAAACGGCCAAGGTGAAGTCAGTGCATTCAACTCTGAAGGTGGCACGTGAATGAGGTCTCCATGTATTTGACACTCGGGACATCTCTGAACAAACTGGCAGCAATCCGTCTCCATGGTCAACCAGAAGTAACCAGTCCTCATGATCTTACGGGCCAACATATGTCCTCCCATATGTGGTCCGCAGACTCCCGCATGAACCTCTCTCATTACTCGATCGGCGGAGGCACGGTCCAAGCACAATAATAGCATCCCATCAGCTGATCGTCTATATAATGTCCCGCCACAAATCACGAATTGGGCGGCTAACTGTCTCAACGCTCTCCTATCCTTGGCCGTGGCAGCCTCAGGATACACGCCAAGTCTTAAGAAGTGATATATGTCATGGTACCAGGGTAGACCATCGTCTATCTCTGTATCATTAATCAGACAACAATATGCAGGAGCAGACCTCGACTCGATCAATAATGGGCGAAGAGTGGCATCAACAAGAATGTCGATCATGGAAGCCAGAGTAACTAAGGCATCAGCAAACTGGTTCTGCGCTCTAGGCAAATGGGTATATCTCAAATCATCGAATCTCCCAACCAGTAGCTCCAAATACGCGTGGTAAGGCCTAAGCTTCACATCTCTAGTCTTCCACTCGCCCTGAATCTGTCTCAATACCAGATCGGAGTCACCAAATACCTTCATCTGTCTAATCCCGAGCTCGAGGGCTGTCTCTAATCCCAAGATACCAGCCTCATACTCAACAATGTTGTTCGTGGCAGGATGTCGATTCGAGAATGCCAAACGAACAGATCTGAGGATGTGATCACCATGAGGGGATATCAACAAGACGCCTATCCCGTATCCAAAGTGGTTGGCTGCACCATCAAAGTACATGCGCCAACCTGACAGACTAGTCACAGCAGCGACATCATCGTCCGGGAAGTCGTCATCAATGGCCCTGCCATCGGAAACCAGTAAAGAAGCTAGATGATCCGCGACAATGCTCCCTCTGATGGACTTCTGAGTGACATAATGAATGTCAAACTCAGTCAGAAGTACCAACCATCTCATGAGGCGACCGACCAGGGCGGGCCTATTAAACAAATATCTCAAAGGATCTAGACGGGATATCAAGTGCACTGAATACTCGGTCATGTAATGTCTCAGTCGGCGAGTGGCCCAAACCAATGCCAAGCAATAACGCTCAATCGTGACATATCTCGTCTCGTAATCTAGCATCCTCTTACTTAGATAATATATGGCCTGATCCTTGCCCGAATCATTGAGCTGAGCCAACATGCATCCTAAAGCCACGTCTGAGACGGATACGTATAGGAGTAAAGGACGACTTGGCGTAGGAGGCGCCAAGACTGGGGGTGACAACAAGTACTCTCGGATCCTCTCGAATGCGCGTTGACACTGATCATCCCAAACAGTAAGTCGACTCTTCCTCAAGAGTCGGAAAATGGGCTCACAGATGTCTGTCAATCTGGCGATGAATCTGCTGATGTATTGAAGTCTACCCAAGAAGCCTCTGACCTCTCTCTCTGTCCTCGGTGCAGGCATGTCCAGGATGGCTCTGATCTTATCCGGGTCTACCTCTATGCCTCTCTCACTAACCATATACCCTAAAAGTTTCCCAGAAGTCACTCCGAAAGTGCACTTCTTAGGATTCAATCTCAATCTGAACTGTCGGATCCTCTCAAAGAACCTCTCCAGAGCTGCCAAGTGATCTGGTCTGTTTTGGGATTTCACTATCATGTCGTCTACATAAACCTCGACATCCCGATGCATCATGTCATGGAAAAGGGTGGTCGCCGCTCTCTGATAGGTGGCTCCTGCGTTCTTCAATCCGAATGGCATGACTCTGTAGCAATAAGTACCTCACTCGGTAATGAAGGACGTCTTCTCCATGTCCTCTGGAGCCATCAAGACCTGACTGTACTCGAAAAATTCTTCCATAAAGGACAACATCGAATGACCCGCCGTACTGTCAACTAGCATGTCGATGTGTGGAAGGGGAAAATCATCCTTAGGACTGGCCTTGTTGAGATCTCGGAAATCAACACAGACTCTCACCTTGCCGTCCTTTTTGGGAACAGGGACGACATTGGCCAGCCACTCTGGGTACTCGACCACTGATAAGAATTCTACACTGAGCTACTTTTGAATCTCCTCCTTGACCTGCAGGCTCCAACGAGAATGCAATCATCTCAATTTCTGCTTAACCGGCCTAGCATGGGGCAGAAGTGGCAAACGATGTTGGACGATAGATGGGTCAAGGCTCGACATGTCCTCATAAAACCATGCGAAAACGTCCAAGTATGCTCTAAGCAACTGAATGAGGCTGTCTCTCTCATCTACAGATAGATCTGACCCGATCCTCAACTCCCTAGGCTGATCTGCGGTGCCGAAATCAATAATCTCTGTGTCCCCTACAGCAGGTGAAACTCTCTCATCAACAGGACCTGAATCGGAAGCAGAAGACGAGTCATCGTCTGAATCGTGCTGTGCAATCTCATCATCAATGTCAAAAATCTGTGATGTGGGTGAAAATGGTGCAGATAAATCAATAACATGAGAGACAGACAAATACTCGAAGGTGCTCAAATCCATAGATGAAAAGTAAGAAACATAGTCATGACGGGAGACAAATCCCGATAAAACATCAAAAGAAAGAGGTGGATCCATAAAGTTGGACGCTCCCTCAACTAGGCCAACAGGGCCATCAAACAAATCAACAACAACTATAACATCCTCGACGACCTCTGGAGTGGGAGCAACCTGGATCTCCTCGGCGATCTCGAGGACGGACACCCCGAAGAGATCAAATGGTGAAGCGAGCTCCGGTGGGGCTATCTCCTCGGTCTGGCTCAAGCTCATCGCGAGCATCTCATCAACGTACTCGTCACGCAGCACGGCTTCGTCCACTACGTCTCCAATCTCGGCAAAAGTCCCGTGATCATCGATCTCATCCGGGAAGCAAAGCGTCATAAGGCTCGTGCGATCTGGGGAGGGAGGAGCAATCAACATAGAAGTCGAAGGGCCGGGGGCTCCGTCACTCAACTGTAACTGCTGGACGAGGCGCTGAAGCTTGGCCTCCTGGGTGGTGCTGAGTCCTACGATGATCCCATCAGATGGTGCATGTGGCTCTAATGCCCCCACAAAGTAATCGGCTAGGCTCATGGTATATGGGCGGACAGGATAATAAAAAAGCGTATGAGTCAAGCGAGCCCTCACCCTCTTCCTGCGCAGTCGTGCTATGTGACGATAGTCGGCCTCAGTGGGAATGAATCCGAGCCCGAATGGTACGTCGTGGTTTGGAAAGGCCATGAACTCACTAGGCCCGTGCTGACGCTGCCCCAGGCCCATACCGGGAAGATAAGACATGCTCCGCATAATATCGAGCACCACCGTGCTGCTGTGCTGGTCGAAGGACATGGCTATAAAGTCTCGGTAGAAATCCTCCATCTCTAGAGTCTGCACCTCGTCAAAGGTAAATCCGGTCAGAAAAAGATCATCATTAGCGTGACTAATCTCGAGTACAGGCTCGGCAGAGATGAACCTATCACCCGCAGACTGCACCATGACGACTCGGCCATCATGAATAAACTTCACCTTCTGATGAAGGGAAGAAGGAATAGCTCCGGCTCTATGGATCCATGGTCGGCCTAGAAGCAGGTTAAAGGATGTAGGAATCCTCAAAACCTGAAACATGGCGACAAAAGTGGTTGGACCAATTAGTAGCTCAATCTCGAGTGTACCCATGACCTCCCTCCGAGTGCTATCATACGCGTGAACGGTTTGAGTGGAGGGACCGAAGTCAGAAGGAGCGTATCCGAGGGCAATGGCGGTGGCGAGAAAACATACGTTCAGGGCCGAGCCATTATTCAGAAGGACAGATGGGACTCGGCGGCCTGAACAACTGACAGATATGTAGAGTGGACGCGTGTGATCCGAGCCCTCCGGTGGCAAATCATCGTCTGAGAATACGATACATGTGGCTCGGCTGGCCGTCATCATATGGATCAATCCCTCGGGGGAGGTGGTAGTCTCGACCTGGATCTGGCTCAAAGCCCGAATCAGAGCATCACGGTGAGTGCTCGAGGACGCCAACAGGCTCCAAATGGAAATACAAGCCTGAGTGCTCCACAACTATCTCAAGATCTCATCGTCCTCGGCTCTAACCTCCTCAGGAGCGGACGTACCCTCAACTGGCCTAGCTGCCACAGGAGGCGGCTGTCGCATCATTCTACCTCATCGGAGAACATATTGAATGTCCAAAGCCTGAGAATCATCAACGTACGGAGCCTGAACCTCCTCAACATCCGGGATCAAGATGAAGGGCGTCCGGACACTATAATGCGACAAAATCAATGGCTCAACGGTGGTAGCCTGCACCGACGCCGCCTCGGGAACTAATCGGAATGGAGCAGGCATCCGAGGACCCAGAGTCACCCCACTCATCTCATAAATCACATCTGGCATGATGGGCTCTGGGTCTGAATCATCATCACTCAACATGTGGATGTGGTCATCGATCTCATTAAACTCTTAAAAATGAATGCCATCGGCTGGTGGAGGGACTGCATGTGTGGTGTGGGCAGGTAACGGGTTCGTGGTCACACTCGGCTGACCCAAGTGTACCAAACCCTAGTCGATCAAGTCTTGGATGGCGTGCCTCAATGCGGTACACCTATCAGTCTCATGCCCAAGCCCCTGATGGTAGGCGCAATGTAAGTCCATCCTGAATTGAGGGGGAAGAGGCTAAGGTGGTGGTCTCGGAGTGAGAGCGGCCAATAATCCGGCCTCTGTGAGCTTCTGAAGAGCCTGGCTCAACGGCATGCCTATCTGGGAGAACTGTCTCTGCGTCCTCAAAGCAAATGGAATAGAGGTCTGCTGAGCTCTGAGCCTGGGGTAAGAAGTAGTGGGTCTCGCAGTGAACTATGAAGCGTAGCATGGCTGTCCAGTGGCTGTATAAGAAATAGGAGGCCTCTCGATGCTCTGAGTAGCATAATAGGGCAAAGCCAATGGCTGAGGCTGATATGTCTGATCATAAGTCGGGTAAGGTGCCCGTGGCCTGTACTGCTGAGGCGTGTAAGATGGACGAGCCTCGAGAAGCTGTGGGATAAGCTGATGATGCCTGAGAGGCCTCTAACTGGAAGAACCAATAGCGCTCACATCTACTGGCCTCGATCCTACGAAGGGCTTCTTCCCCTTAATATCACTAGGGGAAGAAGCTGTCCATAATCCTCTCAAGATGCCGTCCTCAACATCGTATAAAGCCATAACCAATGACCTAAAATCGGCGAATGGTACCCCGACCACATGCCTGGCGATCTTGGGCTGTAAACTCCTCAAGACCATCTGTATCTGATCTCGCTCTGAAGGTCTGTCAATAATCTCAGCAATCTTCCCTCGCCAGCAGGAAATGAACGAAGAAACCGACTTGTCCGATCTCTGCCTAAGAGCCTCTAGCTCTCTCCTCGATATATCCACGACAATATTAAATGAAAACTGTCGTAGGAACTCCTGGGCCAAGTCACCCCACGTCCGGCGTCGTGAAGACTCCAAAGAAGCGAACCATCGCTGGGTTGCCCCACTCAGAGATAGGGGGAATAGAGTAATCATCTGAGACTCGTCCAAACCATGAGCCTTCATCACGGTGCTATAAAGTCTGAGGTGGAGGCGTGGACAACCAATGCCTGTATATCTCTCGATGTCTGGCATCCTGAACTTAACCGGCAAACTAGCTATCGGCATACCCTCAAAATCGTCCCAAACAACTGATCCATCTGACACTCTCATCTGTCTCATACACTACTCGAGGCGGTCCATACGCGCATGAGCGTCATCAGCGACGGTGGTCTGGACAACAGCGGGCGGAGCGATCTCAGAATGCCCGTGTAATACATAAGGTGAAGTCTGAGGCGTTGAAGGAATAGGTGGTGGCGGTGGAGGTGGCAACGAGTCATGCGGTGTCTCATCTTGAGCCACTGCTGGTGGTCTACCCTGCTGACCATCGATCTCCTGCCTGAGGCTAGCTAAAGCCTCTTGGATAGAAGCCATCGCGACCGTGAACTAGTCAACTGTGACAACCTGCTGATCCATATCTGTCCTCTCTGAATATCGGACTAATCTCCCCTCAACTCTGACCCAAGAAGGTGTATCCAGGTTGTGAACAAAATCTGATCCTGAAGGTCTCCTCCTCTACTCTATCCCACGAAGGTATATCCAAATGAAGAACAAAGGTCCGATCCTGAGAAAGCACGAAGAACGAAATAAGGATATGGCTCTGAGAATGTACAAAAGAAAAGGTAATCTAAGCGGGAACCAGCAAAGCATCCAAGTGAAGATGAACGGTTCGATCGTACTCAAAACTAGCACTGATCTCTGTGCATTCTGAATTGGAGACTAAAGAGAGAGCGTCGAATCCAAAATGTGACCACAGAGGCGCTGAAGGCCCTCAGATGCACCCACGTGTAGGGAGGGAGTTCTAATCAAAGGATCTACGGCTCAACCTATAAGGTGAAGGTGGCTCTAAATGGGTATGGGTGGACTTTAAAAGATCCATAGCAGAAGCGATCATACCCTCTGGCGATACGCAACCCTCTGCATGCCTCAAAAAGAGACGGGGTGCTTCCATGCAAGGTGGTCATCACCTCCACACATGCACTACCTCGACATCCCAGGGGGTTTCCTATGGTGAAACCTCTCAAACTCTCAACGCTCAATGGTCAACTAAAGTGCACAGTGAATGGTGTGGGTGCATCCGAAAACCCCAAGAATCTAGAGCAGAAGAGGAAACACACTGGTCGCACGACTATCCATAAAACCTAGCTCGGGGCTATACAGGTCTTCAATGATTGGACTTCAATCGACATCAAAGTGTCGCTCTCCTCCAGAATGCTCCTGTGCATCGACATAGCCCGTCGCTAGACCCTACTCCTAATCTCTGGCTCAGTCAGAGAGCAAGCACACAGAAGGTCTCACACTTGCAATAGTGAGAACCGAAATGAAAGGAATGACCGAAACCAAGAGAGTTGGAGATAGGGGGATAGAAGTGAGACCCACATAGACAGACGACATGCAATCATGCAGAAGGAGGGCAGTCATGCATCATACAATCAGGCAGCGCAGGATATATCACTCGTGTACACACAAGATAAGCGAGAATACGACAATTAAGATGAAAAATGATACAAACATCATGCTCAAATACGATCAAAATAGTATACAAGTCAGATAATCAACATGTCAAGCTGAGTGATATACAATGGTGAGTGTATGCATGTGAAGTGATCAGAACAATCATGTCAAAATCAGAATCAATACGCTAAGCAATGCAATAAGATCAATCATCAATAATCCAGCATGTCAAAATCTCGAATGGATACGACATCTAAGCATGCATAAAGAAATCCTCAATGTACAATCAAGAGATGAGCATCCACTGATCGTCCAATCAAATGCCACGTTTGCTTCACTCTAAGTTCAAGCTTGACCCTCTAAAAAAAAATCCCCAGTGGAGTCGCCATTTTGCGGACCCCGTATTTCGGCTCATGCGTTTCCCACTCGATGGCGAGCTCGATTTTTATTTGTGAAAAATGATTTTTTATTGATTAAGAAAAATGACTTGGAGTTGCTAAACCCTAAATGCGACTCCTTATCTTGGAAAAGGTGATCTACGAAAAACCGGATCGGGCTCGGGGGTCAGGTTACTTATCGGGAAGGTACGGTAGAAGACCATAGCATCCCTCTAAGTCCCTAAAGTCGGGTCTCTACTAATGAAACGAAGCTGACATGACAATCAGTAGGAAAAATCAACGGATACTCACCTAAAGCATGCACAATATGGGAAACAAAACACGCAATAGAGATTGACCAGAATGAGAGTAGATGCATACCTCGGCCACGAGCCACAATGCGCTATCAAGAAACGGGATTAGTGCAAAATTAATGAATACAAAATATAGTTCATCCATATCGGGGTACAAACGAAACTCAAGCAAAATACATTAAGCACGATGATTTACGATCAACAAGGATCAAACCTAGGGCCCCCACCAAAGCTCAAATTTTTCATTCATGAGCTAGTCGCACAAATCCCGTGTTTTAGAATTATGAAGAATTCATTATTGTTTATCAGAAGATTATTTAGGAACTGAAAGGGGATTAAAACTATTCGAGTGAAAACTGGATCCCTGGAGTTTATTTGAAGATTGGAGTATTTGGAATTAAATTTAAAAGATTTGAGCCTCGGTAACTAAATCGAAATTTGTTAAAGAAAATGAGAAACGGACTTTAGGAAATTGAACTGCGAGACCATAGACCTTTGAAAGTTGAATTTATGATAATGATAATAATAATAATAATAATAAGATTTTTTGACAGCTTGAATTAATAATAATAATAATAATAAGATTTCGAAAGTTTGAATTAATGATAATGATAATAACAATTATAAGATTTTGAAGGTTTGAATTAATAATAATACTAATAATAAGATTTTGGAAGTGTGAATTAATAGTAATGTTAATAATAATAATAATATTTTAAAAGTTGAATTAATGATAATAATAATAATAGCAATAATAATAATAAGATTTCAAAAGTTTGAATTGCTAATAATAATAATAATGGTAAGATTTTGAAAGCTTGAATTAATATTAATGATAATGATAAGGTTTTGAAAGTTTGAATTAATAATAATAATAATAATAAGATTTGGAGAGTTTGAATTAATAATAATAATAATAGGAAATTTTGAAAGTTTAAATTAATAATAATAATAATGATAAGGTTTTGAAAGTTTGAATTAATAATAATAATAATAATAAGATTTTGAGAGTTTGAATTAATAATAGTAATAATGATAAGGTTTTGAAAGTTTGAATTAATAATAATAATAATAAGATTTGGAGAGTTTGAATTAATAATAATAATAATAGGATTTTGAAAGGTTGAATTAATAATAATAACAATAAGATTTTGAAAGTGCGAATCAATAATAATAATAGCAATAATAAGATTTTTGAAAGTGTGAATTAATAATAATAATAATAATAAGGTTTTAAAAGTTGAATTAATAATAGTAACAATAATAATAATATTTTAGAAGTGGAATTAATAATAACAATAATTATAATAATAATAATATTTTAAAAGTTGAATTAATAATAATAATAATAATAATAATAATAAGATTTTTGAAATAACAATAATAATAATAATACTTTAAAAGTTGAATTAATAATAATAATAATAATGATAAGATTTTTGAAATAACAATAATAATAATAATACTTTAAAAGTTGAATTAATAATAATAATAATAATAATGATATTAAATTGCTAGAATATGGATTTTGAAAGTTGAATTTGAAGATTAAAGTTGGACTTGCATATTTAAGCAATGATAATAATAGCAATAATAATAATAATAATAATAATAGAAATGGGCTTAAGACAAAGGCTCCATCTTCAGCATAGGCTTGGTCCTGGGCTCCAAATTCAAACCCAAGCCCAAAGCCTTCATAAGCAAACCCAATGCAAACATCCAACACAAACTTGGGCCTCTCATCTGAGTCCAGCCCACTAAAGCCCAAGTCCATTCTCCTCTCTCTTTGGGCCATTCAATCATACGTTCCTCTCCACTTCAGGCGACGGCGACGGAGGAACTAGGGATGAGAGGCTTCGCCGGGGGCCCTCGAGGCTGGTCTAAACTGTCGGCGCTTCACGCCGCACCGCTGTGCGCTGCTCCCTCCACCGTCGAACACGTCCAACTGCAGCAGCCTGGTGACAATGTGGAGCCTGCTGCTGCAGCCTTTACAGGCGCGCGAGGGGCTTCCTTTTCCGGCTGACGTCGACGGCGACATGCGAGAGAGAGGTCGTCCTTATCCTGGTGGTACGCCGGTTGGTGGTGTCCAAAGGAAGGTGGTAAGCATATTGACGACGCCGGGGATGAAACGGGGAAATGGAAATGGGGATTGCTGCTTCGCGTGCAGGCGTGGGAGCGTGGATGGCGATCATTAGCATAAGAGATGGGTATGAAAGTTTAATGGGGTGGGAATGTGGTGATGAAACAATGCACCCAAAAGAAGCCATATGTCCAGATAAGAAATGGAAGCAGGGGAAAATAATAACAAAGAAAGAAAAATAAATAAATAAACTTTAGAAATAGAACACAACATGGCGAGTGACATAAACCAATGCCCATATCATGATGAAAACCAATGAACTTATGAACAGGTGGAGTCTAAAACCACAGAAAGAGCAACCTGAATAACCTAAACGCAGCCATGGAAATCTCAGAGGAACAACAACAAATGAACACATAACCAATAATATCCATGTCCAAGCAATGAAGGGGAGCTAGAAACAGCAGCAAAAAATGCATGAAGACCAAAAAAAAAATAAGAAGAAAACGAGAGATCGATAGTGTTCATACCTCGGAAGTTCCTCCCTCTAGAAAATCCCCTCCAGTCAGCTCTTTTTTCTTTCCCCCTGTCCATCCCCCTTTCATCTTTAGCTTCCTCTCCAAGTTAAAGCCCGCCTCCCTCTGTCACCTCTCTCTCTGTCTTATGTCCCATCTCGCCGCCACCCCCTAGCTTAATTCCCGGGGTGGTCAGAAGATTATATATATATATATATATATATATATATATATATATATATATATATATAATATATATATATATATGTATAAAATAAACTCAGCTTTCTTCTCCCTCCGGGAGGGTCTACACCCACGTCTCAAATAGGGATTAATATTATTCCACCTCTATAAAAAGGAGGCGGAATAATATATCTTATTATCCATCATCTCATACTATATGCCATCATCCAAAAATGCCATCAACCAGAAAAAACAAAAGCCACACTAGCCCAACCCAGCCCACATGCACCCAAGGATGAAAATTTCTGTTTTTTTGGTCGAAATTTTGGCGAAATTTTGTGTTTCGGCCGGTGGCGAAAAGAAAGAGGAGGGCGAAATGTCGACGGTAGAAATATCCAAAAATTTCGCCAAAAATCGGAGAAATTTCTCCGAAATTTTGGTAAAAAGAGAAATTTTGGTGATTTTTTCAAAAAATTGCCTCCAATTGGAAATTTCTGAGAAATATTGTTTTGTTTCGGTTTATTTCGACGATTTTTCTCCGATTTTGTGAAAAAAATTTGTACTTGTATTCATCAAAACGTCGATGCTGAACAGAGGCGTTAATGGCGGAAGACTGTGGTGTTAGGGCTTAAAGATGAGTTGATTTTGTGGCAGAGAGAGAGAAAGTTGAGGCGATGGGTTCGGCGAGCAGTGGCGATGGGTCCGACGAGTAGCCACGATGATGTTGGAGGCTTGGAGTCGCTTTGGCGAGGTGGAGACAGAAGTGGCAGCACGTGTAATTTTGTGAGGGGTACCTTGCACCTGCTGCTCATCCAACGGCTCCTAGTTTCCCCGTGTTGATCTGATGGTCCAGATTTGGTCTGAACTCCAACGGTCAATTTTATATACATTTGATGGTCTAAATTGAAGCTGGATGTCATCTAACGGCCAAAATTGAACCCCAACGGCTATGTGATGATCCAATGGTTAGATTTCGTCCAGATTTCGATCCAACGGCCAATTTTGTTTTCCAACGGTAAAATAAGATTCCAACAGTTTTTTTGGCCCAATTTTTTTTCTATAAATAGTTTATTTTTCACCAATTTCATCCACATTTCATATTTGATATCTCATTGCTCCCAAGGTTACTCATTTTGTTTTTAAGGTATGTTTGTTTTAAATTTTTATTATTTTGTATTGAAGTTCAATTAATTAGTATATTATTTAAATCTTCAATTTTATTTATTTTCTTTTCAATTTTCATGAATTAGTACATCAATATTTTTTTCTTTTTATTTGTAATTATTGAATTAATTAGTAAATTTTTTAAATCTTGAATGAATTAGTAGATTTTTATAAAATTAATTTTGTTTAGTTAATTTATTAACTTAATTAACAATATTAGTAACTTCCCAAATTTTTCAATTTTTTTTTTATATTTTCATTCGTAATTAATTAGTACATTTTTAAAATCTTGAATGAATTAATAGATTTTCATAGAATTAATTTAGTTTAGTTAATTTATTAACTTAATTAACAATATTAGGAGCTTCCCAATTTTTCCAATTTTTTTTTTATATTTTCATTCGTAATTAATTAGTACATTTGAATTATTTAGTACATTTTTTAAATCTTGAATGAATTAATAGGTTTTCATATAATTAATTTAGTTTAGTTAATTTATTAACTTAATTAACAATATTAGTAGCTTGCAAAATTTTCAATTTTTTTTATATTTTCATTCGTAATTAATTAGTACATTTTTTAAATTTTGAATAATTAGTACATTTTCATAGAATTAATTTAGTTTAGTTAATTTATTAACTTAATTAACAATATTAGTAGTTTGCCAAATTTTTCAATTTTTTTTATATTTTCATTCGTAATTAATTAGTACATTTTTTAAATCTTGAAAGAATTAACAAATTTTCATAGAATTAATTTGATTTAGTTAATTAATTAACTTAATTAACAATATTTTCCCAAATTTTTCAATTTTTTTTATATTTTCATTCATAATTAATTAGTACATTTTTTAAATCTTGAATGAATTAGTATATTTTTATAGAATTAATTTAGTTTAGTTAATTTATTAACTTAATTAACAATATTAGTAGTTTCCCAATTTTTTCAAATTTTTTGTATATTTTCAATTTTTTTTCTTTTCAATTGTAATTAATTAGTACATTTGCAATAAGTTTGATTCACATGATTACTATATTTGCAATAAGTTTATTTTTAATTACTTGTTTAATTTAAATTTTTATTCAATTGTAATGAAATAGTATATGTTCAATAAAGTTGCAATGGCTAGTGGAAGTGGAATTGGAGGTGGAGGTAGAGGTGGAGATGGAGGTGGTGGGAATGCCACATTCGGCTGAGATTTAGCTTGGAAGTATTGTTCACCATTAGAAGGAAACCGAAATGGGACAATTTGTAATTTTTGTGGGCTGGTGATGAAGAGTGGAGGCATTAGTCGATTCAAGTATCATTTAGCGCATAGAGACCCGAATAACAATACCAAAAAGTGTCTTTCAGTGCCACTCAAAGTGAAAGAAGAGATACGAGAAATGTTGCATGAAAAAAGTAAAGCAAAAGAAAAGAAGCTATAGATATTGAAGAGATCAGAGATCAATTACGTGGCACTATGGGGGCTGGGCATACACATGACATGGACAAGGATGATGATGATGAAGATGAAGATGAAGAAGTGTACATGTATCCAGCAAATATGGACCTGGATGAGCGGGATGCTTATCAAGAAGCGGTTCGTGCATTGAAGGCAATAGAATGGGAGCGACAACAACATGAAAATCTTGTAAGAAGCAAGCATAAAACAGGGGAGTCGTCACGACGTAGTGGTGCACCGATAATGCGGAAATCTCAAAGTATGCGACATTCAGACCTATCACCGCCTATTGCACCCTCACTCTATAAGTCTTCTAAGGCAAAACAAAAAAAATATTAAAGATATATTAAATGGTGGTTCAATTAAAGAAACGATGGAACGCTTAATAAGTAAATTCTTCATTTATGATAGCGTCGCGCCCAATAAAGCAAACTCTCACCACTTCAAGAATATGATTATTAGTGCACAACAAGCAAGTAATTTTTAAGTTCTCAAATTTTATATTGTTTTATACCTTCAGTAGGTGTAGTCTTTTGTGTCATGTTTTAAATATTTCTTACATATGATTTGTAGGAATGGGAATCGAACCTCCATCTCCATATGAAATAAAGAATAAGTACTTGGAAATGGAGTACAAAGATATGGAAGCTTATGTGAACCAACAAAGAGAAAAATGGAAGACATATGATTGCACCATAATGTCAGATGGATGGACAGGGCCCACGAGATTAAACATAATTAATTTCATAGTTTATTCAAAAGGGAGTACGGTGTTCCTCAAGTCAGTTGATGCATCCAATAATATCAAAGACCACAAATAAATATACAAGCTATTGAAGAATGTTATCAAAGAAGTCGGGCTAGATAATGTGGTCCAAATTGTCACAGATAAGGGTCAACGTTCGTGAAAGCAGGGAAGTTGTTGATGAAAAAGTTTAACTTCTATTGGACCCCATGTGCGGCACACTGCATCGACTTAATGTTTGAAGACATTGGGAAAAGACCTAGTACTGCCGAGGTAATACGCAATGCTCGCAAGATAACTAACTTCATTTACAATCATTGTTGGTTACTTGCAGAAATGAGAAAGTACTGTGGTGGAGACATTGTTCGACCAGGAGCTATAAGGTTTGCTACAAACTATATTGCTCTTGAAAGTCTTCTTAAAAAAAAGGCTGATTTAAAGAAATTGTTTATGAGTGATGAATGGGCACTACACAAGCTTAGTCGGACAAACATTGGACGAGATATAGAGAAACTAATGTTTGATCATCCGTATTGGGATAGAATGAAACATGTTGTTTCATACTTTGAACCACTATACGTGGTGCTTCGAATCATTGATTCAGAAGTTGTTCCAACAATGTCGTTTGTGTATGAGTTTATGCAAGTGATGAAAGAAAATCTCAATCGTTAACAAGTTGGTGATTAGATCTTCAAAATACTTAAAGATCGTTGGGAGAAAACACTAAAACATCCACTTCATGCAGTAGGTACTTAATTTTCATCAATTATTATTTTGATTTTATTTCATTTTCTCATACACAATACTAAATCTACATAATTTTATTGTAGCATACTTCTTGAATCCAAGGTTTCAATATAAGCGTGGAGTTGGTAGTGATCCATATTTAATTCAATCAGTCCATGAAGTATTTGCTAAATTATACCCAAATGCTGAATCGGTTGGTCAATTTGGAAATGAGGTAAATAAGAAACTCTTATTTTACTAAAATCTCTTATTTCATTCATCATTTTATTTGAACATTTACTAACAAATATTATTAACAATTTAAATTATGAATACATAGCTTGTGTTTTTTCGAGATGCAAAGAAAGGATTCAGTGATCGAGCGGCGGTTGCATCAAGGTCAACCATGGTGCCCTGTAAGTACTATTTCTTAATAGAGAAAAAAATTGATTATCATTATTGTAAGTTCATCACATAAGTATTTATATAATTATGAATTCCCTTGCAGCTGAATGGTGGTTCATGTATGGGAACCAAACACCTACATTGAGAAATTTGGCCATTAAAGTTCTCTCACAAACTGCGTCATCTTCTGGTTGTGAAAGAAATTGGAACACATTTGCTTTAATCCACACAAAGCAACGCAATCGTTTGGCTTACTCCATACTACAATAATTAGTTTTTTGTTACTACAATATGAAGCTAAAGTTACGTGATATAGAGGCAGAAAATGATCGAGTTGCTGAGAAAGATTACCTTGATCTTCTTGACATTTCAGCCGAGGTGGGTGAAGAAGAAGAGAATCAGTTATTCCAATGGGTCAGCCCTATACACTTAGATGATGAAGTTGGTAATCCTGATCCACGAATTGCTGCTCATGCTTGAGAATTTGGAGTTGATGTTGAATGTGTGTTGTCCGAAGAAGTTCATAGTGAAAGTTTTAGCAAAGATACTAAAGATTCATTTCAAGGGGCATTGAATTCCCACCAAGAGGTTGACTCCACAAGTATTGGCCAAAGTAATAGACCTAGTGCTGTTGGTACTTCTGCTTCTGGTTATGATGGTTCAAGAGGTGGAACTGATGATGGAAGTGATCACGCAGGAGCAGATATTGGGGAACGCCAACAAAGTCAATATCCAATGAGTCAATTTACTTGTGAAAATAATTTCACGCATTGCACACAAGATGAAGACCATGGCTCTAGAAGAGTTGGTCCAGGTATAGGAGCTATTGGGAAGCCATACAAAGGAAGATGACGGACGATGACTTCATATAATGAGGAGTTACTTTTAGGGAGTTTTGAATCTATGAGTATGGGAACTCAATTTAGTGACTCCTCAAATGAGGCTAACGTTTGCCCTCCTTATGTGATGGGTTATGGTCAACCTTCATGTTCAACTGATGAAGAGTATGGTACGCCGACCTACCCCTCTACTGCACAAATGTCTTACCAAGTTCCATATCAAATGCAAGGAGGATTTGACATGAACACATGGGTCAATCTCGAGTATCCTATCCATGTAGAGGCAATGGGTAGGACTCAAGAGATATATGCATGGCATGTTAGAATTTTTAACCAATATTATCGAGGCTCAATGAGTTGGTACCAATATTGTCTCCAACAGCAAGACGGGGTTCCTTCATCTACCAATTCCATTGAACCACATCGATCCTCATTTTGGTACTAAAGGATCATTGCAATGTAATATGTATAAATTATTGATATTTAATGAAATTAAGTCTTTCATGAAGCTTCATAATGGGTGTACAACTACAAAATTCATATTTCTTATCCACCGACATGATATAATTACATTTAATATCGCAAATTATATCATACATATATCAAAATTTTCAACAAAACAACTTTAAGTTGTCTATTATATTTATAATTACATTGCTATCAGGTTTTTCTTACATTTCCATGAGTTTTGATTAAATTTTGGCATACCAAAATTTTTTTCCAATATATTCGCCGATATTTCTCCGATATATCCGATATATCCGTAAAATTAAGTTACCGATATATCCGTAATTACTGATATTTTCATCCTTGCATGCACCCATGTGTCCTCACGTCATGTTTGCCCAATGCTGAGTAGAGCACGCACTGCTGCATCTCACCTGGATTCAGTTTGTAGCCCAAATTATAATTTACCATGAAGCCGAGGTAGAAGCTTCCTATATAGGTGGGGTGGTTAGGCTTTAATGTTCGGGGTCCCTCCACGTGAGAAATAATATATTTTTCACAATACTTTTTGAAATAAATATGTTTGAATTATTTTTTAAAATAAAAATATTTATTATAGAAAATAAATCTTAGGATTTGATTTCTCCTTTTATATTTGTACGCACAAATTTCGTAAAATTTTATCCTGCAAAAATTAGCAAAAATAAAATAGGAAAAATAACACGAACAAATGATTTATTAAATTTAAAAATGTAGTGCGGGTACAATCTCAGAAATAAATAATATTCTTTCTAAAAGAATATTTTCCCTCTGATTCTTTTGCCTTAATCACACTTTGAAAGATGACGATGACGTTTTCTTGATTTCAGAGATCAATCGAGGGCCACAAATGGCTTATTCTTGAATGACCTTGTTGAATGGCAAAGAACGATTGTATTAGTTCTTTTGTCGTTTACCGAACTTGCAAGGAGATTTGATGAAGCTCTCTATTGTTGTGAAGACTTTTCTCCTGTACGAAGTTACCTTTGGAGTTTCTCCTTAGGATTTTCCTCTCTAGAATTTTCTCTGATTTCTGAATTTTCTCCTCCCTCTTGATGGAAGACACCTCTATTTATAGGTGAAGATAAGGAATTTGAATTTCAGAATCCCCAATTTTAGTTGCTTAATTCAAGGGATTTAGTTCCTTAATTTTAGGAAATTTTCTTATCCGGAAGGTTTCACCAACAAGATAATAATAATAATAATAATAATAATAATAATTTTCTTATTATTATTATTATCCTTTTTATAGTTGGAGATGAAAGAGACTTATCCATAAGATGAGAGACTTATCCATAAGATGGTTTTTTTTTTTTTTTTAGAAGACCAAATTAGTGGTAATTTAATCCACTAATTTTTTTATGTCTATAAATGCCCCCACTTCAAGACTTATCACGTACATGCATTGTCATGTAGATGGGGTGAGTCTTGAAGTAATAATTTTTTTTTTTTTTTTTTTTTAACGCTCTAACTTTTGCCAAGACTAAAAGAAAGATTTAATCTTGCGAGCATATGTCCTAACCTTTGCCTAAGTCACCTTTTCAGGTTTTCAACTTAGCAGATCTTTTTTTTTTTTTTTTTTTTAGACGCTCTAACTTTTGCCAAGACTAAAAGAAAGATTTAATCTTGCGAGCATATGTCCTAACTTTTTCCAAGACTAAAAAAAAGTTTTTTTTTTTTTTTTTTGCTCTTAACTTTAGCCAAAACTAAAAGAAAGATTTAATCTTGCGAGTATATGTCTTAACTTTTGCCTAAGTCGCATTTTCAGGTTTTTGACTTAGCAAACTTTTTTTTTTTTTTTGTGCGCCGTATGCAGTTTATGCTCATGCGGGCCAGGAGTATCACTTGTCTTGAGTTTGATTGAATGATGATAAATTCACGTCCTTGGAATAAAGTTTAATTGAAGGTCAAAGATGACTTATTCTCAACCAAACTTATGAAGACCTTTCTTAAGCATTTTGGAGAACAAAAGAAGTCCTTTGTCTTGATTTTCTTCAGTCTTAAAAGTGGATGAATGACACTTTTGTATTGTGTTTGATATTCTTCCACGAGCTTGTTGAAGAATGTGTCAAGCTTGGACTTGATTTTAATCCAAAAGTGGTAAAAAACGTGTTCTTGAAGCAAAATTTAATTGAGGGTCAATGATGACTTGCTCTCAAGTAAACTTATCAACAATTTCCTCAAGTGTTTTGAAGAACCCATCCTTGTCTTCTTTAGCTTTGAAGGTGGATGAATGACACTTTTGTTTGTGTTTGATATTCTTCCACGAGCTTGTTGAAGAATGTTTGGAGTTTGATTTTGACTTTTGAGGCTTCATTTTTGGATTTAGCTTCTAGGTTGCATCGCCCTTTGAGAACGCGTCATGCTGAAAGAAAAGAACACTTGTATGTAGAGAAGCTAGAGATTTTCGTTCGGAATCTCTGAATTTAACTTTTTTAATACAAAGAGTTTGTTCCTCGGGTTAAGAAGTTTGCCAAGAATGATTTTTTTTTTTTTACTACAATTTAAGCTCTTGTAGGATAGGAGCAGTATGCAGTTTAGGCTCATGCTTTAAGGAGCATCATTTGTCTTGAGTTTGAAAGATGATAAATTCACGTCTTTGGAATAAAGTTTAATTGAGGGTCAAAGATGACTTATTCTCAACCAAACTTGTGAAAACCTTTCTTAACCATTTTGAAGAACAAAAGAAGTCCTTCGTCTTGATTTTCTTCAGTCTTAAAAGTGGATGAATGACACTTTTGTATTGTGTTTGATATTTTTTCATGAGCTTGTTGAAGAATGTGTCAAGCTTGGACTTGATTTTAATCCAAGGGTGGTAACCACGTGTTCTTGGAGCAAAATTTAATTGAGGGTCAATGATGACTTGATCTCAAGTAAACTTATAAACAATTTCCTCAAGTGTTTTGAAAACCCCATCTTTGTCTTCTTTAGCTTTAAAGGTGGATGAATGACACTTTTGTTTGTGTTTGATATTCTTCCACGAGCTTGTTGAAGAATGTTTGGAATTTGATTTTGACTTTTGAAGCTTCATTTTTTTATTTAGCTTCTAGGTTGCATCGCCCTTTTGAGAACGCGTCATGCTGAAAGAAAAGAACATTTGTATGTAGAGAAGTTAGAGATTTTAGTTTGGAATCTCCGAATTTGACTTCTTTAATACAAAGAGTTTGTTCTTCGGTTTAAGAAGTCTGCCAAGAATGATTTTTTTTTTAATTTTTTTTTTACTACAGTTTAAGCTCTTGTAGGATAGGAGCAATATGGAGTTTAGGCTCATGCTTTAAGGAGCATCACTAGAATGCCGAGGTTTGAAAACAATTGTGGTAAACTTTGATGTCATGTTCTTTTCATCGCCGCTGGTGTAAGTGATGTTTGCACAACATGTTGCACAATCGTGGCCTTTGTCCTCAAATCGTTTTGCCCCCTTTATTTTTGTGGCATAGAGTGATGGATTCTTAAGTACCTCACCATCTTCCTTGGTTTTGCTTGGCTTTGCACCGAAAGCGTTTTCTTCATCTTTACCTGACTCATTTTCTTTCGAAATTTCATGATAAGAGATCATATGAGTTGATGTCACCATCCCTTTATTGAAGAACTCTGGAGGGAAGTATTCTTCTAAGGTGATAGGGGTGATGAGCTTTTGTACCAAGAGATCATCAACCTGTACAATCACTTGTTTTCTTTTACGTTTCTTTTCTTCTTTCTTCTTTGCATATCGATGAATATTTTGCATACGTTGTTCCTTCCTAGGAAGATTTGGGTAGGGATGAGATTCTTGCTTCTTGTGAGGTCTTCTTCGTGTCACCAATGTCCAACCTTCTTTGTTATACAACATTGATTCATTATCAAAATAGAAGTGACGAATGGTGTCTTAACATGACACTTACGTTTGCTTTGGTTTCGATGACTCGCATTGGATAGTATCAGCGCATGCCTCCAGTGTCTTAGGTGGAACATGTAACAAAACAGGATCGATGGACCCAAATGTGACTGTAGCATGATTTGACTCTACTACTTCATCTAGATCTAGATGAATTCTTCCTTGTTTTGCAAGTTTCATTATAAGATCTTTTAAGATGAAACATTTCTCCATCGGGTGACTGACAATTCGATGGTAATGACAATAGTTCGGATCATTAAGACGACCCATTTCTTCTGGACGCTTGCACTCGGGTAGCTCAATAACTTTTTTCTGGAGCAGGTCTTCTAACATGCTAGGCATATCAAAGTCAAGAAAAGGATACCTCTTCTCCTTAATTCCTTAAAGGTGAACCAACACCTCTTATTTTCTTGGGTTGGTCTAACCTCTTTTACTTTTTTCTTTTTATCTCACGCAAGAGTCACATTTACCATCATTGACTCCTGGATGGGTTTTATTGAAATCTTATCACTTACTTTCACTTGCTTTCCCATTGTGTCTTTCTCTTTGCTGGTCAATGATAAGGTCATTTTTAACATCATGGTTGGCTATGCTGAGCTCCATGTCATGTGCTCAGGTAGCTAATTCTTCAAAGGTACGGGGTCGTATCCCTTGGAGAATGTATAGGAGACCCCAATGCATTCCTTGTATGCACATCTCCACGGCTGATACCTTCGATAATCTATCTTTGCGGTCGAGGCTTAAGGAACGCCAACGGTTGATATAGTCTACAACCGGTTCATCTTTCCATTGCTTAGTGTTAGTAAGTTCCATCATACTTACAGTTCGTCGGGTGCTATAGAAACGGTTGAGGAATTCACGTTCCATTTGGTCCCAACTATCAATACACTCTGGTGCAAGGTCTATGTACCAATCGAAAGCATTCCCTCGAAATGAATGGACGAATTGTTTAACTAATAAGTCACCATCTGTACCTACATTGTTACAAGTTTCAACAAAATGGGCAACATGTTGTTTTGGATTGCCTTTTCCGTCAAATGATTGAAATTTTGGAGGTTGATAACCCATAGGCATACGTAGGCTATCAATCCTCTTAGTGTAAGGTTTAGAGTACATGAGTGTACTCTGTGAGGGTCCACCGTATTGCGCTCTAATGGTGTTAGTTATCATGTCCTGAAGTTGTTGGACAAATAATGACGCCACTGAGGCAAATTCCGTCATTTGTTTTTCACTTTGCATTGTCCTATACGTATGTGGTGCATCATCAAGAGGAGATGCAACATTCAAAGGGTGGTTGAGTCTGTGACTTGACTCACCCAAATTTTGTACTTGTACATCAACCTTGTTTATGAGGGAGGCTATCTGCATATCCTTCTCCTCGACCATCTTGGTGAGTTTGGCGATGGCACGGGCCATCTCTGCCAATTGCTCATCTACAAATGTAGTGCTCGTTGTCATTACCGGCATGGTCATCGAGAAGGGAGAAGTAAAAGAGTCGGAATGATTGGAGTAGTTTTCCTCATTTGACATTCCAGTTGGCGACCCGGAGTGTGAGCCGGTGCTAGAGTTGGCATCGATAATAGAGCAAGGAGATTTATCCTCAAAGTCCTGTAGTGTTGAACAGAGTTTTCCTCTACTACAAGGACTATGGCCCTTTGCCCCCAGAGAAACCAAGGTGATGAGTGGTTGGTGCTCATCGCGTGTTTTTACCTGTTTTAGCAAACAAACAGACTCACTTGTTTGTTTTGTTGAGATTGAACATGTTGATTTTGCTTTGCTACGAGTCATGGGGCCCGTAGCGGTGTCATGTGTCGATTGTGCAATGACGATTTTGTCATTGCCCTTGTTGACATGCACAACTTGAGTTCTTTTGGGTGTCATCGACGTAGTAGAGATCAATTTTCTAACAAAAGAGATGAGAGACAGAGAGATGTCCCACCGGGCGTGCTAGAAATTTGTACGCACAGATTTCGTAAAATTTTATCCTGCAAAAATTAGCAAAAATAAAATAGGAAAAATAACACAAAAATAAATAGTCCAATTCAATCACAATTTTCTAGAAAGTTTTAGACCAACAATGGAGTCTTCGTTCTTCTGACGACTTAGGAATAAGGGCAAAGGGCATGGTGGTCAGTTCAAGCAGCTTGATTTTGACTTTAAATTGTGAGACTGAGACAACAACCACTCGTTTGGTTTTCCTCCATGACCCGCATGTTAGACTTCTTCTTCCCCACTTCTTTTGTCTCCTCTCTTTTTAGTTTTTACACACTCGTTATAAATCCTCTGAAATCTCTTCTTTTGTTTGGGCAGAGTGGTGCAGCCATGGATACCAGAAACAACCCTTGGCTCAAGCTTTCAATTCTCTTCTTATGTCTAACTCTCAAGATCCATCTCTCCCATGGAGGTGACACCATCTCTGGGAACGAAACTCTCTCTGGGGATCAGACCCTTGTCTCTGCAGGTGGCAACTTTGTATTGGGTTTCTTCAAGCCAGGTAATTCTTCATACTATTATATAGGCATGTGGTACAAGAAAGTTTCTGAGCAGACTATAGTTTGGGTGGCGAATAGAGACACCCCTGTCACTGATAATCGTTCTTCACAGCTGAAAATATTGGATGGTAATTTAGTTCTTTTCAATGAATCCCAAGTCCGTGTTTGGTCAACCAATTTGACCTCCAATTCAACTAGCTTAGAAGCTGTTCTTTTGGATGAAGGGAACTTTGTTCTGAGAGTTACTGGGGCTGTTTCAAATGAAACAAGATGGCAGAGCTTTGATCATCCCACCCACACATGGCTTCCTGGTGCCAAGCTCGGATTGGATAAACGTACCAAAACCCCACAGCTTCTCACTTCTTGGAAAAATACGGATGATCCTGCAAATGGGTTGTTTTCCCTCGAATTAGACCCAGATAGCACCTCACAGTACTTAATCCGGTGGAATAGGTCTAAGCAGTACTGGACTAGTGGGACATGGAATGACCAAATCTTTAGCTTAGTTCCCGAAATGAGATTGAATTATATATACAATTTCAGCTTCTATTCTGATGCCAATCAGAGCTATTTTACCTATTCAGTTTACGATAAGACAATTATCTCTCGATTCATTATGGATGTTTCTGGTCAGATCAAGCAATTGACTTGGTTGGAGTCATCCCGTCAGTGGAATCTGTTTTGGTCTCAACCCAGGACACAATGTGAGGTCTATAACTTTTGTGGGCCTTTCGGAGTTTGCAATGATGATAATACTGATGTTTTTTGTGAATGTTTGACGGGTTTCACGCCAAGCTCTCAAAATGACTGGAATTTGGGGGATCGGTCTGCTGGGTGTAAGAGAAACACTCGTTTGCAGTGTGAAAGCAACTCGCTCAGTCAGCAGAAAGATAGGTTTTCATCTAAGCCTAACATGAGATTGCCTGAAAATCCCCAAACTGTAAATGCTGGGAGCAGATCAGCATGCGAATCGGCTTGCTTCAATAACTGCTCTTGCACTGCTTATGCCTTTGACAGTGGATGCTCCATTTGGATTGATGGCCTCATGAATCTGCAACAGCTTACCGATGGTGATAGTAGTGGAAAGACTTTCTATCTGAAGCTTGCTGCTTCAGAGTTTCCAAATTCCAGCAGTGACAAGGGGAAGGTTATTGGTATTGCGGTGGGATCGGCTGCAGCCATGGTAGCCATCTTAGGCCTTGGCTTGTTCATAATTTGGAGACGACGTAGATCGGTTGGAACTGCAAAAACAGTAGAGGGTTCATTGGTGGCATTTGGATACAGAGATTTGCAAAATGCCACGAAGAATTTCTCAGAAAAATTGGGGGGAGGAGGCTTTGGTTCTGTTTTCAAAGGGAGATTGCCTGACTCAAGTTTCATAGCTGTGAAGAAGCTTGAAAGCATCAGCCAAGGAGAGAAGCAATTCCGATCAGAAGTCAGCACTATTGGAACAATCCAGCATGTTAATCTTGTTCGACTCCGTGGATTCTGCTCAGAAGGTACTAAAAAGTTGCTGGTCTACGATTACATGCCCAATGGTTCTTTAGATGCTCATCTTTTCCATGAAAAGGATTCAGAAGTTTTGGACTGGAAGAAGAGGTACCAAATCGCGCTCGGGACTGCCAGAGGCTTGACTTATCTCCATGAAAAGTGCCGAGACTGCATCGTCCACTGTGACATAAAGCCAGAAAACATTCTTTTGGATGCTGAATTTTGCCCAAAAGTGGCAGATTTTGGCCTGGCAAAGCTTATTGGGCGTGATTTCAGCCGGGTCCTAACAACCATGAGGGGCACAAGGGGCTATCTTGCACCAGAGTGGATTTCAGGCGTAGCCATAACAGCCAAAGCTGACGTCTACAGTTATGGAATGATGCTTTTCGAGTTTATTTCAGGGAGGAGAAACTCAGAGGCTTCTGAGGATGGAAAAGTTAAATTCTTCCCAACTTTGGCTTCAAGCGTGCTAACTGAAGGAGATGATATCCTCATCCTGTTAGACCGAAGGTTGGAGAGGAATGCAGATCCAGAAGAACTAACAAGGCTCTGTAGAGTGGCTTGTTGGTGCATCCAAGATGAGGAATCTCAGAGGCCATCAATGGGTCAAGTAGTTCAGATCCTTGAGGGGGTTCTGGATGTGAACCCTCCTCCAATCCCGCGAACCCTTCAAGTTTTCGTTGACAACCAGGAGCAAATAATCTTCTTCACAGAATCATCCTCATCCTCGGGCCAGAGTTCAAAGCCACGCAGCAATATTTCTACTGCTTCATCTCAGACCAAGAGCACCGTCTCATCAAGTTCCATTTCAGAAAAATGAGGATCAAGTAAGCAATTTCATATCCAGTTCAAGTAGACCGGTTACTGCATTTTTTTTCCAAGTATGCCTAAGGCCATATCATGTGCTGATTTTTTTTCGTTTGTGTCTTTGTTTTTGTTTTTGTATCAAAGCCTAGGGCCACTGTTAGTAAATGGTGGCTGCTGTTTCTAGTTTACATAATTTGTATATTCAACGGAAGCCTTAGCTTCAACAACTCGGTTACCGGGACAGTTTCTCCTGTATTAACAAGCATCATTTCTTCAACCATCTTAAGAAAAATTGTGTAAATTTAGTATCTCAGTCATCTAGAGGAAAAAAAATAAAAAAAATACTCGTTGAGTATAGAAATTGATGGTCACAACATATTGTTTACTAGGCCTGGGAATTCGATATACAGATTGAGCTTACAGAGACTTGAGATTACAATGTGTTTAACTTCTACTTGAAACTATGTATGAAGTATTCTTCTTTACATGGGATATCAACAATCTTTACCTAGGTTGACTGTGAGATGTGGATATCAGGCTTTCAAAACTGAAACTAACCCTTTCCTGTAGGTTTCTGCTAACTACTTTCTGTTCCCATTATCTACAAAGACCTGAAATACGGTGGCTACTGCTTTAGTGTTTGTGCCTCGCCCTCCATTCTAGTTGTCATCTTCTTTAGAAATCTTTACATGGGAAGACGGATGAAGCTGCAAGTAATTCTGTACAAACTAGGAGAGAAATGGTTGTGTTCTAGACTATAATACAGAAGGGCACCATCTCAGCATTTCCGGGAAATGAAGAACTCATAGTCTGGCTGCCGGTTGACTACCTTGACGTTGTTTTTGGAAACACACCCTCTAGCAAATAGCCATGCATTTTCCTGAAGTGTTCTGATCCTCTCTTTGAGGGTTTCTGAACTGTTGACAAGTTTACTATCTTTTGATGAAGCATCCACAGGTATCTTCAGATCAAACGAGCATTCACCCTGCAAATATAGGAAGTTAGGGGGATATCGCACCCATGCCCAATCAATAAATCACAAGCCTGGCGGTTGAGAAAAACAAGCTCAGAAGTAAGGCAATCTTTTTGCAAGAGATAATCATAGAGTTGTGCCAGCAGAAATCTCCAGTAAAAAGACACTTTTATTTATCCATTTTTAAAGCAGACAACATAATCTGCAAGATGAGGAAGTATATCTAATTTGTGCTACAACTAGGCAGGTTGTACCCTAATTTGTTTTGTCATGGCATTATATCCGCGAAGGTTTCTTGTAGTGTGAGCCTGTTAGATCTCATCTTAGATGTTTCAATCCCTTCCATGTGGATCATTTCATTATTTCCAACAGAAATACAAGCAGTTGTAAAGTCCTTATATAGGGAAAAATCAATACTCTACCATCAGCAGTGCTGCAATAACATTTATATCTTCTGTCTCCTAAGTCTTAGCCAATCATCAACACATCTATATATATATTATGTTCACCATATTCTGCATCCCTTAGTAAAGTAGAATAAGTTACCGTAATGTTTAAATACCAGACATGATGTTTGTTTTCTCAGTCTGTGTTCCTGCAGACCTGAGGCCATTCACCATCTTTCAGTTTGGTATATGTTATTATTATTTTTTTATATATATACATAATTGAGAAACCTTCCATGGCCAAGTCCTTTGGATTCTTCATGGGGACTCAAACCTTGGGATGTTGGTTGCACCTGTCACAACTAACATTGGGTAATCGAAGGCATTCAACCACCAACAAAAACCAAACCTGGGACAGTGCACCTCTACCATGCATCCATCATTTACCCTAACCAATCGAGCACACCGATGGGCTTTGGCACATATCAATTATCATAACCGCACATCAAAGTTGGTACAATAAGCAGCACAATCTTTTGTTCATGTCTTGTTTTGTAACCCATGATTGCATTATGAAGACGAATGTTGTCTGTGGATGCTTTTACTTCCATAAGATTAAAGAAACTTAATGAAAACCTAGATATGGTGAAAAAAGAAATATAGAGGGCTTAAATTTATGACACAGTTCATTAGTTCTCAACCTTTCAGTTATTTAAGTTTGGCATTGGAAGAAATAGTCTCATTCTAAAGTTTGCAGCATGTAACCAAATCAGGTACTTCTTATTTTCTATTATTTATCAGAGGAGTAATACATATATATATATACAATTGAGAGACCTGATTAGGAAGGTGTTATCCCTAAGGAAACAACCACATTATGGTATGTACAGATATGTACAGCTAACACTCCCCCTCAAGCTGGAGCATAGATGTTGATCATGCCCAGCTTGTTACAAAAGTACTCAACTCGAGTTCCATTTAAAGCTTTTGTAAAAATATCCCCAAGTTGCTCTCCAGTCTTCACATAGCCAGTAGAGATTAGATTTTCCTCAATCTTTTCACGAATGAAGTGACAATCAACTTCAATGTGTTTGGTTCTTTCATGATAGACTGGGTTCGCAGCAATATGAAGAGCGGCTTGATTGTCACACCAAAGCTTTGCTGGCATTGTGCACTTCAATCCCACTTCACATAAGAGTTGATGTATCCATATGATTTCACAAGTAGCCTGTGCCATGGCCCTATACTCAGATTCTGCACTCGAACGGGATACAACACTCTGCTTCTTACTTTTCCAAGCCACTAGATTCCCGCCGAAGAACACACAATAACCTGTAGTGGATCTTCTATCAAACTTAGAACCTGCCCAATCCGCATCAGAAAAACACTCAATACGAGTGTGTCCCTGACTACTATATAGTATGCCTAGACCAGGAGCCTTCTTTAGATAGCACAAAATCTGCTCTAAAGCCGCCCAATGCTTTATTGTAGGCGCAGATGTGAACTGACTAACAACACTTACTGCATATGCAATATCTGGTCGCGTCACGGTGAGATAATTTAGCTTCCCAACCACTCTCCGATACCTTTCAGGGTTGTAGAAGGGATCTCCATCATCTGGCATAAGTTGTACATTAGGCACCATCGGGGTAGTACATGGCTTTGCTTCTATCTTATCGGTCTCTTTAAGCAGATCAAGCACATACTTCCTCTGTGATAAGAACATCCCTTTCTTGCTCCTTGATACTTCTATTCCCAGGAAATACTTCAGTTCACCCAAGTCCTTTGTATGAAACTTGGAATGCATGAATGTCTTAAGATCAGAGATTCCTGCATGATCATTTCCTGTAATAACTATATCATCGACATAGACCACAAGAAGTATGATACCAGCAGCTGTTTTCTTGTAGAAAACGGAGTGATCTTTCTCACTCTTGTTCATGCCAAATGCTTGGATCTCCTTACTGAATTTTCCAAACCAAGCACGGGGACTCTGCTTCAATCCATAGAGAGCTTTTTTCAGACAACAAACCTTCCCATACTCCCCCTGAGCAACAAACCCAGGAGGTTGCTCCAGATAGACCTCTTCCTCTAAATCACCATGAAGAAAAGCATTCTTGATGTCTAACTGATGTATCATCCACTGTTGGGAAGCAGCAATAGAAATAAATAGTCGAACTGAATTGAGTTTGGCAACAGGAGAGAAAGTATCAGAATAGTCTACTCCATATGTCTGAGCATATCCTCTAGCTACAAGTCTGGCTTTCAGTCGTGCCACAGAGCCATCAGGATTAACTTTTACCGCAAAGACCCACTTACAGCCAACAACTTTCTTTCCTGGAGGCAAATCAACAAGTTTCCATGTATGATTATCCTCCAATGCACAGATTTCTTCAAGCATTGCATTCTTCCACCCAGGATGATTCAGGGCCTCTGTAACAGTTTTAGGGACTGAAATAGAATCTATAGAGGCTACAAGGACACTTGAGGAAGGTGACAGGTGATCATAAGACACAAAGTTAGCAATGGAATAGATAGATTTGCAGTGTCGCTTACCTTTTCGAAGGCTAATAGGAAGGTCGAGATCACTGGAAGGATCAGATGACGAAGGAGCTGGTGCAGGACATGTATCTGTTGTCACTGGGCGCCGAGAGTATACCTGGACAATGGGTGGTTTGTCTGGAGCAGGAGGAATAGTAACAACAGGACCCAAATGAGCAAGAGACGCATCAGAATCAACCACACTTGATTGTCCAGCAATTGGTCTTGAATGAACCACTTGATACACGAGCCATTCTTCATCCTCCTCACTTGCGGAACTTGTGGGTGAAGAGAAGAAGGATGTGTCTTCGGAAAACACAACATCCATTGAAATTAGATACTTATTGAGATCAGGCGAGAAACATCTATAGCCCTTTTGCAGTCTTGAGTACCCTAAGAAAACACACCGTAACGCCTTAGGATCAAGTTTAGTAACAAAAGGCCTTGTATCTCTAACATAGCATGTACATCCAAAAATTCTTGGTTCAAGGGGAAAAGTTGATTTCTGTGGATGTATTACTTTGTACGGAATATCACCTTTAAGCACTACAGTGGGCATACGGTTGATCAGAAAGCAAGCTGTGGAAACGGCATCAGCCCAAAACTATTTCGGAACCTTCATCTGGAACATGAGTGCACGAGCTGTCTCAAGTAAATGCCTGTTTTTTCTTTCAGTAACCCCATTTTGAGAAGGAGTATCAACACATGATGTTTGATGAAGAATCCCATGGTGACTCAGGTAATTCTGAAATGAGTTAGACACATATTCTTTTCCATTATCGCTTCTTAATATTTTCACAGACACATCATATTGGGTTTTAATCTCAGCAGAGAAAGCACAAAAATGGGAAAACACTTCTGAACGATTCTTCATAAAATAAATCCAAGTCATTCGAGAAAAATCATCCACAAAGGTAACAAAATATCGAAACCCAGTTTGAGAAGTAACAGGGCACGGACCCCAAACATCAGAATGTACTAACTCAAACAAAGACTCAGCCCGTTTATTAATCCTTGGGCCTAAAGAACTACAATGATGCTTCGCAAAATGACACGACTCACAATCTAATGAAGGTAAAGTATCAAACTGAGGACATAATTTCTTCAACACCGATAGAGAAGGATGTCCTAACCGACAATGAGCTTCAACAGGAGAGGCAGTACTAACACACGCAACTGGTCGAGGTACCCACTCGTCAAGAATATAGAGCCCATCAGATACATGTCCTTTACCAAATGTCCGGTTCGTCATAAGATCCTGAAACACACAATGATCAGGGAAAAATGAGACACTACAATTCAGATTTTTGGTAAGTTTACTGACAGAGATTAGGTTAAAGGCCAAATTTGGTAAGTTTAACACAGACGATAACGTAATAGAAGATGTTGGTTTCACAGTCCCAGACCCTTTAATCTCATAGGTAGAACCATCAGCAACAGTAACAGGGGGAGCAGAATGTGTTCTGAAGGTAGAGAAAGTTTTATGATTACCTGTCATATGATCTGTGGCACCTGAATCAATTATCCATTTGTTTGAGGAGGAGACAAGACATGTTTTACCTGACTCTGCCAGAGCACTAACAGGAGTAGATGCTTTCAGTGTGTCTTGATACTGTGAATATTTGGCAAACTCTTCTGCTGTCATAGTGATGATCTTGTCTGAGGAGTCTGAAAACGTAGCAGTATCAGATGTAGCAACATTGGCAGTTTGAATTCTCCGATTTCGATTTTGCAATTTCCTACAGTTTCTCTTGGTATGGCCAGCCTCATGGTAATAAAAAACACACAATAGTACTTGAATCATTGCCACGATTTTCGAATGCCCTGTTTCCGCCCCTATTATTCACCCTTCTTGTATTTTCTGCATTTCCTCCTTTGGCAACAAGAACATTGGTGTGCTGAGAAGATGAGACATTCTCAGTTCGTAGAACTCTATTGAAAACTTCCTGAAGGGAACCAATGTCAGAACCAGAAAGAATCTGAGATTTGGCAGTCTCAAACTCAGATGGGAGACCGGATAAGAAGCTCATAACAGCCATCTATTCCCGTTGAGCCTGTTGGACTCTAACATCCGGACTAAAAGGCATAAGTGCATTCAATTCCTCATATACCTTCTTGAAGTCCATAAAATATGCAGTGAGGGATTTAGCTCCCTTTTCAGGACAATGGAAGGCATTTCATACATCATACATCCGAGAGACATTTCCTTTTCCAGAATACAGAAAATCAAGATAATCCATTAGCTCCTTAACAAATTCGCAATGGCTCAGCAGACCAACAATATCACTATTAATAAAGTTTTTCATCTGCAGAAATAACCGTGCATCATCTTGCAACCAAAGTTTTCTAGTGATATCAGTAGGAGGTTCCTCAGTCAAGTGATCATCTTTAGCAACACTTCTCAGATAAATTTTGATAGTCTTGCTCCATTCAATATAATTAGACCCATTTAATTTGTGTTCAGTTATTTTTGACACAATGGGCACTATATCAGCAACAGAATGCTTATTCTCTTCCATGATAAAATTCAATCTCCAAAGTAATCAGCCCAAACCAGAAATTACAATTCGCCACACAGCAAGAAGAAAGAGACAAGTACCTTTCTTACACAAAGGGGCAAAAGCGTCAAAGATTGCGTCAAAAGCAACTATAAAACCCCTTGACAAAATGGATTGCTATCGTGGCTGCCAAGGTGGGCGGAAGGAGAATCACAACCGTCGGTTTCCGGCGACTGTGATGTACAGGGAACAGCCGGCCAGATTCGGAGCAAAGTGCGAATCTAGGGTTGCGGCGGAGCAGGAGGAATGCCGGTGATCAGCGTCGAAGAGAAAGCGTGAGAGGGTGTCGGGATCTGAGATACGCGCATCTGAGAAGAAGGCGTCTCAGGAAGGTGGATCGAGGGGCAAGGTTCCGGCGAAGGTGACAAATCTGACCAATCTCCGTCGACGCGTCCCAATGGCAGAATCTCAACACCATCCACAAATCTCTCTCTTTCTTTCTCGAGGATTGCAGCGGTGACTCGCGGTAACCAGAGAGATCGGGATCAGGAAAGGGTTCATTCACGGAGCCCCAAGGGCAGAATCTCAAAGAACAAGAGCGGAGCGAGATCACCTTGGCCAGAGAACGGGATTGCGACACCCACGCAACTGATCGGAGGTCAACAGAAGCTGCTACGCTCCTCCACGCGCCGGCGCGTGAGTTGATGCGTCCTGCTTCTCACGCGTTCAGCTTTAGGTCGCCGGACTTCGGGTACCGGCCGATCACGACACCTCCCAGACTTTGAGCCAATGGCTCTGATACCATGTAACCAAATCAAGGTACTTCTTATTTTCTATTATTTATCAGAGGAGTAATACATATATATATATACAATTGAGAGACCTGATTAGGAAGGTGTTATCCCTAAGGAAACAACCACATTATTGTATGTACAGATATGTACAGCTAACACAGCATAATAAATCAAGAGTAGCAGTGCTTTACCTGTGCATTGTAGCTTTGCAGTCCCAGCACAGGAAAGACGATACACAACATATTCTCATTGAGAGAATCAGTTGAATTGCATCTTTGAACTAAATATCCAAGTGAATGGTAAGTCAAGAATGATGCACGGAAATTGCCTTCTGGAATTCGATATATAGGATACCAAGCAACTGAAAACCTGAAAGCCATTATCTGTAAGTATGCTGAAATCAATTTTCCAAGATGAAACAAGTCGATTGAAAACTAATTAGATTAGATTTTCCTAACCAAGATGCAGGATGTAGCTCATGTAGCTTCATGCATGCCAGCTTTGATGGGTCACCAAATGCTTGATGATTGGAATTTCCATTGTTGATGAGCTCCATAATCCTGCAATAAATAAAAGATTAGCCTCTTACCAGTGAAATATTAACCACGGATTGACTATGGGTCGAGCAGAAATGATGATTATGCAAGAAAGGCAGGAAGATGAAGAACATTTAAAAGTTAACAAAATAGCTAATGCTGGACAGAAATGGAAAAAATAAAAGCTGAAAAATCAACGCTTTTTCCATTCAGCTCTATGTACATCCACAGTCTAGTTAAATCATAATCTTTCGTCTTCTCTTACTATTTCATCCTGTTTTCATTTTGGCTCCTTCCTCTTTGTCCTCATGCTAACCTTAAACATCCATTCTAGTGCAATCATTGGCATTCTTTATATACCATCCCAGCTTCCTCATTCATCTATGATAATTTTTTAGATGTATTGTTTCTTGACTGCCCATCATTCTGTTCCATAAATCATGGGTGGCCTCAGATCAGTTTCACAAAATTCTTCCTTCAACTTGACAGAAACCAAATGAATACACACCCACTATGGAAGCACTTCTTCCCATCACCATGAGTGGAATATAAATAGTAACCTTGTTCTGTTTTAGTTATAGAGGGGTTCAACAAGAGGCCCACCGAAATCCTATTTAACATATTGCTTTCTGTGTTTTGTTTTGTCACTGCATATTGTCCAATAATTTCTACACATTTCACCACTATTTCAACAAAAACCCATTAAAGAAATCACAAATTCAACAATAAAAAATTACCCCACAATTCATTTGTCCATTTGCCACATGGCTAAACTAAGGAAAAACGGAAAAAAATTAAAAATTGAAATGTATTTTTATTGACCAATTAGAATTGTCTCCCAAGATCTATAATTGCTTCAAAAGGTCCAATATACATATATTATTAGACCTCTTGAATAGAATCAAAAAGATTTTGTGAAAAGTTAAAGATTTTCGCATAGAAGTAAGCACTTCAAATTAAAACATAGAAGTTGAAATGCGAATTGGAAGTACCTCAAAATTTGAGGTGTTCAAGATGTGGCCACCATCAGATTGGCAGACTAAAGCCAAAGAAATAGCATATAGCCACAATATTGATGTGTGCCAACTGTATCATAACAATATGGCACCATCCTTAATTTAAGTGCAAGCTGAAACATAGATTCAAATCAACAATATTTAATACAGAGAAGAATAAAGAGAAACAACAATAGAGTAGCAAGAACTTACTTGTTATGCAGTGGCTTTCGTAGCTGTGGCTGCTCAGATTCAAAAAACTCAAATACTAGCTCATTATTACTTGAAAATGCAGGTAAAGCAATTATACTCAAAGACTCATTTCCATCATATGGGGAAACCTCGAATGAATGGACCAGCTCCTGAGATGAGTCAAATTTCAGCAGTAATTTTATTTCCTCCTGAATATGCTTCATATCTTTTGCTTCTAGAGAAGGTGCAGAAATCTGGGTTTCAGAAGGAGAATGAGATTCGACTTCTCTTATGTCCTGAATTTCAGCCTCCATGCGTTCTGTACTTTGACTGTTGGAGACTTGTGGGTGACAAAACAACTGAACGGCTGAAAGGAAAGGAACAAAATGGGCATGAAATGATAATGAATCAGTAAGCAGCCCTTTCAGATTTCGGGAATCTTCAGCCTTAACATCCAATCCATAATTTCCTGGCTTTTCATACCAGTTCCAAACAGCATTAAGTGACACATCAGGTATCTGATGTTTGCAGAGGGAACCATGGGAGGGCTGACTAGCTGAGCAATCATCACATTTCTCATATACAAATGAAGAAGAAATAACCGGAGTGGCAGACTGGAGGAGTTTTTCAAATTCTGCAAGCGGGCAGCCGGTAGCAAGCTGAACACTCTCAGACTCTAATTGCAGTCTGTAGGCAGCATCTAGAGCTTGAACTGCCATTTGTGAGCCAATTGAGAACTGAGTAGAATCCTGTAGTTTATTACTACATGCAGCATTATCTTCAGCAGTTTCAACTTTAATTTTTGACCTTCGACTGCCGTATTCATATCTTCAAGTCGTGTGGCTTCACTTTCAACTGAAGTCATGCTGGGATTGCATATTAAGCTTGTCTTTCCAGGGTCACTTAAAGTAGCAGGTTCAGACACTGGAACCTTATGTCCTTCCAGATGGCCATCATTCTCCTTTGAGCATGGAAATGGTGGAGTATCACTATGACCATTAGCATCGACAAGACTAGTGCTCTCCAGCATTGATGACTCTTTTCTACCAACAGGAATCCACTTCTTTAAAACCATCTGAGTGGGAACATCTTGCCTAAATTTATCTTCACAAGAAAGCTTCAACTCTGAGGATGCAGGATTTCCTTTTTCACTGTCTACAGAAGCATGTGGAGGCCTACATGAGACATTTTCCATCTTTGGAGTCTTTGCCCAGGTGTCTGGTTGGATCTCATTTGATACACCTTGACCTGGTACAGAAAATTTTCTCAAGTTTGGCACATTTTGGGGTACATGGGCAGAAGAAGGACATGAACGTAAAAAGTAAGAGCCACCAGTCACAACATTGTGACTATTGTAAATAACTCCTGGCGCAGCATTGGTGTTCTTGTCATGCTGCAGTTCAAATGGAACATGTATTGATTCCTTATGAGAAAAGGCATACTTACTCCGATGCTTAAAGAAGTTTGATTTGCAACCTCTTACTCCCTTCTTGCTGTTGCTGCTATTGTCCTGCATAAATGAATAGTTCTGGTTTTCTTTTAATTTTCCACAATCAGTTTCCCCAGAACCCACTTGACTTGAGTGTGAGAGATATTGGTAGGGGCTATCATTTAACCTTCGATGAGCAGCCCACTGGGGATTAACCAGTGCATTCCCATGGATTCTCTTACATATTGCTTGATCTTTATTTCCCATCTCTTTAATTCCATGAGCACTACTACTGTTTGCAGAAGAGGAAATAAAGCAGGTTGGCAACAATCCTTCCCTAGAAAATGAATTCTGTTCAGCCCAAAAATTTTTCTCAAGGAAGCGAACATCTGGCGCTACATGATTAGGATTTGATCTTTTTGCCCCATTGGTTCCACCTTCCTTGAAATCCTTCTGACTTTTCTGCCAGATCAAGTCACTATTTACCTTACCATTCTGGATACTTGGATGATAACTAGAATAGGTTACTGCATCATTTTGAGATGTCAAAGTATTCAATTTAGGCTCAAGAATTGGTGTGATTCCAATATTACAGCGCTGGTTGTCAGTTTTGGCATCAACCTTACAAGCCATACCATTGGCTTCGGACTTGTAATCAGATGAATGTCTGAAAGAACCACTCTCTTGAAGATGTTCGGTAGCACCATTTGTGCTTAGATCTCCAGTTTGTTTCATTCTCAAATTCAAATCCTTGCAGCAAGTATTGGTTTCATAGTCATCACAATTCCAACCATCAGACAGTAAATGACCAGTAGAAGAATCAGAGATCCTACAGCAGAAACAGTCCGAGTCTTTCGTGGTGTTGTAAACACAAGAATCCTTAGTAGGGTCAACTGTAGATGCACACAAGGGATTTTCAACTGCAGAAGGGGGATGACTCTTCAAGCATTTGCCAAAAGCAGGACTACCCACATCTTCCATGGATGACTGATAAGATGCAATTGCATCATCTTGACCATGTTTGCTTGGTCTTGTCTGATAAACAATTAACTCCAAGGACTTTTTAGCTGGCTTCCCCTTCTTTTTGTTCCTCTTCTTGGAGACCCTTTTAACAGGCTCCTCTTTTTTTGGTGAATCAGCAATCAGGCCCACCATAATGCTTGGAGCAGAGGGATAGGGACCAAAAGACCTTGAAGGATCATTTAAATCACCATAAGCCAGATCAAGGGATCCAGTACAGTTTAGCTTCTCTTTACCCTTGACATCAGGCTTAGGTGTAGGCTTTGGCTCTTCTAAAACTTCTGATGTGTGTGCATCACTTAGGACAGAACAGTTCAAAGAATATGTAGATCCACAAACATTGTTCCCCAGAATTTGTTTTTGCTCAATATGTTGAATTAATGCCCCTGGGAGTGCCATCTCTAGGCTATTTATCTATGCAATGTTTTCCACCACGCATCAATAACAAATATCAGGATAGATGTCCTGCAGTGAAAATGTAACTGATAAAATGAATGGAAAAAAAGAGGGGAAAACAACCCTAATCATGACTAAAAACTGTACAACTAATGTACATTTAGGTCGAAGGAGACGAAACTCCTTTGTATTAGCCCACAGTTCCAATGCAATTGTAACGTCATATACACGATTCTCCCAAAAAAATTGGGAGGTAATCACAGGCGAGGAAGTTCACAAGGATTTCTAGTACGTACGACTCCTGAAGTTTGAAGATCTCTTTCGGGAATGATTTTGAGAGGGGTTAGAAGCGCTTCTTAGGGCTTATAGGAGCTTGTTAGTGTTTGAAAGTGCACACCTTATAGAAATGAAGGTGTTTGGCAAGTTATTGTAAATCACTTCTACAAATCTAGAGAATCATCTAAAAGTGCGTTTAAGAGTAATTTTAGAAAGCATTTAAGTATTTTTAACACTCAGAATGATAAATTTTTCAAGTATTAAAAATATTTGAGTGTCTTTGATAGTAATTTTACGAAGTGTTTCTAACATCTTTACTAAATGAAAGATAAAAACTTTCAAATGTTAGAAAGACTAGAAACACTTCCTAAAATCACAACCAAATGCACTTTAAAAACGCTTCCTAAAATCACTCTTAATAGTGTATTTGAGTGTATTTGATAGTGTTTTTTTATAGTAGTGGGCATGTGCAGTTGAGTGGCAATCACTGTTTGGTCTATTGAAAGCACAGAAAATAGATTATCTTGACCATCAAGCTGTTGCATTCATCTGAGCATGTTTAGAAAATAGAGCAACAAACTATCTCAGAAAATAAACTGCGTTTAGTGGATTGTTAACACAACAATTTTTTGTTGTTATTTTCTATATTCTTCAAAATCAGCCATTCACTTGATTTTCCTTGTTTTTTGTTCCTTTGAAGATTTGGGTATGGCCAGAACGCTTGCAAACTATGCATCTTCTTGGATTCCATGATATCTTCACAACCAAAACTTCTCTTACTAGGATAAGAGCTGTTCCTCGTTACAGTTTTAGCATCAACACTCTTGAGGGACTAAATACAGTGCGCCCAACCATTGGAATCATGCCATCTGGTCTTCCATGGGTTGTGAAACCTTCAGAAGGTAATGACAATCCCGTCGGTTCTCCTTCAATTTCTCACCATTGTGGAAACAAACGAATAATAAATGGAGGGCCCCGTGCTGAAATAAATAAGAAGGGAAAATTGAGGTCTGTGGTAAGGTTTCATCAATACATTTATTCGGTTCCCTATTCTGAGCACTCTTGCTTTCCTGAGATAGAGGACTTTATTAAGCTTGTTCAGCCAATCAACATTAAAGGTATTGTGTCTTCATCATTTTGCTATATTGAGCCTCTTTATTATTTTGGTGGACTTTGCGGAGTAAACCCGTCATCACAGAGGCTACCTCGTAAGTCTGAAAGGAGAGAAAAATATGAGAATATTGAAGCTAAGACCAAATCTAATTCTGGAAGCAGTAACTTTACCGATGTTGAAAACAGGAAAAGAAAGATTGATTTAATAGAAAAACAAAAGGTAAATGGCAAAAAGGCAAACAAAGGCCTGAGAGAGGAATAAAACTAATTCATTGATTCCATAACTCCATTGATTGTACAGTAGCAACATATATAGGAAGGGTTGGAACAATCGAGAAGAGTGCAGCTCATCCAGAAAATGAAAAATAACAAAATAAAAAAATTCCACTAACTTGTAACAACCTAACAAACTCTGCATATTTCTTTGTTCAACAAGGAAGGCAAGTTTTCACAATAATCAATTTTAATACTCCCCCTCAAGATGGAATGTATATGTTATACATTCCCATCTTTTCTATGAGAGAATTGAATTGATCAGGAAAGAGAGGTTTGGTAAGTATATCAGCCAATTGATGTTGTGAAGCAACATGCAGAGTTTTGAGCATATCTGTTTGAATCTTCTCTCTTACAATATGACAATCTATCTCTATGTGTTTAGTACGCTCATGGAAGACCGGGTTTGCAGCAATGTGTAGAGCAGCTTGGTTGTCACAGTACAACAAAGCAGGTTGTGTGTGTGGAACTCCTAAGTCCTTGAGTAAGGCAATCAACCATGTTAGCTCACAAGTCACATGAGTCATTGCTCGATACTCTGCTTCAGCTGAGGATCTTGAAACTGTCCTTTGCTTTTTTGATTTCCATGATATCAAAGAATCTCCAAGAAATATATAAAATCCAGTGACTGATTTTCTAGAATCTGGGCATGCTGCCCAATCAGAATCTGAGAAGGCCTTTAATTGAAAAGATGAGGAAGCTGAGAAGAAAATACCTTTGCCTGGTGATCCTTTGATATATTGAAGAATCCTGTAGACTGCTTGCAAATGGGGTCTCCTCGGTTGACTTAGGAATTGGCTCAACTTGTTCACTGAGTAAGTTAGGTCTGACCTGGTGATAGTAAGGTATATAAGTTTCCCTATGAGCCTTCTGTACATGCTGGATCTGTTAGCAGCTCTCCATCATCTTGAGAAAGTTGCATATTCGGTTGCATTGGAGTTTTGGCAGGTTTGCATCCTAAGTAGCCTGTTTCAAATAGGAGTTCCAGAGCATATTTTCTCTGGTTTATCAAGATCCCTTTAGCTGATCTAGCTACTTCAAGTCCAAGAAAATACTTGAGATTTCCTAGATCCTTTAATTTGAAGCTTTTGTTGAGAGACTTCTTCAAATTATCAACAGCAATCTTGTTGTTACTAGTAACTATTATGTCATCAACATACACTAACAAAGCAATAAAATCATTTCCTGCTGTCTTGATAAATAGAGAATAATCTGAATGAGATTGTTGAAAGCCTTCAAAGATTAGAACACCAGAGAATTTTGCAAACCATTGCCTAGATGCTTGTCTCAAGCCATAGATGGATTTGTGTAACTTACAAACTGTGTTGGAAGGTAATAAAGGCTCCCCCTCACGGTGATAACCATGAGGAAGATGCATGAAAACTTCTTCAAACAGATCACCGTGCAAAAATGCATTATTGACATTAAGGTGAGTCAAATGCCAATTGTAAATAGAAGCAAGAGAGAGTAATACCTTGACAGTAACCATCTTGGCAACAGGTGAAAAAGTATCAAAAAAATCAACACCTTCTTGTTGTGTGAACCCTTTGGCATCAAGTCGTGCTTTGTACCTTTCAATATAACCATCAGCATGATATTTAACACGATAAAGCCATTTGCAACCAATTGTTGTTTTTCCAGGGGGTAGAGTGCACAAAGACCAGGTATCATTGGACTCTAAAGCTTGCAGTTCAGCTCGCATAGCATGCTACCACTCGGGTACAACGACTGCCTTAGCATATGTTGTTGGTTCTGTGATGGTGGAAATAGAAATAGAAAATGCACGAAAAGAAGGGGAAAGTTTATTGTAGGAGATGACATCGGATAAGGGGTAAGGAGTGGAGTTGGATATATCGAAATGAGGAGTAGAAGAAGCTAAATAATAGTGATAATCAGAGAGATATTTGGGTGGCTGGGATACTCTAGAAGATCTGGTGGTTATGTGGGAGGTGGTATGAGATGAAGTGTCATTGGAGGAAGAGTCAGGGCTGTTAGGATGTGAAGTCGAATTATCAAAAGAAGGGAAAGGGGTAGAAACTGGTACAACAGGCAGCACCTTTTCAGAAAAGAAATATGAAGCAACAGAGTTATTATTCTGAGATAACTTGAAAGGAAACACATATTCTTGGAAGATAACATTCCGGGAGACAAATATTCGGTTGGTCTCTAAGTCTAGAATTTTGTAACCTTTGTAACCAAAAGGATATCCTAAAAAGACACAAGGTAAGGCTCGAGGAGAGAATTTGTGACGGGTGTTAGGAAGAGTTGAACTATAACAAAGACATCCGAAATATTTGAGATGGGAGTAAGATGGTGATTTATGATGAAGTAGCTCAAAAGGAGTTTTGTTGTTCAGTAATGGTGATGGAATTCGATTTATAAGGTAAACCGAAGTAAGCACACAATTCCCCCAATATCCTATAGGTATGTTGGATTGGAAATATAAGGCCCGAGCTACGTTTAAGATGTGTTGGTGTTTACGCTCAACAACTGAGTTTTGTTGAGGAGTTTCAACACAAGAGAAAAAATAGAGCACACCAAGTTGGGTAAAGAGATTGGACAGGTTTAATTCAAGGGCATTATCACTACGAACTGCTTTAATTGTGAGACCAAACTGGGTTTTAACCATGGAGAAAAATTGTGGAAAATGGTCTTGACATCAGATTTAGCACGTAGAAGATGAACCCATGTATTCCTTGTACAATCATCAACGATTGTCAAAAAATAACGAAATCCATCATGTGTGGGAATATGAAATGGACCCCAAATATCATAGTGTATGAGATCAAGGGGAGAAGGAGATAAATTATTATGGCAATCAAATGGCAAACGTTTCTGTTTTGCCAGAGGGCAGATTGAACAAGAAAGATTGGTATTGCCATTACTTTGCAACTATAAATGAGGTTTCAATACACTGAGTTTGACATTGGATGGGTGGCCCCTAATCTGAAATGCCACAATTTGTTTACATGAGCAAAAGTTTTGTTATCAACAACGAATACAGAGGAAATAGAATGAAAGACTGAGCTATCTAAGAGGTAAAGGTGCCTTGACGTCTACCCATCCCAATCAACTTCCCTTGTGAATGGTCCTGAATGAAGCAAAAACGAGCAGTAAAATCAAAGGAAAAACAATTGGTTTGAGTTAAGGCACTAATGGAGATAAGATTAAATTGAAATGTTGGAATGTAGAGAACATGTTCAAGCACGAGATGAGGTGACAGATGAATGGTGCCTATTCCGATGATTGGTATTTTTGTACCAGTGAGTAAAGTGACAGTGTTGGAAGAAAATGAATGAATAGAGTGAAACATGGAGGAATTAGTGCAAACATGGTGGGTTGCCCTTGAATCTAAAATCCAAATGCTAGGGTTGAGAGTGGATGATGAAGGAGAAAGAGAAAGGATACCAGTGAAGTTGGAAATGGATTGCTGAAGCGGGTTGTTGTCACCGAATGAGGCAGATGAGCCACTCGAGCTGTGCAAACTCAAGAGAGCCAATAACTGATTGTGTTGGTCATGAGTGAGAGGCGGTGGAGATGCAGAGGCGGCGGAGCCATCTGTGAGAGTCAACTGATTCGTGTGAAGACTATTGGGTAGCATCTGATTTGGGGGAGAACCATTGGGCCTGAAGTTGGGCCTATTTTTGAATCCAGGTGGATACCCATGTATTTTGTAGCACTGATCAACTGTGTGACCCAAGATGTTGCAATGGGTATAGAGTGGGCGATCCTTTCTTGATCGAGAGGCATTAGTAGGAGAAGAAGCTCTGGATGCCGCTTGAAATCTGGAGGAAACAGGAGCAGTGAATGCCGGAGAGTTGGAGGTGGTAAGAGATCGTTGTCGTTCTTCTTGAACAACCAAGGAGAAAACTTTGTTCAGCGAAGGAGTCGGTTCCATCAACAGGACCTGAGCTCGAATCGAAGCGAAGGATTCGTTCAAACCCAGCAGAAATTGCATCATAGATTCTCGTTATTGATCCTCCATATAAACACGCATGCCACCGCAATTGCAAACTGGTATCGCCTTGAATTCTCGAAGCTCATCCCACAAGGATTTCAGTCGAGTATAGTAGGTATTGACATCAGCCGATCCCTGAGTGTGAGCAAGAATTTTTTGCTTGAGTTCAAAAATTCGAGGACCACTGCCCTGATGAAATCGTTCGTATAGATCATTCCATATTTCGATGGTTGTTTCATGATAGAGGATGCTCTCTGCAATTTCTTTGCAAATCGAGTTAGAGAGCCAAGATATGACCATGCTGTTGCAGCGAGACCAAGGACCAGCAAGGAGATCTGTTGCAGCAGGACGTGAGATGGTTCCATCGATAAACCCAAGTTTCTTCTTAGCATTTAGAGTTGTAACCATTGATCGGCGCCAAGAATGATAGTTTGAACCAGATCCAGCAAGTGAAAGAGAAACCAGAGAGAGACTTGGATGATCACCATTGTGAAGAAAATAGGGACTACTATGATCTTCCATGGGAGACTGAAAAGAATGCTGAGGAGGTTTGCCGCCCTTAGCCATGCTCAGAAGAAAAGAAAAACGGAAGGAATATGCTCTGATACCATAATAGAAAAACAAAAGGTAAATGGCAAGAAAGGCAAACAAAGGCCTGAGAAAGGAATAAAACTAATTCATTGATTCCATACCTCCACTGATTTACAGTAGCAACATATATAGGAAGGCTTGGAACAATCGAGAAGAGTCCAGCTCATCCAGAAAATGAAAAATAACAAAATAAAAAAATTCCACTAACTTGTAACAACCTAACAAACTCTGCATATTTCTTTGTTCAACAAGGAAGGCAAGTTTTCACAATAATCAATTTTAATATGATTTTTTAGGCAACCATTTGAGGAGGGTGAGCATACTGAGACGAGCACAATGTGGTGTAAAAATTGTGGAGAACGATAGCCCATGATTAAACGAGTTGAATATTCATGTTATATTAGCTTGCAATTGTATGAGAGTTGTATATTCTACTTGGACCTGAGAAATCACGCATAAAATTCCGGAATTCACCTGAAATCGAAATGCCCAATTTTTTCGTCACCCTGAACTTGAATTTTATTGCTCAAACTACTATGTAGTGACTCTCATTTCAGGTTGAGGTGTGAAAAGTAGGCAGGTTGATGTCACAAATATGAGAAACAAAAATAAATTGCAGGTGCGTTTTCCTTGACCTGTCTACTTTTTTCTTTTACTTTGTTTTATAACTTTTAGGGCCCAATTACATAATTTTCAGTCACCAGGCTGTGGTGATGAAGAAGAAGACACTTCTACGCGGTCTCTTCCAACTTTTTGCTCAAATCTGAGGCTGAGATGGCAAGAAAGCGTGTTGATGATGGAACTGAGGTAATGGGTAAGCCTCTCATCCTTATCCTCTTCATTTGAAGTCTTATTACACCTTTGTAATACACCCTTGTCCGTTTCAGAATCGAGCGCATAAGAAAATGAGTACCTGGGCCCGGAGACCCAGAGGCCCATGTCAATTGGATGGTTGGGAAAATTTGAGCCCATAGAATCTCTATATCTGGCATAGGAAGAGATACAAATCTTAGAATTTCATTTTTCAATGGGATGATATTTGTGGATAACATATCCTTGGATACACGTTTGGTTTGTATAAGGATTAAAAAATAGAATGGAATGCATACTACACTTTGATGTCCAATATTTGTTTAAAATAAAAATTATACTGATCCCAATGTTTGTTATTAAAAAAGTATGATAATTTAAATATTATTTAGAAATTATTATATCATTTATCATTTAGTAAGTAATTTTTATTTCTTTATTAATAATATTCATAATTAAAATATTTAAAAATTAGAAATAAAATATTATGTTATGTTAAATATATAAAATAATACATATATTAATATTTATGTTTTTTTATATATTTTTTTTATTCTTTTGTTTTTTGAACTATGATTTAATTTTTCAAACAATTTGTCATTTGTTTTCTTAAATGAGTAATATAAAAAATTGAAATAAAAATTGAGAGGGATATGGATATCCCACGTCTCAAATAGAGATTAATATTATTCCACCTTTATAAAAAGGCAGCGGAATAATATATCTTATTATCTATCCTCTCGCATGGTCCTTGGCACCTTGCCATCATCTCATACTATATGCCATCAACTAGAAGAAACAAAAGCCACACCAGCCCAGCCCAGCCCACATGCACCCATGTGTCCTCACGTCATGCTTGCCCAATGCTGAGCAGAGCACGCACTGCTGTATCTCACCTGGATTCAGTTTGTAGCCCAAATTATAATTTACCATGAAGCCGAGGTAGAAGCTTCCTATATAGGTGGGGTGGTTAGGCTTTAATGTTCGGGGTCCCTCCACGTGGGAAATAATATATTTTTCACAATACTTTTTGAAATAAATATGTTTGAATTATTTTTTTAAATAAAAATATTTATTATATAAAATAAATCTTAGGATTTGACTTCTCCTTTTATATTATAATTAAACTTTATTCTTATATTATTTTCTTCTGTATTCTGTCATACCAAGCACTTCACAAATGCGCTAAGAGTACACTGTGTCAGATCTTTTTCTTCCTTTCTTATCTGCTAGGAGTAAGCGAATGAAATGATCATCAATAGATGAGTTCATATTTAAAGATTGATAATATGAACTCAATTTTATAATACGGGGGATTTCCTGTTGCTTTCAGCCAAATATCTCATATTATTTAGTTCAATACCAGCAATAGGCAGTCTATTTATTGTAGCAACAAAATTAATGGTGAGATTAAATGCCGTGTGAACTTTATTGTCCCTTTTTAACACGAAACATGGGAGTGATTGCGGTCTCCGTCAGGCCAGTCACCACATCCATCTGGTGTCTTTCCTAGAAAGATCAAAGATCCATACGTCTTGCCCCACATGTAAATGGCGATATCGGTGTAGACCCAGTTATTAGAAGTGAATAGTTGAGATTCGATATTGAGGTGGTTCATACTCTTAACTTTGGTATACCGAAATGGTAGGCTAGAGAGTCTCCGCCAGCCCACCAACATAGGGCCAACTTGAAGTTATTTCCGCTGATAAGAGTGGGTGGCTAGTGAGACGATGACGCTTAGCGTCACAATGTGGTGGACGGAAGCTGTGTCACCCACCAATGGTTTTGAGACGATTGAGAGAAACCCAGATGATTTGATGAACCTCTCCACCAATCAGGTTCTAGTGTTGACCTAGTCTTGAATGTTTGTCAATGAAAGCCGCTGACATTGTCAGAAAAGACCATTTGACCCTTCTGTGGCCTGAAAGTCTGCCTTTGACTTTTCGTCCAACAAAGAGCACGAGGAAGAAAAGCGGGCGCTCTGGGAAGCCTCAAGTTCTCCCAAAACGATCAATTTGCCCTCATAAGTCAAAACTACTTAATTATTATTTTTTGTTTTTAGATTTTTTAAAATAAATCTTCCCCCATTATTTTTAATATTACATATATGGTGGATAAATGAGTTTAATTTCGAGAAGTTAAGTTTGTAGCTCGATTAATATCTTTTCAAATGACAATTATTATAATTCTTATATCATATAAATTTAAACAATTCAAAATAATTATATTAATTACTCTAAATTAAAATAGAACTGTTAATTTCTTTATGGTTAAGTTTTATACATCAATTGTAAATTTTACAAATATCTTTGACAAGATTTATTAATCAGTATTTTTGGTTTGATATGATGGGACATATACGAGGTCTGATGTTAAATTTTAAACTAAGTAACATAAAATTTGCATTTTCCAGGAATGAGAACATGGGGTATGACCGCTTTTCCATCCTAAATTTTTTCTTGAAATGAGAAAAATAGTCCAATTCAATCACAATTTTCTAGAAAGTTTTAGACCAACAATGGAGCCTTCGTTCTTCTGACGACTTAGGAATAAGGGCAAAGGGCATGGTGGTCAGTTCAAGCAGCTTGATTTTGACTTTAAATTGTGAGACTGAGACAACAACCACCCGTTTGGTTTTCCTCCATGACCCGCATCTTAGACTTCTTCTTCCCCTCTTCTTTTGTCTCCTCTCTTTTTACACACTCGTTATAAATCCTCTGAAATCTCTTCTTTTGTTTGGGCAGAGTGGTGCAGCCATGGATACCAGAAACAACCCTTGGCTCAAGCTTTCAATTCTCTTCTTATGTCTAACTCTCAAGATCCATCTCTCCCATGGAGGTGACACCATCTCTGGGAACGAAACTCTCTCTGGGGATCAGACCCTTGTCTCTGCAGGTGGCAACTTTGTATTGGGTTTCTTCAAGCCAGGTAATTCTTCATACTATTATATAGGCATGTGGTACAAGAAAGTTTCTGAGCAGACTATAGTTTGGGTGGCGAATAGAGACACCCCTGTCACTGATAATCGTTCTTCACAGCTGAAAATATTGGATGGTAATTTAGTTCTTTTCAATGAATCCCAAGTCCCTGTTTGGTCAACCAATTTGACCTCCAATTCAACTAGCTTTGAAGCTGTTCTTTTGGATGAAGGGAACTTTGTTCTGAGAGTTACTGGGGCTGTTTCAAATGAAACAAGATGGCAGAGCTTTGATCATCCCACCCACACATGGCTTCCTGGTGCCAAGCTCGGATTGGATAAACGTACCAAAACCCCACAGCTTCTCACTTCTTGGAAAAATACGGATGATCCTGCAAATGGGTTGTTTTCCCTCGAATTAGACCCAGATAGCACCTCACAGTACTTAATCCGGTGGAATAGGTCTAAGCAGTACTGGACTAGTGGGACATGGAATGGCCAAATCTTTAGCTTAGTTCCCGAAATGAGATCGAATTATATATACAATTTCAGCTTCTATTCTGATGTCAATCAGAGCTATTTTACCTATTCAGTTTACGATAAGACAATTATCTCTCGATTCATTATGGATGTTTCTGGTCAGATCAAGCAATTGACGTGGTTGGAGTCATCCCGTCAGTGGAATCTGTTTTGGTCTCAACCCAGGACACAATGTGAGGTCTATAACTTTTGTGGGCCTTTCGGAGTTTGCAATGATGATAATACTGATGTTTTTTGTGAATGTTTGACGGGTTTCACGCCAAGCTCTCAAAATGACTGGAATTTGGGGGATCGGTCTGCTGGGTGTAAGAGAAACACTCGTTTGCAGTGTGAAAGCAACTCGCTCAGTCAGCAGAAAGATAGGTTTTCATCTAAGCCTAACATGAGATTGCCTGAAAATCCCCAAACTGTAAATGCTGGGAGCAGATCAGCATGCGAATCGGCTTGCTTTAATAACTGCTCTTGCACTGCTTATGCCTTTGACAGTGGATGCTCCATTTGGATTGATGGCCTCATGAATCTGCAACAGCTTACCGATGGTGATAGTAGTGGAAATACTTTCTATCTGAAGCTTGCTGCTTCAGAGTTTCCAAATTCCAGCAGTGACAAGGGGAAGGTTATTGGTATTGCGGTGGGATCGGCTGCAGCCGTGGTAGCCATCTTAGGCCTTGGCTTGTTCATAATTTGGAGACGACGTAGATCGGTTGGAACTGCAAAAACAGTAGAGGGTTCATTGGTGGCATTTGGATACAGAGATTTGCAAAATGCCACGAAGAATTTCTCAGAAAAATTGGGGGGAGGAGGCTTTGGTTCTGTTTTCAAAGGGAGATTGCCGGACTCAAGTTTCATAGCTGTGAAGAAGCTTGAAAGCATCAGCCAAGGAGAGAAGCAATTCCGATCAGAAGTCAGCACTATTGGAACAATCCAGCATGTTAATCTTGTTCGACTCCGTGGATTCTGCTCAGAAGGTACTAAAAAGTTGCTGGTCTACGATTACATGGCCAATGGTTCTTTAGATGCTCATCTTTTCCATGAAAAGGATTCAGAAGTTTTGGACTGGAAGAAGAGGTACCAAATCGCGCTCGGGACTGCCAGAGGCTTGACTTATCTCCATGAGAAGTGCCGAGACTGCATCGTCCACTGTGACATAAAGCCAGAAAACATTCTTTTGGATGCTGAACTTTGCCCAAAAGTGGCAGATTTTGGCCTGGCAAAGCTTATTGGGCGTGATTTCAGCCGGGTCCTAACAACCATGAGGGGCACAAGGGGCTATCTTGCACCAGAGTGGATTTCAGGCGTAGCCATAACAGCCAAAGCTGACGTCTACAGTTATGGAATGATGCTTTTCGAGTTTATTTCAGGGAGGAGAAACTCAGAGGCTTCTGAAGATGGAAAAGTTAAATTCTTCCCAACTTTGGCTTCAAGCGTGCTAACTGAAGGAGATGATATCCTCATCCTGTTAGACCGAAGGTTGGAGAGGAATGCAGATCCAGAAGAACTAACAAGACTCTGTAGAGTGGCTTGTTGGTGCATCCAAGATGAGGAATCTCAGAGGCCATCAATGGGTCAAGTAGTTCAGATCCTTGAGGGGGTTCTGGATGTGAACCCTCCTCCAATCCCGCGAACCCTTCAAGTTTTCGTTGACAACCAGGAGCAAATAATCTTCTTCACAGAATCATCCTCATCCTCGGGCCAGAGTTCAAAGCCACGCAGCAATGCTTCTACTGCTTCATCTCAGACCAAGAGCGCCGTCTCATCAAGTTCCATTTCAGAAAAATGAGGATCAAGTAAGCAATTTCATATCCAGTTCAAGTAGACCGGTTACTGCATTTTTTTTCCAAGTATGCCTAAGGCCGTATCATGTGCTGATTTTTTTTCGTTTGTGTGTTTGTTTTTGTTTTTGTCTCAAAGCCTAGGGCCACTGTTAGTAAATGGTGGCTGCTGTTTCTAGTTTACATAATTTGTATATTCAACGGAAGCCTTAGCTTCAACAACTCGGTTACCGGGACAGTTTCTCCTGTATTAACAAGCATCATTTCTTCAACCATCTTAAGAAAAATTGTGTAAATTTAGTATCTCAGTCATCTAGAGGAAAAAATATAAAAAAATACTCGTTGAGTATAGAAATTGATGGTCACAACATATTGTTTACTAAGCCTGGGAATTCGATATACAGATTGAGCTTACAGAGACTTGAGATATAGCATGTATTGCTCCGCTAGGGGGAAAACCATTTACAATGTGTTTAACTTCTACTTGAAACTATGTATGAAGTATTCTTCTTTACATGGGATATCAACAATCTTTACCTAGGTTGACTGTGAGATGTGGATATCAGGCTTTCAAAACTGAAACTAACCCTTTCCTGTAGGTTTCTGCTAACTACTTTCTGTTCCCATTATCTACAAAGACCCGAAATACGGTGGCTACTGCTTTAGTGTTTGTGCCTCGCCCTCCATTCTAGTTGTCATCTTCTTTAGAAATCTTTACATGGGAAGACGGATGAAGCTGCAAGTAATTCTGTACAAACTAGGAGAGAAATGGTTGTGTTCTAGAGTATAATACAGAAGGGCACCATCTCAGCATTTCCGGGAAATGAAGAACTCATAGTCTGGCTGCCGGTTGACTGCCTTGACGTTGTTTTTGGAAACACACCCTCTAGCAAATAGCCATGCATTTTCCTGAAGTGTTCTGAGCCTCTCTTTGAGGGTTTCTGAACTGTTGACAAGTTTACTATCTTTTGATGAAGCATCCACAGGTATCTTCAGATCAAACCAGCATTCACCCTGCAAATATAGGAAGTTAGGGGGATATCACACCCATGCCCAATCAATAAATCACAAGCCTGGCGGTTGAGAAAAACAAGCTCAGAAGTAATGCAATCTTTTTGCAAGAGATAATCATAGAGTTGTGCCAGCAGAAATCTCCAGTAAAAAGACACTTTTATTTATCCATTTCCAGACAACATAATCTGCAAGATGAGGAAGTATATCTAATTTGTGCTACAACTAGGCAGGTTGTACCCTAATTTGTTTTGTCATGGCATCATATCCGTGAAGGTTTCTTGTAGTGTGAGCCTGTTAGATCTCATCTTAGATGTTTCAATCCCTTCCATGTGGACCATTTCATTATTTCCAACAGAAATACAAGCAGCTGTAAAGTCCTTATATAGGGAAAAATCAATACTCTACCATCAGCAGTGCTGCAATAACATTTATATCTTCTGTCTCCTAAGTCTTAGCCAATCATCAACACATCTATATATATATTATGTTCACCATATTCTGCATCCCTTAGTAAAGTAGAATAAGTTACCGTAATGTTAAAATACCAGACATGATGTTTGTTTTCTCAGTCTGTGTTCCTGCAGACCGGAGGCCATTCACCATCTTTCAGTTTGGTATATGTTATTATTATTTTTTTATATATATACATAACTGAGAAACCTTCCATGGCCAAGTCCTTCGGATTCTTCATGGGGACTCAAACCTTGGGATGTTGGTTGCACCTGTCACAACTAACATTGGGTAATCGAAGGCATTCAACCACCAACAAAAACTAAACCTGGGACAGTGCACCTCTACCATGCATCCATCATTTACCCTAACCAATTGAGCACACCGATGGGCTTTGGCACATATCAATTATCATAACCGCACATCAAAGTCGGTATAATAAGCAGCACAATCTTTTGTTCATGTCTTGTTTTGTAACCCATGATTGCATTATGAAGACGAATGTTGTCTGTGGATGCTTTTACTTCCATAAGATTAAAGAAACTTAATGAAAACCTAGATATGGTGAAAAAAGAAATATAGAGGGCTTAAATTTATGACACAGTTCATTAGTTCTCAACCTTTCAGTTATTTAAGTTTGGCATTGGAAGAAATAGTCTCATTCTAAAGTTTGCAGCATAATAAATCAAGAGTAGCAGTACTTTACCTGTGCATTGTAGCTTTGCAGTCCCAGCACAGGAAAGACGATACACAACATATTCTCATTGAGAGAATCAGTTGAATTGCATCTTTGAACTAAATATCCAAGTGAATGGTAAGTCAAGAATGATGCACGGAAATTGCCTTCTGGAATTCGATATATAGGATACCAAGCAACTGAAAACCTGAAAGCCATTATCTGTCAGTAAGCTGAAATCAATTTTCCAAGATGAAACAAGTTGATTGAAAACTAATTAGATTAGATTTTCCTAACCAAGATGCAGGATGTAGCTCATGTAGCTTCATGCATGCCAGCTTTGATGGGTCACCAAATGCTTGATGATTGGAATTTCCATTGTTGATGAGCTCCATAATCCTGCAATAAATAAAAGATTAGCCTCTTACCAGTGAAATATTAACCACAGATTGACTATGGGTCAAGAGCAGAAATGATGATTATGCAAGAAAGGTAGGAAGATGAAGAACATTTAAAAGTTAACAAAATAGCTAATGCTGGACAGAAATGGAAAAAATAAAAGCTGAAAAATCAACGCTTTTTCCATTCAGCTCTATGGACATCCACAGTCTAGTTAAATCATAATCTTTCGTCTTCTCTTACTGTTTCATCCTGTTTTCATTTTGGCTCCTTCCTCTTTGTCCTCATGTTAACCTTAAACAACCATGCTAGTGCAATCATTGGCATTCTTTATATACCATCCCAGCTTCCTCATTCATCTATGATAATTTTTTAGATGTATTGTTTCTTGACTGCCCATCATTCTGTTCCATAAATCATGGGTGGCCTCAGATCAGTTCACAAAATTCTTCCTTCAACTTGACAGAAACCAAATGAATACACACCCACTATGGAAGCACTTCTTCCCATCACCAGAAGTGGAATATAAAAAGTAACCTTGTTCTGTTTTAGTTATAGAGGGGTTCAACAAGAGGCCCACAGAAATCCTATTTAACATATTGCTTTCTGTGTTTTGTTTTGTCACTGCATATTGTCCAATAATTTCTACACATTTCACCACTATTTCAACAAAAACCCATTAAAGAAATCCCAAATTCAACAATAAAAATTACCCCACAATTCATTTGTCCATTTGCCACATGGCTAAACTAAGGAAAAACGGAAAAAAATAAAAATTTGAAAAATATTTTTATTAACCAATTAGAATTGCCTCCCAAGATCTATAATTGCTTCAAAAGGTCCAATATACATACATTATTAGACCTCTTGAATAAGAGTCAAAAAGATTTTGTGAAAATTGAAGATTTTTGCATAGAAGTAAGCACTTCAAATTAAAACATAGAAGTTGAAATGCAAATTGGAAGTACCTCAAAATTTGAGGTGTTCAAGATGTGGCCACCATCAGATTGACAGACTAAAGCCAAAGAAATAGTATATAACCACAATATTGATGAGTGCCAACTGTATCATAACAATATGGCACCATCCTTAATTTAAGTGTAAGCTGAAACATATATTCAAATCAACAATATTTAATACAGGAAAGAATAAAGAGAAACAACAATAGAGTAGCAAGAACTTACTTGTTATGCAGTGGCTTTCGTAGCTGTGGCTGCTCAGATTCAAAAAACTCAAATAAAAGCTCATTATTACTTGAAAATGCAGGTAAAGCAATTATACTCAAAGACTCATTTCCATCATATGGGGAAACCTCGAATGAATGGACAAGCTCCTGAGCTGAGTCAAATTTCAGCAGTAATTTTATTTCCTCCTGAATATGCTTCATATCTTTTGCTTCTAGAGAAGGTGCAGAAATCTTGGTTTCAGAAGGAGAATGAGATTCGACTTCTCTTATGTCCTGAATTTCAGCCTCCATGCGTTCTGTACTTTGACTGTTGGAGACTTGTGGGTGACAAAACAACTGAACGGCTGAAAGGAAAGGAACAAAATGGGCATGAAATGATGATGAATCAGTAAGCAGCCCTTTCAGATTTCGGGAATCTTCAGCCTTAACATCCAATCCATAATTTCCTGGCTTTTCATACCAGTTCCAAACAGCATTAAGTGACACATCAGGTATCTGATGTTTGCAGAGGGAACCATGGGAGGGCTGACTAGCTGAGCAATCATCACATTTCTCATATACAAATGAAGAAGAAATAACCGGAGTGGCAGACTGGAGGAGTTTTTCAAATTCTGCAAGCGGGCAGCCTGTAGCAAGCTGAACACTCTCAGACTCTAATTGCAGTCTGTAGGCAGCGTCTAGAGCTTGAACTGCCATTTGTGAGCCAATTGAGAACCGAGTAGAATCCTGTAGTTTATTACTACATGCAGCATTATCTTCAGCAGTTTCAACTTTTTGACCTTCGACTGCCGTATTCATATCTTCAAGTCGTGTGGCTTCACTTTCAACTGAAGTCATGCTGGGATTGCATATTAAGCTTGTCTTTCCAGGGTCACTTAAAGTAGCAGGTTCAGACACTGGAACCTTATGTCCTTCCAGATGGCCATCATTCTCCTTTGAGCATGAAAATGGTGGAGTATCACTATGACCATTAACATCGACAAGACCAGTGCTCTCCAGCATTGATGACTCTTTTCTACCAACAGGAATCCACTTCTTTAAAACCATCTGAGTGGGAACATCTTGCCTAAATTTATCTTCACAAGAAAGCTTCAACTCTGAGGATGCAGGATTTCCTTTTTCACTGTCTACAGAAACATGTGGAGGCCTACATGAGACATTTTCCATCTTTGGAGTCTTTGCCCAGGTGTCTGGTTGGATCTCATTTGATACACCTTGACCTGGTACAGAAAATTTTCTCAAGTTTGGCACATTTTGGGGTACATGGGCAGAAGAAGGACATGAACGTAAACAGTAAGAGCCACCAGTCACAACATTGTGACTATTGTAAATAACTCCTGGCGCAGCATTGGTGTTCTTGTAATGCTGCAGTTCAAATGGAACATGTATTGATTCCTTATGAGAAAAGGCATACTTACTCCGATGCTTAAAGAAGTTTGATTTGCAACCTCTTACTCCCTTCTTGCTGTTGCTGCTATTGTCCTGCATAAATGAATAATTCTGGTTTGCTTTTAATTTTCCACAATCAGTTTCCCCAGAACCCACTTGACTTGAGTGTGAGAGATATTGGTAGGGGCTATCATTTAACCTTCGATGAGCAGCCCACTGGGGATTAACCAGTGCATTCCCATGGATTCTCTTACATATTGCTTGATCTTTATTTCCAATCTCTTTAATTCCATGAGCACTACTACTGTTTGCAGAAGAGGAAATAAAGCAGGTTGGCAACAATCCTTCGCTAGAAAATGAATTCTGTTCAGCCCAAAAATTTTTCTCAAGGAAGTGAACATCTGGCGCTATATGATTAGGATTTGATCTTTTTGCCCCATTGGTTCCACCTTCCTTGAAATCCTTCTGACTTTTCTGCCAGATCAAGTCATTGTTTACCTTACCATTCTGGATACTTGGATGATGACTAGAATTGGTTACTGCATCATTTTGAGATGTCAAAGTATTCAATTTAGGCTCAAGAATTGGTGTGATTCCAAATATTACAGCGCTGGTTGTCAGTTTTGGCATCAACCTTACAAGCCATATCATTGGCTTCGGATTGTATTCAGACGAATGTCTGAAAGAACCACTCTCTTGAAGATGTTCAATAGCACCATTTGTGCTTAGATCTCCAGTTTGTTGCATTCTCAAATTCAAATCCTTGCAGCAAGCATTGGTTTCATAGTCATCACAATTCCAACCATCAGACAGTAAATGACCAGTAGAAGAATCAGAGATCCTACTGCAGAAACAGTCCGAGTCTTTCTTGGTGTTGTAAACACAAGAATCCTTAGTAGGGTCAACCGTATTTTCAGATGCACACAAGGAAGTTTCAACTGCAGAAGGGGGATGACTCTTCAAGCATTTGCCAAAAGCAGGACTACCCACATTTTCCATGGATGACTGATAAGATGCAATTGCATCATCTTGACCATGTTTGCTTGGTCTTGTCTGAGAAACAATTAATTCCAAGGACTTTTTAGCTGGCTTCCCCTTCTTTTTGTTCTTCTTCTTGGAGACCCTTTTAACAGGCTCCTCTTTTTTGGGTGAATCAGCAATCGGCCCCACCATAATGCTTGGAGCAGAGGGATAGGGACCAAAAGACCTTGAAGGATCATTTAAATCACCATAAGCCAGATCAAGGGATCCAGTACAGTTTAGCTTCTCTTTACCCTTGACATCAGGCTTAGGTATAGGCTTTGGCTCTTCTAAAACTTCTGATGTGTGTGCATCACTTAGGACAGAACAGTTCAAAGAATATGTAGATCCACAAACATTGTTCTCCAGAATTTGTTTTTGCTCAATGTGTTGAATTAATGCCCCTGGGAGTGCCATCTCTAGGACATTTATCTATGCAATGTTTTCCACCACACATCAATAACAAATATCAGGATAGATGTCCTGCAGTGAAAATGTAACTGATAAAATGAATGGAAAAAAAGAGGGGAAAACAACCCTAAACATGACTAAAAATTGTACAACTAATGTACATTTAGGTCGAAGGAGACGAAACTCCTTTGTATTAGCCCACAGTTCCAATGCAATTGTAACGTCATATACACGATTTTCCCAAAAAAATTGGGAGGTAATCACAGGCGAGGAAGTTCACAAGGATTTCCAGTACGTACGACTCCTGAAGTTTAAAGATCACTTTTGGGAATGATTTTGAGAGGGGTTAGAAGCGCTTTTTAGGGTTTATACGAGCTTGTTAGTGTTTGAAAGTGCACACCTTATAGAAATGAAGGTGTTTGGCAAGTTATTGTAAATTACTTTTAAAATTTAGAGAATCATATAAAAGTGCGTTTAAGAGTGATTCTAAAAAGCATTTAAGTATTTTTAACACTTGAATGATAAATTTTTCAATATTAGAAATATTTGAGTGTGTTGATAATGATTTACGAAGTGTTTCTAACATCTTTAATATATGAAAGATAAAAATTTTCAAGTTTTAGAAATACTAGAAATACTTTTTAAAATCACTACCAAACGCATTCTAAAAACGTTTCCTAAAATCACTATCAAACGGCCTCTAAAAATAATTCCTAAGCAATCACTTGGGTGGTAATTCTTTTGAAAATTCATTTTTTTTTTTTTTTTTTTTGTGATATGACACTTAACCAAAAACACATAAAAGCATTTTTTTTGGTTTCAATCCAAACAGTAAGTGGTTCTTCTTAAAAGCCTTTTTAATGGAAACCTGTAATAAAGCGCTACAAGCCAAATCGCTTTAACTGGAATTACTCCCAAAAGTACTCCAAAGGAGACCAACTGAAAACTTATACAACCGGAATTGATTGTCAATTTAGGACTGGGACAATGAACTTGTGATCACACGTTTACCAACTCTTCAAGGGCACATTAAGTACGTGACAAAGGTTTTTGAGGGCCTTGCTTACATCCATCTAATCATGATTTCCAAACATCCCTAAGATGCAAGATTGGAAAACGGAAAAATGTTCTCCATACCAAGTCTTGTGCAATTATGTTGCCAAGATTGATGTTTCAGTTTTCTTAGGAAAATAACAGCAGAAACTTATTTTATGCCTTTTTTTGGGTGGGGGGAAATGTGCGAGAAAGAGAATAGCAAGAAAATAATAATAATAATAATAATAAATAAATAATAAATTTAAAATTAATAAGTTTATAACTTTTTTTTTATATATTAGAAAATTATTTTCTTTAGCATTGTTTTTTATTTCCTTCTTTACTAATTTCTAGCAACCAAACATAGCCTTAAACAACTTCAAATTTCTTTTCCTCAATTTTCTCAGCAAACAATCAGAGCCTAAAACTCATGCTCACGGGAACTTTCCTTCTCAATTAATTCTAGCCTAGTTTTAGAAAAACCCTAGATCATCACCTAAGCATACCAAAGAAAAAAAAAATCAGAAATACTCACCCAGACCACATAAACCAAACAGATAAAATTTATCAAGAAACTCTTGAAATCCTTCGAACAAAAAAAAAAAAAAATCTAAATGCCTAATCCATAACTCATCCGCTCCCAAAAAACTAATCGTATACCATAATAAAGAAACCTAAACAAGCCGAAACCTAACGGAAATCAATAATGCAACACCATTATCTTTCCATCAAGCACACGAAAATTAAAGAAAACGCACCACGAAAAATACGTAAACAATTGCAATGAATAAAATCAAAACACAGCCCGTTTGGTTTCCAGGAAACAAGCGCGGGAAAAGAAAAGAAAGGAGACCAGGAAAATGCTTGAAGAACGTGCTTCATTGTGAAGCATTTGCCTGTCTTTCATCCCCTCATTTTCCTGAGAACCAAACGGAAAGATGAGAGAGAGGGAGAGCATACCTTAGAGAGGCAGTATTGTGAGAGCGCGCGATGAAAAATAAAAAGAGAAAAATGGGCTGATTTTTTGAATTTGAATTTTTATATTTTTTACATTTTATTTTTATATATATTTTATTATTTTTGGGTATTGAATGTGCTTTTTTTACATCCTAAAAAACGGTTTTTTTGCAAATTCACCGAATATTTAGAAAATAGCATATTCTAGTCTATGATGCCGCCACATCACTCTTGATATGGTCCACACTTTTCCTGATCATTTTAAATTTAGAAAATTCACTGCTTTATTAATATTTTAAATATATATATATATATATTCCCATTTTTTATAGTAATATGACAGAGCAAGAGAGACCGTTGGGCCGAATCCAGTGCGATGGGCTCAACCGACTCGCCCCACCCAGGGGCTAGTCCAATGAATGGCTGGCCCATCCCGACAGCAAAGCCTAGACTCAAGGTCTGGCCCATTAAGTTTGGGCCATTTTTGTATGCATTATTAATTTATTAGCTGTTTTATTATTTGTCAAAATTTTATCTAAAATTATCATTTTATAGTCAATTTTTACAATTTATCAATAGTTTCCTCTATATTTTCGTAAAACCAATCCATTGATATCACCTAAATATCGGCAATGTTAACTCAATAATGTTGAATTTTGACTTTAGTCATAAAAGAAATAGAAAAAAAAAATAATCATTATATGATTAAATTTTATATTTGAAAACTATATTTTTAAAATTATAATTGGAAGTGATGGCTCATAGTTAAGAGTGATATTTGAGCATTACAAACATCGTGTTCCGTTTTTGTGAGAACACATGAATTCTGTGACATGTATTGTCAAGAGATATAAGTCAAACTAGAAGTAAAAGAAGAGATGAATTTATTTTCAAATATATTAAAGGTTACATAATTGAATTATTACTTTCTAATATCATTAAGTTGACCTTTTAATATAATTAGAGTGTATTTGACAATGATTTTAAAAATTATTTTTAAATTTTCTAATATTTAAAAGATATAATTTTTTAAAAAATATTATAAGAGCTTCCCAAAATATAGTATCTTTTTCTTTAAAATTATTTTAGAATATATATTTTAATTGAAAATTTTAACTCAAACTCAACATCGTGAATAAATGTAATTGCTTAGGCTTGGGCAAAGGTCAATTCAATTTGGGTTGCACTTAATTCAATTGATATCCACATGAAATGTTCCTTAGCCTCGGCTAGATTTCAGTCATTCTCCTAAAAGCTTATAAAATTTGGCTTTATAAAATGAAGCTAAAATTATTTAATAAAGATGAAGCAATTTAGTAATAAGGGGTTATTTTTTTATATTGTTTCTTAGTTTGGTTGATTTACAAAAAGTGTATTTATAGTGTATTAAATAAAAGTGCTAAGAATGTACATCTAAAAATATCGCAATAGGTTAATAGTACATTTGATCGGTTTTTTTTTTAAGTGTTTTTTTCTAAACATGATTTTAGGAGAATCATTTATTAAGTATTTCTTCAAAAAGTAATATAAGTAATTCCATTTTCATTGCTTAACATAACTTTTTGTCCCTTTACCAAAGATGCCTTAAGTGAAGCATTATGCTTAGAGCTTTTTTTAAGCAAAGATTTGAATATCACTTTACGTATATAGGGGATGATTAAAGGCTCAACTTATCTGCCCTTTGAATACCACTTTGAGTAAAGAGGTCACATGTGGACTTGACTTTGTTAGATGGTGAATATAAGCTCTCTTTTTCTCTTGAGTAAGGCGATAAAACCTTGATTGCTTTTATATCTTCTTAATCAGCTTAAGGTTTTATTAATACCTACATAGTGTTACATTAAGGTAGTAAAGTAATTAAAATTATTATTCAATTTAAAATAAAGTTACATAAATCAATGATAATTTCCAAGCTCTAGAACAAGAATCATAAAGTAATTAAAATTTTTATTGAGTAGAAATTATAAGTAAGATCTAGAACCATAACCAAAACCAATTATTGTACTCATTTAAATTGATAATATTAAAGTCCTATTGAGTAAGATACCAATCCTGATAATGGAAAAGACACATAAAGCACATGGATCCACCCAAACATATGGACAAAACAACTAAAGAGGATCTTGCTTCATTAGGTAAATCACAAATGCATATTTTCTAACAAACACTTGAATTAAAAGAAAGGCCTAAAAAACAAAGGCACTAGCTGTTTTTCCTAGTGGGATACCCATAGGTATGGCTTTAAAATCCTAACAAAAAATAATTGATACTAAATGTTAGAATATTTTAATTATTATTTTATAGATTGTTGGGGGACAGAATCCTTCAATGATGGTTTTCTACCTTAAAAGAATGATAAAGTTTTACCCTGTATTTAAGAAGAATTATGCAAAAAAAAAAATGAAGTTAATCAATTATTTTTACAAGAGTTTTTATCTAGAGGAAACTCGTGTGCTAGTAAAATAAAAAATGCCAATAATTTACTTGATAGTGTTTTTAGTGAAAATATTTAAGAAGTGTGTATTTGATAAGAGAATATGAGAATGTATTTGATAGTGTTTTTAGTGAAAATGTTTTCTCTAAAATTATTTTGAAGAGAATCACTTATAAATTGTTTCTCAAAAAAAAAAATACTAAGAGTACGTTTAAGAGTGATTTTAGAAATCATTTATAATATTTTTAATATTTGAATTGTCAAAATTTTTAAATATTAGAAATATTAAAAGTATTTTCTAAAATCATTGTCAAACGAATTTTAAGTAATTTTTCAATATTACAGATGATCTTTTAAATAAAAGTGTTTTTTAAATTTTACTAAACATCTCATTTTTTTTTTCAAAACCGTTTTTTAAATTAAAAATGTTTCCTAAAATCACTATCACTAAAATTATTAATAAAACATGTGCTTTTACATAGATGCAATATTGGATTTTATTTTATTGCCTTTTAAAATAAGCCTTAAAATGTATATAGCTAAAGAGAGATTGGTGGGTTAGAAAGTTCCAAAAACTGCCAAAAACTCTCCACCATATGTTTTCATGCAAAAAAGAAAATGTGGACCTTCAATTTTTTTCATTTTTTATTTCAATTTTCCTCGTGTCATTCTCAACCTTTTGCAATAAAAATAAAAGCACTTCCATCTCTTTGATCCACCTTTTCTTGTCCTAGAATTTAAAAGATGGATACTTAAAAGCCACTTGGCACTTTTTTTTGGTTGAATTTCCTTGATAAAGTAGCAATAACTTTTATCAAATCAATCAACCATATCATTTGTTCATTAAAAAATAAAAATCAAGATTTGTTATATCTTCATAGGCTTGATGTGTATAGATTTCTCTCTGTTTTAACATTGGTAAATTTAATATCACATGTCATGTCAACCCTTTAAATGACTTCTTTTCTTCTCTACTTGTCAACCCTCATCAATAAAATACAAATTATTTTGATTTGTTTGGTCATGTAAATTTAAGATAGCGTAAGGAAAAAAATATTATAAAAATAAATTAAAAACAATTTAAAGTTAATAAATTATATATATATATATATATATATGTATGTATGTGTGTGTGTTAAAAATATTAGATTTATTTCTTATATAAATATTACACAATTTTAAAATATATAAATTTTTTAATGTAGTTTAATTATATTTTATAATTAAACTAAAGGTGATAAAATTATTTTTTTTTATCATTTTTTTCTTTTATCTACTATTTTTCAGGAACCAAACATAACATAAGTTTTTAAAAGAAAAAAAATCAAAATTAATTCAAAGAAATGTTCAATATTAAGTGTATGTTGTTGTATAGATAAGTCTAATACATATTATGGGTTCGTATTACTTAACAACTTAAGATTTTTACAAGTCAAATTAATAATTTAAGTATGATAACGAATGCTTGTTTTATTAGAGATTATGAATTTAAACTTCATTGCTTTTTTTATTTTTTTCAGTTTTGATAGAATATGTTTGTCCAAAGAGATAAAACCTCGTAAGTTTGATGTATATTATTAACTTATCATTATCACAACTAACTTAAGATTAAGTGCTTATATTCCCAAGCATATGAATGAAGAATTGATAACTTTTGGGTCATAATTTCCTTTTTAGTGAACTCTAATTGGACATCAAAAGCTATTGCCATTTGGCACAATCAATTGCAAACTTACCATTTTCATGTACAAAAAGAACACCCTTTTGAGACTTTAACCAACTCCATCCTTATCTCATTTTTGAGACACTGTTGACTGCCCTTTGCACCTACATGGCCTTCTTTTGGGCAACCTTTACCCAAAATTCTATTTGGTAGGGTCCCAACCCTAAGGGCAACCCCACCTGAAAAAGAGCTGAACTTGGGCCCTTTTCCTTCCAAATGAGGTATGCTACAAAAATAATATGGGGGGTAAGAAAATTTTGAAAAGAAGACAAAAAGTAATAAACTTTGGTTAGTGAGTAAATTTGGAAGCACTTACCCTTATAGTGATAGAGCTGAGAACCTCAGGGAAGTACTGAAGTGGAAATGGGTGCCTTAGAGGGTGACAAGAGGAGTGGTGGATGCCCAATGCCAACCCTAATTGCCTTTGAGTCCAAGGTTGGTCTCTATCCTATCCTATGAACAAATAAAGGATAAAGCAAAGCTACAAAAGTTGGGAAGTATAAAAGAGATGGAAAAAAGAAGTTCCATTAAAATACGAAACCAATGGATAATGCAAAATGTTTGCGATTTCCAACCAAAAAAAAAAAAAAGGAACTGAATGCATATCCAATTGGGCATTAAACAAGCTTCACGAGTTGAAGCATAGAAATCAACTACCCCTATACCTATGTGGCATTCACCCACTTGCTGCCACTATTTTGAAGTTTTATTCAACTTTAGAAACCCACAATTAATGATGTTCGGGTCCCAAATCTACCATCTTTAATGGGTATATCCAAGCATTGTGTGCTTCTCATTAATGCATTTATACTGGGAGATCTTTTCATATTATCTTCTGTTTCTCTCATTTACTCCTTTTTTTTTTTTTTTGTCTTTTCTTTTCTTAATTTTGGGGTTTTTGGGATTTTCCTTAACATCTTTCAAGGGTTGAAATGTGTAAACAATTTTAATTGTGTTTTTTTTTCCTTGGAAAAATATAGGCTTGGTATGAGAATAGTTTTTTTGTTCTTCAAAGTATAAAAATATAAAAAATATATTTGACAACAAAAAATTATATTTTATTATTAAGAATACAAAATATCGTATTTTCATAAAATATCTTTTAGTTGTTTTTTTAGTTTTTATTTATTTTTAAAAATTATTTTAAGAAATAAATATATAAATATATAAATATATAAAATGATTAAAAAAAACATTAGATATTAAAATTAATTTTAAAACAGATTTAAATATATTAAAAATAAATTAAAAATATTTTAGATTTATTTTAAAAATTATTTTAAAAAATAATTACTAAATACACCCATAATTTAAAAAAAAAAACATAGAAGAATAACGTTTAGAATTTTGAAATTATAAATGCTTCTAAAATTGAATTACAACTTAAATCCAACCCATACCCTCACAACATTTACCTAAAGTGTACAAGATTATTCTCAATTTTGTATGGCTTTACATAGGAAAGTGCTGGCCATGACTGACCATATTCATTGTTTGATTAATTTCATTGATTACTGAAAAACCCATTGTTTCTTTCTTTTTTTTTTCTTTTTTTATTTAAGAAAAAAATAACAAATAATCCCAACACGCAAAATTTAAGAAAAAGAAAAGGTCTTATTTATTTCTATATATTTTTTCGTTTTCATCTCTGAATCCTCTTTAGATTTTCCTTTCCTTTCTTTGCAACCCAATTTCGTCTCTGTATTTTGGAGAATTATGGGCCCAATGGCACATTTGTTTAGTATATCAATAATGGCAAATTTAAGAAGAACAAAAAAAAATATATATTACACATGTATTTATATGTATATTCATACTTGCATTTCTTGAAAAATTTTCAGATACTTTCTACCAAAAATGCACCAATTGTGCATTTTTTTTCTCTGTGCCTTGGATAGAAAGAAAGAGGGAAAGGAAATGAAAGGCAGAGCTTAGAGAGGAGAAAATAAGGGAGAATTTCTACGTCAAAATTTAATGCAATCTGTGATGATGATTCCTCTGCAGCAGCCCTTCCATTATGACTCTCTTCTTGTAGTCCCACGACTCTACCCTCTCCTGTCGCTTCGACGCCGTCTTCGGTGGCAGGAGGCGGCTGCTCCGGCGAGAGAAACTGCAGAGCCAAATCAGCGTGAAGGCTATCGCAAAGAGCCGACCCCAGAAGACGGTGAGCACCAGGCTTACGAGAAACATACAGAGTCCAGAGTTGAAGCACGACGCGTTGGTCATGGTCTCGTCACGGTTCACCTCCATCGCAGGCGGCGGCTTCGGAGTTGCACCGGTTGGGTTCCGGCTGGAGGACGAGAACGAACCGGAGGAAAGTCGTGAATTGGGGTTGATGGTTTCAGACTGGTTCAGTGCCTTTTCGGCGGTTACCGCGGTTACGACACTGATCCTAGATGACCCGGATCGGAAGCTCTTACTCTGAACAAAAAAAAAAAAAAAAAATCAGTCATTGACAACGGTGAAAAACCAGACTCTGAAGCGAGAAACGGATGAATGAACCAACCAGGGAATTCTCGAACAGCGCGGACTTCAGAGCCTTCGAGAACCGCCGAGAGCTTCGCTTCGGCGGACCACCCAAAGCCTCCTCCTCCGCCTCCTCCTTGCTCTTCACTTGGGCATACTCAAAGACGCCGTCGCCGCCGTCTAAATCGCCGGACTCGAGTTCCACCTGCCGGAAACAGACCAAGAACCGTCTCGAGGCGCTCTTCATTGTGCCCAAATCTAGGGCTTCCGATATTGCATAGAATTAGGGTTTTGCAGTGGCGGAGAACACAAGAGACAGTCGCCTTTGGTGGTAGCGCTGGGTGGCGATCCGTCGCGAAGGGGCGGATTTAGATTCACACAAATGAGAGCCTCTGCGGTTTTATCGGTGCTGCCCGAGGTGACCGTTTGGGAGATTTTAAAAAGAGCTGAGCCGTTGGGCAGTGCAACGGGCAACGCCCGTTCCGCCCGTAGTATAACCTTTTCTTACTTTTAAATTAAATAAAGAAATAAAATATATATATTAATGGTATGTGAATATTGGGTTTAAAAATTTTATGTAAAAATTTTAAGAATTGGTAAAAACTTTAAAGATGGTTTCATCAGAATTTAAATTTGGAAATGAAAATAATGCTTTTTCAAAATAAAGTTCAACGTGTGAAAATTTCATTTTAAGGTGGATAAACCTTGAAATTTTGGTTAAAATTTATTTTCATTATAAATAACTAAATAAAAAAAATTGTTCATCTTGCTTTTATCTTAATTATTTAGAGATAAGAAATAAAAAATATCAAATTCTAAATAAATATAAATTTTCTCAATTTTCCATATCAGTAGAAATTAAATAACTTGTATTTACAATTTTTTACTATCAAAGTAAACTATAAAAAATAAAACAAAATGCAATGTTAAAAATTTATTTTTCAAATAAAAAATAAAAATAAAATTATGTTTAAAAGATCGGGGTGCTGGGTTCGACGGTTCAATCGTCGAACCTTGGGCCGGGCGGTTTTTGGAGAACCGAACGGTTCAACACCCCAACTTTTATTTGGCTAAGTGGGCCACTTTAGTCCACTCCCCCCTCACGGCCCAACATTGTTGGCCTACCCCTTTTTTTTTTGGGAAAATGGACTATAGTCTCTTCCCGGCCCAGCATTCACTGCTCCCACTCCCATCTTGCATAATGGGCCCTTAATCAAGGGCTGAACCATAAGCAGCAACCACTTGGCTTGATTGCCCAACTTGGGTAAAGGGATTTGAAAAGCAAAACTCAACATTTTTCCTACAGGCCGCAGCAAGGGGATTTGAACCGCGAACCACAAGCTCAAAATGAGCATTACTATTCCACTATATATATATATATATATATATATTAACCATTAATACATATATATAAATGAATAAATAATATTATTGATTTTTAATTATATATTTTAAATATTTTGTAATTTATTTTTAATTTTAATAAATATTAAATATATATTATAACGTCACTGGTCCGACCAGTGAACTGATAACTTTTTCGGTTCAATACCAGATTCGGTTTTGAAAACATTGGTTTAAACCAACACCTTAATTAGGTGTTTCGATTATATTTATCAAACTTCTCAAAAAAATAAATACAAATAGATAGAATTATTTGGCACATGTGTTGCAAAAACTTGTTTTTAAAAATTGTTTTTTATTCTTTAATTTAAAACAAAAAATTTTAAAATAAGTTTTAAAAAATATGACTAAATCAACAAGTTCATGTTTTCCTTTTAATTTTAATAATCGGTAAAAACAATTTTTATTTATTTTTTATTTCACTTTATTTTTAAATTTTAATTTTAGAGAACAACAGTCAAACAATGTTAAAAAAATTTTAAAAATAATTTTTTAAAAAAAAACAAAAAATTGTTTTTAAATTACATGATAAAAAAAAAAGTCTTAATTTTTTAAAAGCAATATTTATTATCCATTTTAAAAAAGGTGGTTGGCAACCCATGTTTTTCAACCAGATCACCTTTCAATTGGTTTTGTTTAGTGGATTAGGTTCAATGTTGGATTAAATTAACATAACATATTTGTTGTACCCACTTTACCTTTTTCCTCTACAATTTTTCTTGAAGGATAGAAGAATAAATGATATAAAAACCATTAAAAAAAATAGTTAAATCCCAAAATTCAAAATTTAGAAACAAAATGAATTCAAAATTAATATAATTAAAATTTTAGGCACAATCACATCAATTCATAATTACTACTAATTGACAAAATCTCTACCCTTGCTATTCAAGTTTAAAAAAAAAAAAAATCGATAATATTTTTATTCTCTTAATTTATTCCCATCACCATTTTCATAAATGAAAAGCAATCAAATATTGATAACATTTTATTCTCTTAATTTAAAAAATAATATTTATTTTTTTATTTTATGATTTTTTTTCTTTCTATAATTCACATTGAATTTTTGTAAAATTTTTAAAAAGAAACAATAAAATCCATAACGAGTTGTTGGAGTCTAAATTATCAAATTCTTTCTTCTGTCTTTTTAAAATTTTTAGAGATAATTTTTAGAGATTAATGATGATGCCCTTGGATTGACCACCACCTCATTCCAAGTATAAGTAATCGATTAGGGTTCATGCCAATAAATCAACCTAAAAAAATCTATGTAATATATGAAAAATAAAATTTATTTTTAGGAGATGGTAATTTGTTTTTGTTTGGCTTGCCGGATCCGGAGACTCAAGCCACACACATACATGTGAACCTCTTGTAGGCTTGGGCTAAAATCAAAATCCTTTTGGACCAAAGAACAATGGGCCTTATACAAGCCCAATCAACAAAATATTGGACTAAATAAGGAAGTTGCTTGTTATTTTGGTCTTGACTGGGCTTTGGATACATTTAAAATGTTGTCCCCTCACAAGGTTTCTTGTTAATTGAACTTGATTGACTATCGATAACGTCTTAGAAGTGTTTTGAGTCCATTTAGGGGTGATTCTGGTCAAAGTGCTTTTAGAGCTATGTGGGACTAATTTTGGGATGAGTTAAAGTAAGTTAAATAACTTTTTAGCACTTGAAAGTTTAAACTTGGTTTTTTTTTTTTAATTATTTAGAAAATAATTTGAAGTGATTTTTAGTAATTTTTCTAAAAATCACTCTTTTGTTGTATAATGTTTCCTAAAAATATTATCAAAATATATTTTTAATTAATATCCAAATGATAAGAGATTTCTTTTGAAGTGTTTTCATTAAAAGAGTTATTAACAAAAACACTATAGATGTACTTTAACGAGGATTACTCTCATTGTTTTTATTAGAAATGTTTTTAAAAATAATTATCTACGACTTATTTGGTAACTATTATTGAAAACAGTCCTTTGTTTTTTATAACAAAAATAGTTTATTTATTTATTATTATTATTATTATTTTTAGTAAAAAATAGTTTTTCAACTTAGAAAACACATTTATTAAACTTTTGATATAAAATAAAATTTCAATTTTGAAAGCTGGTTGTTTGTTTAGAACAAAATTGAGGAGTTTTCAATTTTTTCATTTTAGAGGGTTGAAGTACCCAAACTCGGATAGTTTTGTTTGTACCCAAGTCAAATACTCTTGCATGAACTTGAATGACAACTCTTGATTAGTGGCTGTATGTTTGTTTTTTTAGTAGAATAAAAAAAATCAAATATTTTGACTTTTTTATTTAATTAAAAGTAATATATAGATATCAATTAATATAACAAAACTGAACCTATTAATAAAAATTTTTTGATATAAAATAAAATTTCAATTTTAAAAGCTAGTTGCTTTTTAGAACAAAATTGAGGAATTCTCAATATTTTCATTTTAGAGGGTTGAAGTACCCAAACTTGGATAGTTTTGTTTGTACCCAAATCAAATACTATTGCATGAACTTGAATGACAATTCTCGACTAGTGGTGGTGTTTGTTTTCTAGTAGAATGAAATTTTTTTTTTTTTTACTTTTTTTATTTAATTAAAAGTAACATGTTAATATCAATTAACATAATAAAACTGAATCTATTAATAATAAATTCACTTAAATTATGTTGATTAATATCAATTGATGACTTTTAACTTAAGAGAAAAAGTCAAATATTTTAATTTTTTTTATCCAATGAAAAAAAACAAAAAAACAAACACCACAATCAGTCAACCCACTTGGGCAGGAAGTCTCCCCAAAACTTTGCCAACAAGCTTCAATAGATCTTTTGAATGACATGGACGAGCTGCTAGCAACTTCTCATTGAAAGAAAAAAAAATGGACAAGGGACAAAGATCAAGGATCCCTCCACCTATGACCATGTATAGACGAGGACTTGTCCCATCAATATTAAATGGTCAATCTTAGGAACATGCCTCAAATTCAAAGAAGACAATCAATTCTAAATTGAAAGGAGGAAAAAGAACAGAGAACATTTTCTAGTCTATCCTCATTGGAAGCAAGTTCACACCTCCATGCTCTACTCCCAACCTCTAAAGCATTTAATAGGCTTGACACCCTACCCCAACCTCGAAGGCATTCAATAGGCTTGAGTAGTCACCATCTGATATTGTTGGAGTCACAAAGTAGTGAATTAGTGCCTTGCAAAGCCGCACACTCACAAGTATTATGAGAAACAAGTGAAAAATGAAAAACATTTTGGAAATTTTTGCATTAAACGTAAATGTATAAATACCTTTATATCTAAAAAAAATAAGCTTAGGAAACTATTTTTCATATTTGAGTTCCCAAATAAATTTTGTTGCCGAAAACATTTAATGTTTACGTTCGAAAATATCATTAGAAGAGGAATCTTAGTGCTTCGATATAAAAAAAAAAAAAAAGAAAGAAGTACTTAGCCTCTTTGATGGTGTTTTCAATAATGATTATATAACCAAAAAGTGATTTTTACTAGAATCACTTATTAATTATTCAATAATCATTTTAAGTGATTTTCTAGATTTTTAAAAGTGATTTCATAAATTTTCAAATCATTTAATTTTTATAAATAAATACTTTTCAAAAGAAAGTGTTTCTAAGTCTCTCAAAATTACTCCATAACAAATTCTTCTTAGTATTTGGAAACACTTTTCTTTTAATAAAAAAGAAAAAAAATAAAAATTAAATTTAAAAATTTAAATAATCACTTTGATAGTCTCAAAATCACTCTTTAACACGCTCTCCTTAATATTTGGAAGTATTTTTTTTTTAACAAAAAATAAGTATTTGATGAAGTATAAAAATTATACTTTTAAAATTTTTAAAAATCACTAATGATTATTGATGTTTTTTCTTTGTTTAAAATATTTTTTTTGTTTTTTTGTTTTTGCTATATAACATAATATCAAAAACATTGTTAAAAACATTTTTTTTTTTTATGTCCAAATATTAATCAATCGATAGAACTAATTTTGATAGAAACATTATAGAATAAAAGTTTTTACAAGAAAATTGTAATCAGACTTGCAGACAGCAGCAAATGAGGCCCAAAATATTATTTTTTTTGTTAAAAGAAATTAAAAAATTATTCAATTTTATCCATACATGGTACATGCAAGCCTTTGTTGGAGCATGGGCTGGGTTAATAACATGTACAAGAAAATTGGGCCTGGCCATCAGCCCAATCACCAATACCTTGGCCAAGTGGAAACTTGAGAAATGAGCTCTGAGATGTCTAGTATAGACTCTAGAAGCCAATTTCTCTACTTTTATGCTACACTTGAATAATGAAAAGGAAGGTCGAAGGTGAAAAAAGGAAGGAAAAGTAAAAGAGAAATAGAAAATATGATTAAATTTGATAAATAATTTTATTATATTTTTTAAAATATTTCATTATTTTATATATAGAATAAAAAATTTTAAAATACATAAATTTATAACAACCTCATATGTTATTTTCCTTTGCAATTTCAAAGGAAAAACAAAGAAAAGAATTTAACATTTACTCTAATTCTTCCTCTTTTTTTTTTTTTCCTTTTCTTAACACCAACTATGATTTTTATGAAGGTTAAAAGCAACATGAAGAATTAAGCATTGTAGAGCTAAACCAATAATAATAATAATAATAATAAATATTGTCTATGAAGAAAGAAAAGAAAAAAGAAAAGTAAATATGAATTCTAAAGTCATTGCAAGAAGTTCCAAGTTACCTCAAAAATGTTTATTTGGATGCAACTTAGTCCAAGAAAACACCCAAACATGACTTTTGAATGAGAATAACGGGCTTGTTGTTTTGTGCTTGACTTCAACTCTCAATTTATTAAAAATTAAGTTCATAAACAATAATTCTAATTTTTATAAGTTTTAATTGTTTCTGTCAAACATTATTTTTTGCAATGTTCCTTGTTCATTTAAAAACTTAATTGAAATTAGAAAGTCAAGTTATCAAATTAAGTTATTAAGGGTATTATTTGACCTGCTAATTAGAAATCTGACTTTTGTCATATTCCTAAGTCATTTCTTGGTAATTAAGATATCACCTTGACTTGGATTTGTAGGTCAAAAGCATATTACCTTTATTTATTTTTTACTCATCAAATGTGGTTTGAGTTCACATAAGATAATTGAATTCAAATAGATTCTTTCAATTAAACCTAGTTTAGTTATGACTAATATCTAATTTAATTACCCCAGTTTAATATTTCTTGTAGCTTGCTCAAGTTCAACCCCTGTATGTAAATATAAGAAAATAGATAGTATTTTTAAAAATTAAATTTATATGAACACAAATTAATTACACTTAAAAATAATGCTACAATGTTATTTTATATTAAAAAGTCTAAAAAAATAAGTTAATTAATTATAATTAATTATCACCAATGCAATGCAACTCACACTATCTTAATCACCAATTCACTGGACTAGATCATTGAGGCACTAAATTGGGCAAGAGGGTCCCAGACTCTCAAAACCCTTTGACCAATTTAGGGATCTATGTGGAGCATAGCAACTGGTGACGAAAGTAGGAGAAAAAAAAATGAGGACAAGGAATGAAAAGGAAGATAAAAAAAAGAAAAGAAAGGAAGATAAAAAAAAAAAAGAAAAAGAAGGAAAGATAGAAAGGAAGATTAAGCTTGATAATTTTTTTTTGTTTGCCATGGTCTATTAATATTATTCATTTTTATATGGAGAATAAAAAATTTGAAAGTATCTAAATTTGTAAATAACTTTAATTGAATTTGATTTTCCTTTGTATTTTAAGGTAAATTAAACAAGGAAATTTAAGGTTTTTACTGACTTTCCATTTTCCTAGAGCTTTTGGTATTGCATATGAATCCTAAAAGAAATATAGAGAATGCAATACCAGAATGGAACTAAAAATAAAATTTAGAAATAAAGAGATGTTCATTATTCAAAGACTTTGGTTAAATATATATATATATATATATAATAGAAGAATAGAAATAAAAAGATGGCAATGATCTAGAAAATGATTTGTTTTGATGTAAAAAATATAGAAGTTATTAATTTTAAAACTAATATGTAATACTTTCATAATCTCTGCAATAGACATTAGTGAAGGTTTTATTGATGGTCATAAATTGTTTTTCTAGTAATTATTGACTTGAATATGAAAAAGTTTGGGGGAAAAATAGAAGTCTTCTTAAAGTGGTCACCCCGTAAAGGAGGAAATTATTACACATATTTTGTTTGTGAAAAAGTTTTATCAATGAAGAAAGAAAGGAAAAATGAGAAAGAGATTGTGAATTCAAATTTGTTGCCAAACTTGTAAGTTAGTTATTATATTCTCATTACTTGTTCATTTTGGTGCAATTTGGTATAATTAAACCCCCACATGTCATTGAATGAGAATGACAAGCTTCTTGACTTAGCTTCTTGTCATTGAATAAAAAATTTGAAAGTATCTGAAATTTTTAAATAACTTTAATCGAATTTGATTATCCTTTGTATTTTAAGGTAAACTAAACAAGAAAATTTAAGATTTTTATCGATTTTCCATTTCCCAGAGCTTTCGGTATTGCATATGAACCCTAAAGGAAATTTAGAGAGTGCAATATCAAAATGGAACTAAAAATAAAATTTAGAAATAAAGAGATGTCCATTGTTCAAAGACTTTGGTTAAAATGGGAAAATATAAAATAGAAGAGTAGAAATAAAAAAGATGACAACGGTCTAGAAAGTGATTTGTTTTGATGTAAAAAGTATAGAAGTTATTGATTTTAAAACTAATATGTAATACTTTCACAGTCTCTGCAATAGACATCTAGTGAAGGTTTTATCGATGGTCATGAATTGTTTTTTAATAATTATTGACTTGAATTTTAAAAAGTCTTGGGGTAAAATAGAAGTCTTTTTAAAGTGGTCTTACCATAAAGGAGGAAATTATTGCACATATTTTGTTTGTGAAAAAGTATTATCAATGAAGAGAGAGGAAAAACAAGAAAGAGATTGTGAATTTAAAATTGCTTCCAAACTTGTAAGTTAGTTATTATATTTTGATTACTTGTTTGTTTTGATGCAATTTGGTATAATTAAACCCCCACATGTCGTTGAATGAGAATGACAAGCTTCTTGTTTTGTGCTTGACTTAGCTTTAGATTTGTTAAAAATTAAGTCTATAAAAGATAAGTTTAGTGTTTGTAAGTCTCATTTATTTGTGCCAAACATTATTTTAGACAAAGATATCATGTCTAAAGGTTTCTCATTAATTGATTGAAGTTTAAGTGAAGTTAAATAAATTAATATTATTGAGCTAAACTAGTATTTGTAAGTTTTATTTATTTGTGCCAAACATTATTTTTGACAAAGATATCATGTTTGAAGGTTCCTCGTTGATTGATTGAAGCTTCAGTGAAGTTAAAGAAATTAATATTATTGAGTTAAACTACTATATATCAATGTTATTTGATCCATTAAATCAAAATACGATTTAGGTCATGGTCACGAAGTTTCTTAGTAGTTGTCATTTACTTTTTTTTTTTTCCACTTTAAAGCGATAGTTTCAAATTACTTTTGAAAATTTAGGATCTTTTTGTTTATTTTCTATTTGCTAGAACTTTCATGTTATATACAAACCCTAAAAGAGATATAGAGAGTGCAATATTAAAATGGACCTAATTGCTCAAAGATTGGTAAAAAGGGAAAAACATAAATATAAAAAGATGATAATCGCTTAAAAAGTTATTTGTTTTTATGTAAAAAGTATTCAAGTTTAAAATTTTAAAACTAAAATGTAATACTTTTGTCGGCTCTACAACAAACATCTGGTGAAGGTTTTGTCGATGGTCATGAATTGTGTTTTAGTAATTATTGACTCGAATCTAAAAAAGTTTAAGGGAAAAAACAAGTCATTTGAAAGGTTACGCCATAAAGGGGGGAATATATATATATATATATATATATATATATATGATGCAATTTAATATAATAAAGCTCCCGACATGTCATTGAATGAGAATGACAACCTTCTTGTTTTGTACCTGACTTAGCTCTAGGTTTGTTAAAAATTAAGTTTATAAAAGATAAGTTTAATATTTGTAAGTTTAATTTATTTGTGCCAAATGGTATTTTTGACAAAGATATCTTGAAGAATATTATTTTCAACAAAGATATCGTGTTTGAAGGTTTCTCATTAATTGATTGAAGTTTAGGTGAAGTTGAAAGATTAAAATTATTAGGTTAAACTATTATATATAAATGTTATTTGACCTACAAAATAAAAATATGGTTATAGTCATCGTGGGTTAAGTTTCTTAGTAATTCCCATATTCCTTTGACTCTAGACTTGAAAGTTAGCAATATATTACCTTTATTTATATGTTTTTAGTCATAAAAAACAATATGAATTTATTTATTTATGATCATTAAAAAATATTGGATTAAAATACCTACTAAATGGTAATGATAAAATCGTATAATTAATTTTTTTTTAAATACAAGTTTGTCTAATACAACTAAGACAATAATTATGAACTCATAATTTTTATTTAGTTTATATTTTAAAGGTGAACCAAACAAAGAAAATTTAAAATTGGTTGTATATTTGTATTACTTTTTGCAATGTATATAAATCCAAAAAGAAATAAAGAGAGTGCATTATTAGAGTTGAACTAAACAAAATAGAAATAAAGAGGTGTTCATAGACAAAAAAGCTTCTCAATAGAAAATGAGAAATATAAAAATAAAAAAGTAAAAATAAAGTCGTTATAACGGTTTAGAGACTAAGACTAAGGTAAAATTATTCATCTTAGTCTAAAAGACATAAGATTTAAATAATTAATTATAAAACTTACGTATTTTTTGGAATAAACATCTGATAAAGACATTATCGATAATCATGAATCTTTTTAATAATTATTGACTTGGACTTGAAAAAAGAAAATTAGGAAAAGTATTGTTTATATATTGTGGAACAAAGTGTGGCCCCCCAAAAAAGAAAAAAAAAAAAGAAGAAGAATAACGACATTAAAGAAAAATTGAATTTTAACTTGCCAATACTTATAAGTTACTTCAAATATAATCTAATTACTTGGTTGTTTAGATACAATTGGGTATAATAAAACCCCCTACATGATACCAAATGAGACTAACAAGCTTGGTATTTTATGCTTGATTTAGAATTTGTTAAAAATTAAGTTCAAACATTGTTTTTCACAAAGTTTCCATGTTTGAAAGTTCCACATCAAACAATTGAAACTTAAGTGAAATCGAAAATTTTAATTTGTTGGGTTAAACTATTACCCATGTTACCTGACCTATTAAATAGAAACATGGTCTTTGTCTTAGTCGTGAAGTTATTTATTAGTAATTAATTTTTTTTTTTTTACTTGGACTTGGAAGTCAAGAACACATGTTACCCGCTACTCATTTGCCTTTAGTTATTAAAGATGATATAAATCTATTTCTTTATTTTTAACAATCGTGAACAATTGAATTCATATCTCTACCTAATTATGACAATATATTATGAAATGAACAATTTTTTTATTATTATTATTTTTCCTATTACAAGTTTGCGTAGTCCAACTAACACGATAAATTATAAACATAATCTTTGCCGAGATTTTTTTCAACTTTAAATGTGATGGTTTCATATTACTGATATCAACAAAAAAATTTAAAGGATAAATAAATTTGTTTAAAGTAGAAAGAGAAAAATATATAAATAAAAAAATATTATATATGTGAAAAGAAAAAAATTAAAATCATTAACTTAAACTATTATTAATATAACTTGACCATAGAATGGAAACATGACTTTATTTTGGTATAAAATCATTTTTTTGATAATTAGTGGTTTGCTTGACTTGACTTGGGCTTTGAAATTGGAACATGTTACCCTCACAGGTGAAGGATTATAGAAAATAATAGAAGAAAAAAAAGAGAAGCAAGAAAAATACTATACACTTTGGAGAGAAAAATTTATAAAATGAAAACATAATATATTTTATTTTCCATAATAAAAATTTAGAAGATGTAAAGAGATATTTATTTCTTTCTCTCCCTCTCTTTTTAAATTTATTTATTTTTTATGTCAATATAAATTGCCGGTAAGCAAGTAAAGGCTTGAATTAAAATGGGCAAATGGAATCTGCATGTGTGGAAATGCCTCCTTCCTTTCTAGGCAATTCAAAGTCATCTTTTGACTTTCCAAACCTCTATGACCATTTTTAATGCCTTTAGATTGCCTTTATCCGAGTCTATAGATTGCTAAATTCTCAAGCAAATAAATAACAAGACTATAATTTCCTTTTAATTTTCCTTTCCTTGAGGCCTGAATCACGACTCCTTTCTTTTCCTTTTTCTTTCATTTTTTTTCCTACTTTTTAAAAGGAGGATTTTTCCACACCTCATAAACTGATTGAGGTGGACCATTGAACACATGGAATATGATGCAATGATCTTTCACTTCAATATTCAGTATTTATTTAATTTAATTTAATTTATTTGTTTCATTGCAAAATTTTTGCTATTTTAGTTTTATGGATTAAAATTAATATGCTTTGCATTAAACTAAATTATTTATAAAAAAAAAAAAAGAGAAAAGAAAAGAATTAAAAAAATCACAAAAAATAATTTCATCTTTTTTTTAGAAATATGAAATATAACTATTCATAAATTTATTTATTTTTATATTCCCTCCCATATTTAAGCATTAAAAAAATGTGTAAATAATTTTACGAAGGTTATAATGGTTGAACTATCAATTTTCGTACAAACTTAATCATCATGATATTTTACTTTTTTTTCTCAATTTCCTGTTTGTTTTTTTTTTTTTTTTGGGGAAAAATTTCTTTCTTATCATAAAAATGATATGAAAATGTCTCATGGACGGAAAACTTCCTTTTCAGTCACACAGGTGTTATCATGGAGGAAAAAAAAAATCAAAATCAAAATCAAAATCTATGGGTGTCAATTTTTCAAAGGCTCTACAAATCATATATTGCCACCCCCTATACATCTTTATCACTGAATAATTGTCACTGAATAGGGTCCCACAGTTTGGCGAAAAATTTTCATTTCTGTGGCTGGTCTTAAAGGATAATAAAAAGGTTCCACACAAAGTACAGAGACTATCGAGGCTATTCAAATGTACAGTAGGACTGAGTTTGGTGTTCATACAATGGTGTGAAAACTTCTACTTTGGCAGGTTTGATTGCTACGTGCATTTAATAATAAGACTGAAAGGGTCATCTTCCAATTGGGGTCACCCTTAGTTCTGTGCTTGACCATGACTCTTTCTCTATCCCATATGTGAACATATTTGGGTGTACTTTCAACATTATTTTCCCTTTCCAACCTCTTTTAAAAGTATAAAAGTGGCCATGGCTCTTTTGAAATGGACCTACCAATGGGGTTTACTTTTACTTTGAATATTAATTAGTGGTGGGTATTTGGAGTATGTCCCATTTGCTATCTTGTTTTTTTGGTAGATTCCTCTTAAAATTTGAGGTCATTTTTAAAGAATTCTGTTGGTGTTTCTTATTAAAGTGTATAGTTCATCCCTTATAGCCAAGAGAAAGGATAAATGTTTAAAATCAAATCTTTAATGGAACCTTTTTGGTCAAATTTTTAATCTTTATGAAAACTTTAAAATCCTAAACCCAACACATAATGTTTGAGTCTAAATCTATATTTTTACTTTTTATTAAAATAATGAGCAAGAGAAAGGATAAAAGTTTAAAATCGGCGTGCTTCGTTTATAACTTTTTGAATCTTTAATGGAACCTTTTTGGTCAAATTTTTAATCTTTATGAAAACTTTAAAATCCTAAACCCAACACATAATGTTCGAGTCTAAATCTATCTTTTTACTTTTTATTAAAATAATGAGAAGAAAACCAAACATATTATAATTATTGTCATCTTTTTTCTCTTTTTTTTCTTTAAATACAAAAATAAAAAAAACAAAAGGATAATATCATAGTTATAACAAATATCATTGTAATGAATGGGATGTGATACTTATAACAACCATAATGATCCGAAATGTGTAATTGAAAGAAAGAAAAATAAGAATCAAGGTTTTCATTAGTCATTGGGTTGATCATTATAGTTTAAGGGTTAGGTATAACAATAAGTTTAATGTGTTAGGACTTTAAAAATAGGTTGATTAAGTTTTACTTGAAAAAAAAAAGGTAAAAAGAATTATACATCAAAAATATCTTTTTATTAATAATATGAAAGGCTTTCGGGGCTTTAACATATATTATAATAGATATAATTTTTGGTGAAATTCAATGAGAAAGGGATAACTTTTCTAGTGTTAATATAATATTAATTTTTAAAAACATTAATTTATATTAAATTTGATATACATGTGGTTAATAAGATTTGGTTTGAATTTGAAAGAAATTATTGAGTGTAATCTTACCTCCAATTTTATTTAATTTTTGTGTTATATAACAGATTTAGAAAATGATTTATAAATAAAGAGATGGACAAAAGAAGAGTCGTTGAACTTGAAACTACAAGTACTAATGGATTAGAATAATTGATTTTGTCTTTTCAATTCAATGAACCCGTACTTTGTGGAAAATATTGTACTACATCTCTTTTATTTCAAAAATTATTGATTTCACTTTTCATTGAACTTTTTTCTCTCAAATTCCTCTACAAAACTATGATGTCTTATAAATCAGAAAAATGTGGTTTGATAATGAAAATGATAACGAATTTCTTTAATTTTAAAGAACTAAAATAAGAAAATCCTTCATTTTAAATCAATTTCAATTAAAATTTTAGTTTTTTTTAATAATAATGTGTTTCACATCCAATGATGAAAATATCAATAATTACATATAGGTATTTGAATTTTACAAATATATCGGAAATATATCGACGGATGTTTTGATATAAAATATCAATAAACCAAAAATTGATCAAAATATATACATATATATATCGGTATTTAGATTCTATGGATATGTTAGATATAAAATATCGATAAACCAAAAATTGATCAAAATTTATGAAAATGTAATAAAAAAAACTCTTAAAAATGAAATTAAAAGTATAATACACATTTTAAAATTATTTTGTTGAAAAAATTGATATATGTATTATATGATTTGCGATATTAAATTTAATTATATAGTGTTTGTCCATAAGAAATTTGAATTTTGTAAGTATACACTCGTTATGAAGTTAAATTATTACAAATGTACTAATTATGTGATTCAAATATATTATTATATTAAGTTAATTTATTTACCTCTATTGAAAATATATTAATTAATTGTAAAAATATAGTAATTTAAATTTAAATTTAATATTATATCAATTTAAAAATGTACTAAGTTAATTTATTCTCAATATACTATTATTACACTTGAATATCAAAATAAAATAAAATAATTAATTTAAAACTAAATTATTGCAAATGTACTAATTATTTTATTTAAAAATATTTATGATTTTTATTTAAAAATATTGGTACATTTTGATAAAATATTTTTATTTAAAAATATTGATCATTTTATTTATGATTTTATATTTGTTTTATATTTAATTAGTATATAAAATAAATTATAAGATAATTAAAATTAAATTATTTATAATAATTTAATTTTTATTATTTTTTTATCAATATATATTCGAAATGTCAACGATATTTTCTCATTTAGGGCCGATATTTTGATTGTATTACAAATATATCCATGATTACTGATATATCATCGTATATCTCGATATTTTGATACTTGCTCACATCCACCTATCATACATAGATTTACATTCAAGTAAAAGATGCAAATATTTCAAAACCTAGAAAATAGGATTGAAATTAATGACATTTTCCCACGTATGGATGGGAAATTTTTGGCCTCGACAGCCAGACTCTTTGGTCCCACTGTTCAGCTTTTTCCAAGCATCATTCTTGGCCTCAAAATTTGTGGGGCTCTCCATTATAGTTTTTTTTTTTCGATGATGGAATATAGAGTGTGACATAATGACATTGATGTAACCCAACTCCTAAAGTCCTGATTGATATAAATACACGAATTATACTGGAAAATTAATATTTTTTTTTATTCAATTCATTTAGTAATCCCCTTAAAAGTGATATGGACAAGTGCTAGAAGAAGTTTTATAATACCAAGATATCTTTTTCAAATATTAAAAGCACCGTGTAAAACAAATAAAACTCTCCAATGTGAATTCCAATACTTTTATGCATATTTTTATTTAATTAAAATTTTTGTAAACATTGATAATAACCTTATCTTTAATGAAAATATGCTTACAATAAAATTTTCAAATGTAGAATTCAACGGGTCTATTGTTATCTTTTCTATCATTAAATAGAGAAGTTAATTTCGTATTTGGTAATTGTTTTAAAAAATCATTCTAAAAAATAATTTTTTTAAATTATTGTATAATATTTTTTATAATAAAAATCTCTTTGAAAACTTGAAATGTTTTTAACATATTTTTAATATTATTTAACATGTTTTTAAAAAATATATAAATTTTTATATAATACTTTATTTTTAATCATTCTATATATTTATATAATTTCTTTTTAAAGCAGCTTTTATTAAGAAATAAGTGAAAATTAAAAACACTCTATTAAGATAAAAAAAAACATGAAACATGAAAAGGTTTTTATTACTAAATGTGTTTTTTTTTTCTCAAAATAAAAAACTGTTCTCAAGAAAGTTGCCAAACAAACCCAAAAATCATTTCAAAACAAACTCTATCCTTACCTACAAGTCTAATTGTACTTTTGATGAAATTTTCCCAAGTAGATCATTGTGTATATAAAAAAAAATGTGTTATTTCCTTATAGGATCATTGGCATGAATTTATATTTGACAAAGGGAGTGAAGCTAAATCCAAAAACCAGTAGATTAGAAGGAGCCAAAAAAAATTGTGAAACATGCTTGCAATCAAACAGGTTTTGCACATCCACTTTATTGATGTATAACCACATATGAAAAAAGGTAACCTGGGGGTTTCCTAGAAGCATAGGGCAGTCGTCATATGTACATGTTTCAACCTCCCAGTTTACCATTGCGAGTTTAAACATATCTAAGGGAGTTCCGCATATGAATCTTCTTGGAGGTGCCCCCTCAATATTCTAGAGCATGGCATGCAACACGTTTTGGTCATTGAAGTCATAGTGTATATAAATAGCTGACCAGGCTTTGGAGTTCTGGACAAGATCTAGGAAACTACTCCTTTGAAAGAGAGAGAAAAAGAGGGAAAAAAAGAAGAAAAAGAGAAGAGATGGTGAGGACTCCTTGCTGTGATAAGAGTGGGTTGAAGAAGGGTACATGGACTCCGGAGGAGGATCATAAGCTCGTAGCTTATATTACTAGATATGGGTGTTGGAATTGGCGTCGACTTCCCAAGTATGCAGGTAACAAAAAAAGCTCGGTTTTCGGTTAATGGGAGTGGTGGAATTCATGAATATTCATCTGGGTTGGTGTAATTTTGTTCCATTTGTTTCAAATTTTATGATTTTCCTGATTGTTAATCACACCATCCTGGACAAATATGAAATATTTTCTCGGTTCTCTTCCAGATTGATTAGGAAGAATACATTTCTGAAAAGCTGAAAATGAAAATTGTATGGATGGGTAATTGAATTGGGGGTGTGTGGTTGATATCATGATAGCATTCCCCATTTGGCTGCTTGCTGATCAGTAATTTTGCTCTCTTTTTGAAGGTCTAATGCGGTGCGGGAAGAGTTGCAGGCTGCGGTGGATGAATTATCTAAGACCAAACATCAAAAGAGGGAATTATAGCAAAGAAGAAGAAGACACCATCATCAAATTACACGCATCGCTCGGGAACAGGTGATTAATTACTACTTGATCTCAACTTCATTCAAACCTTGGCAAATCCTACTAAGGAATTGTATGGATGGATAGGAAATGATTGATTTTGCGGTATTTTTGTTTTGCAGATGGTCTGCCATTGCAGCTCAGTTACCAGGAAGAACAGACAATGAGATAAAAAACTACTGGCATACCAACCTCAAGAAACGGTTGATTAAGCAAAAGACGGCTTCCCATGAAGCAAACTTCATCTCCAATGGTCTCTCCCAACGTGAAACAAGCCAAAATAGATCTGTTGTACGCCCAATTGCTTCTCAAATTCTTGAAAGCTTCCCATTTTCCCCACAGCCATCCTCTAGTACTGAAACCTCATCCTCAACCACAGACAGTAGTGCTGCAGGAGGTAACAGCAACAACTGTGCTTCATATGATTGCAGCAGCTTGGCTTCCATGGAAACAGTTGCAGAACTCAGTGGAAATTTCTGGACAGAACCATTTTTTGCAGACAACTACTACATACCAAATGATTCCATGGCTCCAATGGTGGACCCAGAGATTTTATTTCATCCCCCACTTTCTGGAGAGCTCTTGTACTCAGATGGTTTCTATAATGGACATGAAGGCTTAAGATATTGGTAAAAGCATTGTAGTCTTAACAGTTTTCCCGGAGGATCATGTGTATGCATGATCGTTTCTCTCTCGCTCTCTCTATATGTATGTATAAGGCTCTAAGAGAAGCAGTCCTATAAATCTATCCTCTCTTTTGGAACATATATGCTGATCAGTCTGTGATATATCTTTCGAAAATCTAACTTTCATAAGATTTAGAATCTAAAAGTTATGTTGGATTTTGTGAAAGGAAATGAAAATTACTTGAGATAGCCAAACTTGTCATCTCTTTCTCTTGTGAAAAAAATTTAGCATCTGTGGTGTTGACTTCCTCCAGGTGCCTTTCTTACCAAAAGTGCTCACCATTTAATTAAGCCACATATACAATTTAACAAGTGGTTTCCGTGGGCCATTCATGAGGGGACAAAACAACATGTGTTGGGCTTTGATTCTTGAAAAGTTTTAACCCATGTTGGCTGCTGGAAAATAAAAGATTTAAAATAAATTAATTAAGTTTTAAGTAGCATATAAAAATAATTTATTAATTTTAATATTTTATTTTATTTTTACTTTCCTTCTCTTCCATTTTTTTTTTCCTTTTGGTTTTCTTTAAATTTTTGTTAGAACTAAACATATCCTTATAGAAAGAAAAGCATAAATAAAGAAAAAATAAAGAAAAATAAAAAATAAAGTTAAAGTCCATAAATTATTTTTATTTACTATTTTAAACTTATTTTATTTATTTTAAGTTATAAATATAAAGATTAAATAATTTTAAAACGTAATTTTAATTATATTTAATTTCTTTTGGAATTTTCTATAAAACAATAAAATATGATAAAATAATTTTTCTTAACATTTTTTTTCCTTAGTACTTTCTAGGACCAAACATAACCCAAGAAAAGAGGGTTAAAAAAAATAAGATCATAATTTGGGAACATTTTCAAAAAAGAAAAAAAATCTTAAAAATTAGTTTTCATAAGAGTTTTTGAGATTTTTTTTAAAAAAATATAATTCTCATTTAAAAATAAATAGTTTTCAATAATAAAATTATATTTGAGACCCTAATATTAAAAAAAATAATAATAATCTTAACTTATTCTTTTTCATGTAAAAGTTATCAAAACAATATGTTTATTTTAAAATTAAAATCACTTCAAATTTATTATAAAAAATGATATATTTTCAAAACAGATTCTTAAAATCTATATATATACATTTTATCAAAAGTTTGTCATAGTATTATTTGAGTTAGAAAATTGTTTTTAAAACAATCTCCAAACGAGTCCTTAATCGAACATAGAGTTTAAGGCAAAAAATAATTTGTTATCTCATATTTGATTTTAAGAAAGAAATACTATGGAAACAAGAAAACACATTAAAAATATTAATTAATTTTAAATTTTTTTTTTCTACTTTCTTTTTCTCAAAATTTTCAATAGCCAAACATAGTGTAGGTTAACTATTTAGGCATCTTCCCTAAACGTTCCTTCACTTTTTTCTTTTTTCTTTTAAAGTACTTTTCAAGAATCATACATAGATTTAAAAAAAAAACTAATTTTGCCCCTATGATATTCAATTTCATGTCTGAGAAAAATAATTCTAATGTAAAAATTATAAAGTGAAAAAGATCCGAGATTATTAAACTTGCATTGCAAATATCCCACACAGTTTTACAACATCAAAAGCTATGGACTTTGTTTAGATTGATGTGATATTTATTTATTTTTACTTAAAATTAAATAATATTTAATAGTGTTAAATATTAAATTATTTATTTTTATTAAGTATTAATAAATAAAGAAAAACTAATATATTATTTTTTTTATTTAGAAAAAGTTAAATATTTTAACTTTTTTTATCCAATAAAAAAATTTATAATAAGTTATAAAAAAATATAAAAACAAATAATATACTTAAAGTCTAGCACCAAATTGCTTTTAACAAAAAATTGAAAAAATCAACACCAACTAAGTTTTTGTGTTTTTCTTAGGCTAGAAGTTGAAGACTTGAAATCCAAGTCTATGCTAAAAGATGGGTTTGGACATAGAAGTCATGTGTTATTAACTTCTACGATAAGTTGTTTTTCAATCTATAAATTCTTTTAATAAAATTTAGTATAGAAATTCATCCAAAAAAACCTTTAAATATTATTCTTAAGCCATCAGTTGACCAAAAGTTTAGTTTTGAAAACAAGTTTCTCTTCCTCGGTGGGAGCAAAAAAATTGTTTTCTATGTTTGATTTTTTTTTTTAAATAGTTTTTAAATTTTTTTCTTTTTTTTAAAAAAAAGAGATATTTTATAAAATAAATATGAGTTATTTTCATGTGTTTTGATTTTGTAAGATGTTTTGTGAAATAATTGAAAGTATGAAGGATACTATAAGACTATGTTTGGCTTTAAAAAAAAATTGAGGAAAAATAGAAAGAAAATAAAAAATAGATTAGAAGTCAATAAATTATTTTTATTTGTTACTTTAAACTTATTTTAATTAATTGGTATAAAGATTAAATAATTTAAAATTGTATAAGTTTCTAACTAGTTTTAATTATATTTGATATTTTTCATACTACACTCAAATATGAGAAAATCATTTTCTTAACATTTTTTTTTTCTTTTCTTAGTATTTTTCAAAAACTAAACTTAACATAAGAATTTTTATATGGTATATAACTATATTTTACATTCACAAAAAAAAAAAAAAAAAAAAAACTACTTTTTGTATTTGAGTTTTTATCAAGCTTTTGTTATTGAAAATAATTATTTTCAAACTGATATTAAAAACAATTTTAAAAAACCTATGACCCTATTTGATAATTATTTTTAAAAATAATTTTATCTTCTACATAAAATAAAAATAAGAATATGCTTGACAATAATAAAAAATATGATATTTTTTTTCAAATTATATCTTTGAGATGTTTTGAATTACTTTCATTTGTTTTTTAAAAGTTGTTTTAAAAAATAATTATCAAATATGAAGAATGATTAAAAATAATAGAATTATTTTTTAAAATATGTTTAAAAACATAGAAAACATATGAATAATATTTCAAGTTTTGAAGTAGACTTTTGCTCTATTTTTAAAAACTCTTCTCAAAACTATTTTTGAAGACACCCCAAATAGAGCTTTTATGGTCTAAATAAGACTAAAAATTTTAGTTTGTGAGTTAATAATGGACATAATTAATTCACAACTTTCCATAAAATAAAGCCATGAATGTATGCCCAAAAACTATAGCATTTTATTATGAGCTAAAATTTAGAGAGCATGTAATTTTCAGTTGCAGCCATGCAATTAAACCAAGATTTCAATGGTCTAAAAAACAAGTTTTCTTGGTCTAGAAGGCAGAAAGTAGAACAAAGGTTTGGTTTTTTTAATGAGGCCAAGAAAGAGACTTGAAACCAGAACCCACGTTAATCTCAGCAATTGTTAAATAATAATAATAATAATAATAATAATAATAATAATAAGAATAAGATGGAAGAATATAGTCAAGTGGTGATGCAATCTACGTCATCCCAATTGGGACATTTTCATTCATGGGCACGAGACTTTGAAAAGGGTGACTTGACTCTAAAGTTGGCCAAACAAGTAAATAAAGGAAAAAAAAAAGGAAAGAGAAAAAGATATTGTATGTTGAAAATATTAATAGAATATGCCATGTGTATTTTGCATGATTCCAACATCTAATTAGAAATATAAATCAATCATAAAACCTCAAATTAAAGTATAATATTCATCACTTACTCGGGGTTGTAGGGCATGAAAACATATTTAGCATCTAGGCACTCTATTAAGCGTTTTGACAACAATTGTGCTCTTTTCTCTGTTTGAGGAGTACTAAAGTCTGCTCATGATATTGTAAAAGGATTAACAAATATAAATTATAATTACTTTTGACAATATGTAGTTGATCATGCATGTGCCTATTATTGTATCAAAACACCAAAAGAAAATTATCATTAGTCATATCCAATCTCGTTCAACATGGGCAACTCATATTAAAAAAATAAAAACAAATGAAAATAAAAGGTGCACACCATAAATAGAAGGAGGTGTAGTTTGATGACACCTCTAAAGATGAAATAATGTATTCACAATCCTCTCTAGATATATATGTTTGAAATTCGACACCAAATAGTGAAATGGGGAGCTGTATTGGGTATGTCTTGTCATTACCAAGACAACCATCCACAAATTTCTGAAAATTTTTAATGACCGAATGATTTTGAGGCTTAGATTTTTGAATAATTGTTACATTCACTATCTTCTTCTTTCCTTTATCCAACACCTATGAAAAGGGAAGGAATGTTAGTAATATTTACTCCTAAACAATAAAATACCAAGTTTCAAGTATGACAAGGCTTGTTGGCCAGTCAAGCTCAAAGCCAAATATTAAATTTAAGTACTAAAATTTTAATTTATAAATATTAAAAGTTATAAGTAATAAAAACAAAAGTTACAAGCTCACTTTTTGTAGTGAACTCACCTTTAAAAAATGAAATTCTATTTAAAATAAAAATGTATGGTAATTTCAAAATCATTTTTGATGAAATAATTTTTTTAAAAATTACACTACCTCTACAAAATGCCTATCTATGAATGGGTAGATTTTACCCCATACATGAACTTCCATAATCAAATTTAAGTATCTTAAATTTCTTTTAGATACGAGTAAAACTCTAATATATAAAATATTGTATACAATATTCTCACTAACATATACTACCTAAAATGTTTTAAATAGGAAAAATAATCCATATATACCTCTGTTATACCATGTTGGCTTGTTGATATGGTATTATTATTATTATTATTTGGAATTTAGTTGTATAATAAAATAACTTACTATTTCATTTTATTTTAGTTAATTTTTTTTTTTTAATAAGACAACAACAAAAAGGGATAGTTATGTCATGTCAATATGTTTATATGGTAGAAAGAAGGTGATTGATACAAGACAACTAATTTATTGTATATTCTCTTTTGGTAAGGAATATTATGTGAAATATTCATTGATATTCTTTTGTGAAAATAGATTTTCATATACTAAATGAGAATTTAAAAATATTTTTATAAATTTTAATTTGTGCATATTCAAATATTAACCACGATCCTACTCTGGGATACACAAGGAAACGAGCGTGAGAAAATTTTCAATATTTCATTAAAATATTTTTTTTAAAATGTCATAAAAAATTAACAAATTTAGGGAAAAAAAAAAGACAGTGTTTTTTAGAACAAATTTTTTGTTTTTCAAAATAAAACAAAAACATAAAATAAAATATAAAAAAAAACCCCAAAAGTTTTTAGGCTTACAAACCTTGTTCAGAAAGATAACGAGCCTGAGAAAATTTGTGGGGAGGGTTTGGCAACCATGAAACCAGAGATAATATCCAGAGAAACTATCAAACCTTTCTCTCCAACCCCACATTCCCAAATATGGTACAAGCTCTCTGTATTTGATCAAATGAGTTATGGCATGTATATTTTCATCATCCTATTCTACACCAACAATGGCGGTGATAACCCAGTTGACTTTTCCCATAGATTAAGTGGGCTCAAGAAATCCCTCTCTGAAACTCTAACTCGTTACTATCCACCAACCGGGAGGATTGGGGATGGTGGGAGTATTGTCTTCCCGGATCGGTCCTTTTAGGGTTAGATACTCTCAACAAAATTCTATATCTCATTCCCATTTAGATACAAATAGAAAAATCATTCTTTTTTTTTTTCTCTCTCTCGTTTTTTAGAAGGGATGAAGATTATATGGTAGTATATTTCAACAAAATTCTATACCTGTCATTCTCACACAAATACATATTAAAAATCATTCATTTTTTCTTGTTTTTCACTTGTTTTTAAGGAATTGGCCATGTGTTTGGTTCAGATTAAAAACTCAATTAATCTACAAGTTTTTTCTTCTATGCTAAAAGTTTAAATCTAAGTTTTTCTTCCATACAACTCAAGAAAACGCAGTTCACAAAAATCATAATACAAAGATGTTGAAACAATCAATATAATGACATTAATGAAAGAAAAAAGATGATAGATCTAAGAGATTTTGGGTTACCTGGGAGTCCACAAAGAGAAGAATGTCGGTTGTGAGCGTGTTGACTATGGGTGAGAGAAAAGGTAAAAGAAGATTATGATTTTATATATAGGGTTTGTATACTGAGATTTTTTGGATTGTGGGTGGCATGTGGAAAAAATGGGCTTTTTATATATTGTGTCTCATTATTAATTCTAAAAGTGGGCTCAAGTGGGCTCATTAAGTTATAATACTTAAAAAAAAATTATTTTATATGATGTCACTTCCCGAAAAATAACACTATAAATATAAAATTAATATCATCTAACCACCTCAATTGAAGATTTTTTTATCTAATGTGTCACCTTTATTAATTATAAACCCTATGGTGTCATTATTTTAAAAGTGACACCATAAATAGTGACACCATAAATTATTTTTGTAGTAGTGTACATTCACAAAAAAAAAAAAAAAAAAAAAAAACTACTTTTTGTATTTGAGTTTTTATCAAGCTTTTGTTATTGAAAATAATTATTTTCAAACTGATATTAAAAACAATTTTAAAAAACCTATGACCCTATTTGATAATTATTTTTAAAAATAATTTTATCTTCTACATAAAATAAAAAAAAAATATGCTTGACAATAAAAAAAAATATGATATTTTTTTTTCAAATTATATCTTTGAGATGTTTTGAATTACTTTCATTTGTTTTTTAAAAGTTGTTTTAAAAAATAATTATCAAATATGAAGAATGATTAAAAATAATAGAATTATTTTTTAAAATATGTTTAAAAACATAGAAAACATATGAATAATATTTCAAGTTTTGAAGTAGACTTTTGCTCTATTTTCAAAAACTCTTCTCAAAACTATTTTTGAAGACACCCCAAATAGAGCTTTTATGGTCTAAATAAGACTAAAAATTTTAGTTTGTGAGTTAATAATGGACATAATTAATTCACAACTTTCCATAAAATAAAGCCATGAATGTATGCCCAAAAACTATAGCATTTTATTATGAGCTAAAATTTAGAGAGCATGTAATTTTCAGTTGCAGCCATGCAATTAAACCAAGATTTCAATGGTCTAAAAACAAGTTTTCTTGGTCTAGAAGGCAGAAAGTAGAACAAAGGTTTGGTTTTTTTAATGAGGCCAAGAAAGAGACTTGAAACCAGAACCCACGTTAATCTCAGCAATTGTTAAATAATAATAATAATAATAATAATAAGAATAAGATGGAAGAATATAGTCAAGTGGTGATGCAATCTACGTCATCCCAATTGGGACATTTTCATTCATGGGCACGAGACTTTGAAAAGGGTGACTTGACTCTAAAGTTGGCCAAACAAGTAAATAAAGGAAAAAAAAAAGAAAGAGAAAAAGATATTGTATGTTGAAAATATTAATAGAATATGCCATGTGTATTTTGCATGATTCCAACATGTTACCGTCTATCCTTCTCAGAACTTGCTCTAGCTCTATTTGCTTCATTTGTTCAATTTTGAAGGCTAATCGTTTATTTTACTATGGTAACATTATCTTTTAGTTTCTAATAAATTTTTTGTTTATAGGTAATTTCATCAAATATATTAAATTATTACAACTATGTTTGGTTCTCGGAAAATATGGAAGGTGTGTTTGGCTCTCGGAAAATTTAAAGGAAAAAAATAAAAGGGAAAAAGTGATCAATAAATGATTTTTATATGTTTTTTCAAATTCATTTGACTTGTTTCCTTCTATTATATAAAGACTAAATAATTTTAAAATGTATAAAATTTTTAGAAATTTTAATTATATTTAATTTTTTTTGTATTTTTTATGATAAAACCAAATATAAAAATTATTTTTTTAACACTTTTTTTCTTTTACTTTCTCAAAACCAAACATAGTTTAAGAAAAAAAAATATATCAAAGAAAGTCAAATATAATTAAAATTAGTAAGAAACTTATATATTTTTTAATTATTTAATTTTAATATAAAATAGTTAAATAAATGAATGAATTTGAAGTATGAAATCAAAATAATTGATCGGTTTGAAATTTATTTATTTTTATTATTTCTACTTTTTCCCTTTATTTTCTTTTCTTTCAATTTTTTGAAACCAAAGGTAACATAAATATCAAATTAAAAATGATCGGGATGGCAAAACTCATAAAAAGATTACATCAATTGAAAAGTTGTTAAGAGTTTAACCATAAGTAATTCCTTAACCATATTATCAAATAAGTGAAAGATTAATTCAATTATGGAATTTGCTTTGCAATAATATGATGTATGTTTACACTACCTATCTCTCTCTCTCTCTCTCTATATATATATATATATATATAAACCTCTTTAATATTATTCATTATTTATAAATCTATTAAATAAGTGCATCGTAAGGATTAAATATCACAAGCATGACCACATTTCCAATCATAGCAAGAAAAACTTAATATCATTCACTTTATTAATTTGTATTACTAACATGATAATAATATTAAGAAATTCAATATAGATTCTCAATCTTGTTTCTCGTCTTTACAAATAGATATTATATTCTTAAATTATTTATTTAATCCATTTTTAATAATAAAAATAAAATAATAATTTAGGTCATGTTTAATAACTGTTTTTTTAAAATAGTTTTGAAAACCGTTTTTTGATTTTTTATAGAACAAATGTCTGTTTGAAAATATGATATATTTTTAACATGTTTTCTATATTTTTAAATATGCTTTAAAGATAACTTTTACATGTAGTGCTTTATTTTTAAATATTTTCTATATTTACATAATTATTTTTTAAACAATTATTGAAAAATAATAAAATACAATAAAAATATGTTTTTAGAAAACACATTGTTTATTGTTTTTAAAAATGAAAAATTATTTTCTATTTTTTATTTTCCTGTTGTCCTTTTTTTTTTTCAAACAACCTCTTTATTTTTTTTTCCCTATAACAAATAGAACAATTTACAGTAATTATTTTAATGTTCTAATACTTTGATATCAAATAATGAGAATTAAATAAATAAAAGCAATTCGTGTTACACAAAAGGCACAACATTCATCGAATGATATAAAGCAAAATATTTACAATAATTATTTTAATATTCTAATAATTTGATGTGAAGTAATGAGAATTATATAAATAAAAGCAATTCGTGGTACACAAAGGCACGTTTATCGAATGATACAAAGCAAAGAACATACTTACGCTTATAGTTGACTAACCTGAATAAAGGATTTATTTTGGGCAGCTTACCTAATGTTTCAATGGTAGTTGTTGGTGGCGAAATTTCCCTGCTATAGTGATTGTCAATCAGCAACAAAATCTCGGTCAACGCATAGTATTAGTCCTTCCTCCTTCTTGCAAAAAGGCGTCCGGATGGGATGTCCGGACGCACCCTCCGATGGTTCTGTTAGCCATGACTCAAGGGATCAAACTTTCAGGTTGGTTTCAGGGAGAAAAACCTTACCTTCCTCTTTGTGTGAAGCCTCTTTTATATAGTGTCAGAAAGCATGGCACCGCTTAGCTAGTGGGTCCCATTATCATGATTGTGGCCCATAGGCAAAGCAATCATGACATTTCTGGTGTCAGAAGGCGGTTGTCAGGAAGGTATTTAGGCGGTGGACGTCACCGCACTTTATGACTTTTTAAATATCGGGAGTGTGTCAGGAAAACAGAGAAGATTTGGGAATGTCTTGTCGAATGTATCTTGCATTAATGATGAGTGACAGTTCAGTGGGCTTGGTCGTCAATGTTGTCAGAGTTATCTTCTTGATATGCGGGCGGAAGTGGATCCGGTGATTCTGCGAATATCCAACGAGCTATGCTGGCCGGGTATGCTGTCACAAGAGTAGCCGAACATGTCTATCCGGGGAAGTTGAATCGTCTTCCTTCTCCATTCGGTGGGAGATGACGGATGTGATATACCTGGAGAAGGTGGAACGTCGCCCAGATCCGGATATGAGATACCCGGCTAAGGTGGAATGTCAGCCGGATATAATGGCGGCTGCGAGACATCCCGGGTGGAACGAGCGATGATTCCCCTGCCCGGGTGGAACTAGCTGTGCTATGTGTCGCAGGAGGATCGTCCGCGTGGCCAAAGGAGAGAGAGACACGTGGCACTTTTTAGTGGGGATCCCACAATGCCCCCTTTTATACCGCCTGTTTGGCTTCGTCAGAAAAGGCGGGATAAAAAATGTTACCTTTACACAATTTCTGTTTTATTTGGACGATGATGATACGTGGCGCTTTCTTGTTTGCGGGAGCTGGTGAGGCGCGCTGACTTTTGAAAATTGTGCCAGAGGGTATGTCGCTTCAGAACTTGGTGCAATTATGTTTCCTGCCGTTTGGGGGGAGTTTTTCGAGGCGTTGCTATCATAAGTGGGGGCCCAAGACCCTCTGTTGATACTTTTCATTCCCTTTCCAGACCCTTGAGTGCCCTCAGAAATTCTTCAGAGCAAGCTCGAAGATGCGATAACTGGTTCTTCCAACTTTTTCCAGAAATCCTTGCGAGGTTTGCTATTCCACTCTTCTCTTCTCTTTCACTTTTGTTGGTTGCGATGCTGCTTGTTTGTCCTTTTTAGAGGATAGATTGGGTTGGTAGAAGCTGTTGGTATATGTTGGTTTTTGTTAGGGTTTGAGGTTTGAAGAGGTCAGTGTTGCGCGGGAGGTTGATGAAGGGTTTCCAATGTATTTCGAGGGTTATTCGTAGGTTTCTTTAAATGTGATGTTGCTGAGAAAATGGCTTTTCTGGCAGGACTGAGTGGTGTCAGTATAGTCTTCGAGTTAAGGTTTTTGGGTTTAGGGTTTTTGCAATGCGACACGCTTGGAATGCGCTTTGACTGGCATTTTTCTTGTAATGCAGGTTTCACGTAATTCACGATGTCTTCAAAGAAGGTAACGGTGGCAACTGGTGCAGCCAAGCAAGGTATTTCAAGCGGGTGAGTTAACCCTACTGATCTCCTAAACGAGAAGGAGTTTCGAGACTGTTTCAGTATTCCAAACGAAGTATCTGTCTGTCTGTTAGAGGGTGATGCCGTGTCGACTGCCAAATCGAAGGATAATTCCATTTGCTTCTCCAAGGAGCAGTTTAACGCGGGTCTTCGCTTTCCGCTTCCTTCACTCTTCAAACAGTTCCTTCATTATACACAGATTCCACTAGCACTGATTCATCCCAACATTGTTCGGGTACTAATGGGTTGTAGCATACTGGATATGTTGTTTAACCTGGATTTGTCCTTGTTGGAGGTACTGTTTGTTTACTCCATCAAGAAGGGAAAAAACGACATCTATAGTTTTGTTGCTAGTTTTCCATCGCTTCAGCTGGTGACCGGCCTTCCTGATTCGATTAAGGGGGCCGCCACAGGACATGTGATTGTTGAGGGTGAATGGACGGGTTCGTCAGCGCATCCGGACAAGAAATTTACTCCCAATCGATCGCTGAAGCACCTAAGTGAGAATAAGTTGTCTCTTGCTCTTTTGTAGTTGCAAGCTTCATAAGATGATTAATCAGTTTTATTTTCTTGGGTGCAGGCAGGGAAAGAAGGAGGAAGCCGGTGGAGTGGGTAGAAAAAGCCTCATTTAACCGTTTGAACAAGATGTTTGAGATTACGGCGGATGAGAGAAATTGGGAAACACTTCTCTCTGCGCAGAATCTTCGTTCAGTTACCCGGGAGCCTCAGACGTATGTACTCAATATCCTCCCCAGATGGCTTCCCAAAGAGGTGGTGACTGGAGAACATTTCCTTCTCAAAGACCTTCCTTTCTACGCGGAAGCACGCGAGGCGGATGCCCAGGCTCGCCAGACACTTCTTAGCGACCGGGAGGAAAGGAGGCAGGAAGGAACTTTACGAAAGGCTCTCGGCAATAAACGCCCTGCGTCCTCTTCTCCTGCTGGTGCCCCAGCAAAAAAGAAGAAGAAGAAGACTCTGAATAAGGGAAAAGAAATAAAGGTCCCAACTCCCCCGAAGGAGTTTGTACCACCCCCTATTGGTTATGAAAAGGAAGTAACAATAAAAGAGCCAGAAAACCCCCTCCCGCCTTCTGTTTCAAGCGGCTCCGGTCATCTTGCGGGCCTAAACCTTTCGGGGCCTTCATTGGCAGCAGACGTTCGGATGATGCTTATGGCTGAGAAAGCGGCCTCCGTTTGCCAGCCTGGCTCCCCTCACCCGGACGAGGATGCAACTGGGGCTTCTTGTGGTGAAACGTTGCTTCCCCCGGCGCCTCCAATGGAAGAAACAGTTCCTGAAGACCAAGGTTTGCCCCCTGGTGAACCAAGTTCGCGCGCTCTTGTACCAGGGAAGAGGGCACCAATGAAGAAGGTATTCTCCCCGAAGAGGGCATCAATGAAGAAGGCATCCGCGGGGATGTTTCAACCGGCTCGCGACCTGACGTCTGGACTTAGTGGAAGGCTTCAGGATCGTTTTGGGAAAACCATTGAGGTCAGTTGCTCATCTGCCCAGGAGGTTCATCCGGCGGAGAGCGAGACAGTGATGGCAGAAAAAAGTCCAACTGACCCGGTTCCGGTTATGGAGGAGGGTTTGCCTAAAGAGACCCATCCGGAAATCCAACCGGCCGCGTTCGTTGAAGGTCCGGTTCTGAGGGATGAGCCACACCACAACGTCCCGTCAGAGGGGCGTCCAGTTGATGATGCAACTTGCACCTCCGCCAGCTCTTTCAGCAGCTATGCGGAGTTGCAAGAGATGCTAAAACAAATTCCCTCTGGCTCAGAGGTTACTTTGCCTTCGGTAAAGATGTTCGAAGCGGCGGAAACGGTATAACTCATCTTTCCTGAGTTTTGGTTTCATATTGATGTGTTTTTCATATGGCTGGTATTAAATTGATTGTTTGTGGGCTTTTTCTACAGTTGATGAGCGCTATTCGCGGTATGGTTCAACATCGCGATCTCTTTACTGATTTGCTGCGGACTACTGATCATATGAAAGCCTTCGTCTCCAACGCATAAGCAATGAAGATGAATTGCGTTCAAGACTGGAACAGGTTGAATCCAGTTTATTCGCCACCCAGAGGACTTCTGAAGAGAGTGCTGAGGCCTTGAAGAAGTCCCAGGACGATAATGAAGCTCTCCGGTTGGAGCTAGCAGAGGTAAAGAGCCTTGAGGAAGCTACAGACGCCCGCCTGCATGAGGCGGAGGATGAGGCGGCTCAGCTAAGGAGGGAGGTGAGACAGTTCCGGATGGAAGCGGCAATTGAGAAAAAACAAAGAAAAGCCTTGCAGTTGCGTTTATCAACGCAAAAAGAAGAGTTGGAGGCTGGGTTTGTTGCGCAAATGGAGGAACTCGAGGCTGAGTTTGCTGTGCACAGGGAGGAGCTTGAGGCGTATTATCAGAAGCAGGTAGACGAGATGTACTTTTTTGGCTACCGTTGCTGCATGAAGAAACACGGTATCAAGCGGGATGTCCCCTCGATTCCTCCGGGTGAGGAGGAAAAGTTGCGCCGCAAACCTCCCCAGTGAAAGCTTTTCTTTTTGTAATTTTTACTACTATTTCTCTTTGTATCTATGGTCCGGATGTCTTTTGTATACACACTCACAATTATTAATAAAACATATTCATTCACATTGTCTTCCCATATTTCTTTCATTGATAATATTGCTTCAAGTTGGCTGCATTCCAAGGACGAAGTAGAGGGGCTCCACTTAAGGTTCGCAAATGGTATGACCCATTTTCGTTGGCTTTTGACACCATATAAGGACCTTCCCAATTGGCTTGAAGTTTTCCGGCTCTTTTTTCAGTCGTATTTTCAAAAACTTTTCTAAGTACTAATGAACCTTCCTTGAAAATTTGAGGTCGCACCTTCCTGTTGTAGTACGCAACCGCCTTTTGTTGATATGCGGCCATCCGAATGGATGCTGCCTCTCTTGCCTCATCCGCCCAATCCAAGTGCTTTGCAAGCTCGTCGTCTTCGTTTCTTTGGCCTTGGATAGTAGTTCGGGCCGTTGGCATACCCACTTCAGTTGGGATGACGGCATCTGTTCCGTATGCAAGGGCAAACGGAGTATTTCCTGTTGGCCTTCCGAGTGTGGTACGGTAGGCCCATAGGACACCGGGTAGCTCTTCTACCCACTTTCCTTTGGCTTTTTCCAACCGTTTTTTCAACGCATTCAGTAAGGTTTTATTGGTTGCTTCCGCTTGACCATTGCTCTAAGGGTATCGCGGCGTGGAATACAAATTTTTGATGTGAAGTTCTGCGCAAAAACTTTTAAAGACAGAACTATCAAACCAAGGGCCGTTGTCGGTTACAATCGCCTGAAGGATTCCAAATCGGCATACTATATTTTTCCAGACGAAACTTTTGACGTCTTTGTCCTTGATGCTTGCGTAGGCTTCAACTTCTACCCACTTACTAAAATAATCGGTAGAAACGAGCAGAAACTTCTTTTGAGCGGGTGTAGTGGGAAAGGGTCCCATGATATCCATCCCCCATTGTGCGAAAGGCCAGGGGCTTGTCACTGAGTTTAACATCTCAACAGGCATATGCGTGATTGGTGCATGTTTTTGGCATTTGTCGCACTTTCTGACATGGACCACCGCGTCCTGCCTCATTGTAGGCCAATAATATCCTTGTGAATGCGCCCGGTGCGCTAGGGTTCTGCCCCCTGAGTGGTTCCCGCAAACGCCTTCGTGCAGTTCGGATAGAACATATTGGATATCTGGTTGGATCAAGCACTTGAGGTATGGACCTCCGAAGGATTGCCTGTAGAGATCACCTCCGATTAGGGTAAAGCGGGATGCTTGTACCCGGACTTTGTGGGCGTGTTTGGGATTTTCAGGCAATGCCCCCGATTGTAAGTAAACCCTGATGTCGACAGCCCAGTCATTTTCCTTTGGGCTCACGTTGCAGACGTGTGATTCAGCAATGGCGGGAGTGATTTGAACATATATTGGTAGCATTGTTGACTCTTTTATGGGAAATGATGCAGCTATTCCTGCCAAGCGTCGGCCTGCACATTATCCCCCCTTGGGATTTTCTCGATGATCCATTCTTCCAGCCGGTTGAGTGTCTCTTGTACTTTTAATGAGTATTTAGTCATGCGCTCGTCCTTTGCCTCGTATTCTTTTAGTATTTGCCCCACGACGAGCTGAGAGTCGCTGTGGATTTTGAGTTTTGAGGCATTCAAAGTGATTGCAAGGTTCAATCCGGATAGGATGACCTCATATTCAGCCTCATTGTTTGAGGCGGGAAAATTCAGACGGATGGATTGCTCCAATCGTTCTCCGGTTGACGTTTTGAGAAGGAGTCCAACCCCTGATCCGGACGAGCGGGAGGCTCTATCAACATACAGAGACCACCAATTATCCGGAGTTGATTCTTTATCTGGGATGCTTGCTTCGGGCAATTCTGTTATAAAATCTGCCATGACTTGCCCTTTCAGAGATAATCTAGGTTGATATCCTATTCCATATTCGCTCAACTCTATCGCCCATCATAGCATCCTGCCTGTTATGTCGGGTTTATGAAGGATATTCCTGAGAGGTTGATTGGTGAGAACAGTTATGGGGTGAGCTTGGAAATAGGGACGCAGTTTCTGAGCGGCTGTGCGCAGCGCTAGAGCAGTCTGCTCCATCCTTGAATATCTTGTTTCCGCGTCGGCAAGCGCTTTGCTGATGAAATATACAGGTTTTTGTTCTCGAGGTGACAAGGAACGGAGCAGGACTGCGCTCACAGCCCAATCGGTAACTGCTAGATACAGGTATAGTCTTTCCCCAGGTTGCGGACTGCTCAGAATGGGGGGTTGGGAAAGATACCGCTTGATTTCTTCAAATGCATTTTGACAGTTTTGCGTTCATCCAAATTTATTAATATCTCTGAGTGCCAGGAAGAAAGGCTTCATCTTGTCTGTGAATCGAGCTATAAAGCGTCCGAGAGTGACGAGTTTGCCAGTGAGGCGTTGTAGCTGCTTCTTGTTTGTTGGTGCAAGCATGTTAGCAATTGCTTTCACTTGATCTGGATTGATTTCGATTCCTCTTTAGGTAACCATGAACCCTAGGAACTTTCCTGAGCTTACTTTGAACGCGCATTTGGCTGGGTTAAGCTTCATGCCATACTTTCTCAATAAATGAAAAACTTCCTGTAAGTGCTGGGTGTGTTCGTCTCGAGTTTTGCTTTTGACTACCACATCGTCAATGTACAGCTCAATAATATCGCCAATCAACGACTTGAAGATCTTGTTCATCAATCTCTGATATGTAGCACCAGCATTCTTGAGTCCGAAGGGCATGACTTTATAACAGTAGAGCCCATGAGGAGTTATGAAGGAAGTTTTTTCTTCATCATCCGGATCCATGGGGATTTGGTGGTATCCGAAGAAAGCGTCCAGAAAGGATAGTCTTTCATGCCCAGAGGTTGCATCTACTATCTGATCTATTCGTGGTAGTGGAAAACTGTCTTTAGGGCACGCGTCATTGAGATTGGTGTAGTCTACGCACACCTGCCATTTTCCTCCCTTCTTTGGGACCACTACTACGTTCGCTAACCATTCTGGATACTCTACCTCCTTAATAAATCCAGCCTCCAATAATTTTTCCATTTTTTCCTGAATGACTTTCTGCCTGTCCGGATGGAATCGTCGGATTTTTTGTCGAACAGGCTTGGAGGTGGCTAATACGTTGAGCCTGTGAGAGGCTACACTCGAAAGTATTCCAGGCATGTCCGAGTGGGCCCAAGCAAAAATATCTCGATTTTGTTGGAGCACTTTTTGAAGTTCAAATTTCTCAGCTGGTGGCAGGAGGGTACTAATGTACGTGAAGTGTTCACCTTCCTTTGATATCCGGACGGTTTCTAGCGGATCTGCTACCGGGGGATCCTTGTCTCCCGGGTGTTGTAACTGCTATTGGTCAGAAGCAGTTGCTCCTTTGGAGGAGTGCTCGCAGTTGGTACTAGGTCCGGCTTCGCGAGCGATCTGATAACATTGTCGAGCAGCAAGTTGGCTTTCGTAAAGATTAACTTGCCCATCTCGGGTAATGAAGTTGACCCTTTGATGATATGTGGATGGAATGACTTTCATTCCATATAACCACGTACGTCCCAAGATGGCATTGAAAGGAGATAAATCCTCAACCACAGAAAACAAAACGTTTAGGATGACTGGCCCAGCATAAACCGGCAGTATTACATCTCTGAGTGAGGTTGTGGAGGAACCATTAAATCTGGACAGGGTTCTTCCGGGATTTTCTAAGATGGAGGGTTCAAAGCCCATTCGTTTAATGACTGCCACCTGCAACAAGTCTGCAGAGCTGCTTGGGTCGATCAGGATTATTTTCACCTCATAGTCTCCCACCCCTAATGTTAGGACGAGAGCATCTCGGTGCGGCTGCAACACTCGGGTTGGATCTATAGCGGGGAAGACAATGGTTCCATCTATGGGATGGATGCTCCCAGCGGCTAATCCCGGTCGGATGGAGCTCACGTGTTCCCGAACTGTGGCTGCTCGTAGCAGTCTCTGCCTTTTCCTTTTGGAATTGTACTCGTCATCCAAGGGTCCTCCGTATATGTAGTTGATCATTGTCCTAACAGGAGCTGCTGGGGCGCGTGGGCCTCGGTTACGGGGAGATTCTTCACCTTGAGGAGCTGGTCGAATATATTGTTTCAAGTGACCTGCCTTCAGGAGATCCTCCACCATGTAACGGAGGCTTATGCATGCTTCAGTCGTGTGCCCGTGATTTTTGTGGTATTCACATATTTTGTTGCGGTCCCTTTCTGAGGGGTTAGATCGTATTGGCACTGGCCATCTGAATCCGGGCAGATTGCGGATTATAGGAAGCAGTTTTTTGTATGACTTGGTGAGAGGTGTTTGAACGAGTGGTGGGCACCGCTCGTCTTGCCTCCGGTTGGATGTCCCAGGATGGCTGGGTGTTTTGAAGCTTCTGGTGGCTTCATTTTTAGTGGCTTGGCCAGTTATCAGGACCGACTGTGCAGCGGCACGGATGTCGTCCTCTAACATGGAGTATTTATTCGCACGCCGGAATAACTCGTCCATGGTTCTGGGAGGTTTTTTAGCGAGAGACTCGAAGAAGGGGGTCCCTGGGCATATGCTCCGCTTAAAAATTTGGAGGATTGCATCCATGCTGTACGATTCGACTTGTAGAACAGCTTGTTTGAAGCGCTTAACGAACTCTCTCAAAGTTTCATTTTCTTGCATTTTGAGGTTCTGCAGGGTGCTGATATTCTGCTTATGTCTGGTTGAGCATAAGTATTGCCCCACGAAGACCTCGGACAAATCCCGAAAATTGTCAATCGAGTTTACGGGCATTCGGTGGAACCATGAAAGAGCCTGGCCTTTCAGACTGGCTGGGAAAACCTTGCACAATAGCATATCATTCCCCATGTCAAGGGTCATGAGCTGCCGGTAATGCATTATATGATCAAAGGGATCGATGGACCCATCATATGCGGAGAATTTCGGGACGATGAACCCTCGCAGGGGTTCATATTTAACGATTCGAGAGCTGAAAGGTGTGGAGAGCATGTCATCCAAGCGCCTGCTAATAGAGCCTAGAGGGGCTGTACGCGAGAGAAGTTTGCCACCCTGCACCACTAGGGGGTGGGCAGCACGTCTTCATAGAATAGGTGAGCTCGAGGGCTCGGAGTATGCATCCAGTGGTATGGTGACGTGATGCCTGTTTTTGTAGGGTGTTTGGGGTCCCAGACGCGCGTACATGGCATCAGATAATTGGGGCCTCCTCTTACGTCGTCATTTGGATGAGACTCGGGTAGAGCTTGAACTTTCGTCTCATCGGACATGGTGAACATGCACTAGGGTCTGACTAGGCCCTGCTTCCTGCGGCCCGAGGGTTGGGCTCGCTTCTCGGGGGAATGGAACTCCCTGGCTATGACAGGGGTCCTGCCCCCGCTGATAGTGCTGAGGTTGGGGAGAGCTTCTGATCCTCAAGACACTGTTTTCTTTCCTGAGTTTCCTTGTTTCTTGGAGCAGAATTTGCATCTGCCGTTCATTCTCTCGCTGTCGTCTTTCCATGGCGTCCCGCCACTCGGAGTGACATTCGACACCTTTGGCTGAAGCACGACTCCTTGAGGGTGAAACCATCTTTACAGTTGGAAGGTATAGGATTTACTAAGTAGAGAAGACGGTTCCCACAGACGGCGCCAGTGTTGGTGGCGAAATTTCCCTGCTACAGTGATTGTCAATCAGCAACGAAATCTCGGTCAACGCATAGTATCAGTCCTTCCTCCTTCCTGCAAAAAGGCGTCCGGATGGGATGTCCGGACGCACCCTCCGATGGTTCTGTTAGCCATGACTCAAGGGATCAAACTTTCAGGTTGGTTTCAGGGAGAAAAACCTTACCTTCCTCTTTGTGTGAAGCCTCTTTTATATAGTGTCAGAAAGCATGGCACCGCTTGGCTAGTGGGTCCCATTGCCATGATTGTGGCCCATAGGCAAAGCAATCATGACATTTTTGGTGTCAGAAGGCGGTTGTCAGGAAGGTATTTAGGCGGTGGACGTCGCCGCACTTTATGACTTTTTAAATATCGGGAGTATGTCAGGAAAACAGAGAAGATTTGGGAATGTCTTGTCGAATGTATCTTGCATTAATGATGAGTGATAGTTCAGTGGGCTTGGTCGTCAGTGTTGTCAGAGTTATCTTCTTGATATGCAGGCGGAAGCGGATCCGGTGATTCTGCGAATATCCAACGAGCTATGCTGGCCGGGTTGTCACAAGAGTAGCCGAACATGTCTATCCGGGGAAGTTGAATCGTCTTCCTTCTCCATCCGGTGGGAGATGCTGGATGTGATATACCTGGAGAAGGTGGAACGTTGCCCAAATCCGAATATGAGATACCCGGCTAAGGTGGAATGTCAGCCGGATATAATGGCGGCTGCGAGACATCCCGGGTGGAACGAGCGATGATTCCCCCGCCCGGGTGGAACTAGCTGTGCTACGTGTCGCAGGGGGATCGTCCGCGTGGCCAAAGGAGAGAGAGACACGTGGCACTTTTTAGTGGGGATCCCACAGTAGTCACCTAATATGCTACTCCATTTGAGATTTGAAAAATAATTTGTTACTAAAATCAATATTGGCAGCCTCCAACTCCGTCAATTGCACACCATTCAATATCGAGTACAGTTTTGTTTTGTTTTAATTATTTTAATGTTTTCTTATTTTCTTTCTGGTAAAAGAAGCTTCCTCGAGATGTAGGAAATGAGTGCATATGCACTGAATATGGCAGTGCTAGTCATAGATGGATTTTTTTTTTTTTTTTAATTTAATGTTCCATAATTCCAAAAAAAAAAAGATTTAATATTATTATTTATTTAAATAAGCCATATTTGTTTAGAAAAGAGAAAAAAAATTGAAATATATATGGCTCAAGTCGATGACTTTTAAAAAAAAATGGTTTTTTTTTTGTTCTTCTTAACTAAAAAAAACCCATATTTTATAACCATAAAATATATTTTTTTTTAGGAAAAAACATATTTTTATTTTTAAAAAATAATAATTATAAAATATGGATAATGATTGAAATAAAATACAATATATAAAAGTTATTTGTAAAGTGATGTTTGTTTTTTGATTGAATTAAAAAAATCAAATATTTTTATTTTTTCTATTGAGTTAAAAGTAATTTATTGATATTGATCAACATAATTAGAGTAAATTTGTTTTCGATAAGTTCAATTTAATTATAATGATTGATATTAATATATTATTTTTAATTTAATAAAAAAAGTAAAATATTTTACCTTTTAAAAGTTTTTTCTATTCAGTTAAAAAATAAATATCATCTAAAACATATTTAAAAATATAAAAAAAAACATCAATAACATTTTAAGTTCCTAAATATAATTTTGTTTTACAAAGAATTTGAAAAAATGTTTTTAAAAATAGTTTTATGAAGCGTTTTCAAAAACTCTTCACAATAGGACCTCACTATAACTATTTTTTTTTTTTTTAGTACATCTTAATTATCTCTTGGAGATATAAAACATGGTTAATTTTGTGAGAGAAAATAAGGTATTTGTTATTTTAGTTTATAATTGGCTACCAAACACCTTGAATATAATTATTTTTTAAAGTGGATAATAAAAATATGATCCTTATTACAAGTATTATGGAAAGTTTGAAACTAGGGAAAAAATAGAAAAAGAAAAGAAAAAAGTGGATAAAAAAATAATAGTTTTTTTTTGTTAGGTTTTATTAATTTTATTCATATTTCATATAAAAATAAAGAATTTAAAATATATAATTTATAAAAATTTTACTATATTTCATCTTTTCAAAATTCTTCGGAGGTTAATAATTTTTATGTTCAACAATCCAAATATCATATGAGTTTAATTTTATCTAAATAAAGTATCACTTCTCATTAAATATTATTTAGTATTTATAAATCTATTATATGAGGTTATTAACCAAACCACATACAAGTAGAAAATAAAGAAAAATATGAGATTTTTAATGTGATTGGACAATCAATATGATCGTAATATTCATGAAGTGTATTAACACTCAATAATTCACTAATAAAAAAAAAATGACATAATGATGAAGTTTTCGAAAAACACCTCTCAATTGAGATTGTACTTTCTTAATAAAATCTTAAAAAACATAATAGGGTTAAATATATAATGAAGATAAACTCGACCCGACATCTTTAATCATAATTATAACAAGTCCCTAAATATAAATATTATGATGAAATATATAATTGTAACTTTTTTATAATATTCTAATAACTTGATGTGAAAAAAGAAGCAATTCTTCTTACACAAAATGCATAACATTTTTTTTCCATAGTACTTTCTAGGACCAAACATAACCCAAGAAAAAAGGGTTAAAAAAAATAAGATCATAATTTGGGAACATTTAAAAAAAATCTTAAAAATTAGTTTTCATAAGAGTTTTTGAGATTTTTTTTTTTAAATAATTCTCATTTAAAAATAAATAGTTTTCAATAATAAAATTATATTTGAGACCCTAATATTAAAAAAAAAAAAAAACTTAACTTATTCTTTTTCATGTAAAAGTTATCAAAACAATATGTTTATTTTAAAATTAAAATCACTTCAAATTTATTATAAAAAATGATATATTTTCAAAACATATTCTTAAAATTTATATATATACATTTTATCAAAAGTTTGTCATAATATTATTTGAATTTTAAAAACAATCTCCAAACGAGTCCTTAATCGAACATAGAGTTTAAGGAAAAAAATAATTTGTTATCTCATATTTGGTTTTAAGAAAGAAATACTATGGAAACAAGAAAACACATTAAAAATATTAATTAATTTTATTTATTTTTTTTGTCTACTTTCTTTTTCTCAAATTTTTCAATAGCCAAACATAGTGTAGGTTAACTATTTAGGCATCTTCCCTAAACTTTCCTTTACTTTTTTCTTTTTTCTTTTAAAGTACTTTTCAAGAATCATACATAGATTTAAAAAAACTATTTTTGCCCCTACGATATTCAATTTCATGTCTGAGAAAAATAATTCTAATGTAAGAATTATAAAGTGAAAAAGATTCGAGATTATTAAACTTACATTGCAAATATCCCACAGTTTTACAACATCAAAAGCTATGGACTTTGTTTAGATTAATGTGATATTTATTTTTTTTTACTTAAAATTAAATAATATTTAATAGTGTTAAATATTAAATTATTTATTTTTATAATATTTTATTTTTATTAAGTATTAATAAATAAAGAAAAACTAACATATTACTTTTTTTATTTAGAAAAAATTAAATATTTTAACTTTTTTTATCCAATAAAAAAGTTTATAATAAGTTATAAAAAAAATATAAAAATAAATAATTTACTTAAAGTTTAAAATCAAATTGCTTTTAACAAAAAATTGAAAAAATGAGCACCCACTAAGTTTTTGTGTTTTTCTTAGGCTAGAAGTTGAAGACTTGAAATCCAAGTCTATGCTAAAAGATGGGTTTGGACATAGAAGTCATGTGTTATTAACTTCTACGATAAGTTGTTTTTCAATCTATAAATTCTTTTAATAAAATTTAGTATAGAAATTCATCCAAAAAAACCTTTAAATATTATTCTTAAGCCATCAGTTGACCAAAAGTTTAGTTTTGAAAACAAGTTTCTCTTCCTCGGTGGGAGCAAAAAAATTGTTTTCTATGTTTGATTTTTTTTTTTAAATAGTTTTTAAATTTTTTTCTTTTTTTTAAAAAAAAGAGATATTTTATAAAATAAATATGAGTTATTTTCATGTGTTTTGATTTTGTAAGATGTTTTGTGAAATAATTGAAAGTATGAAGGATACTATAAGACTATGTTTGGCTTTAAAAAAAAATTGAGGAAAAATAGAAAGAAAATAAAAAATAGATTAGAAGTCAATAAATTATTTTTATTTGTTACTTTAAACTTATTTTAATTAATTGGTATAAAGATTAAATAATTTAAAATTGTATAAGTTTCTAACTAGTTTTAATTATATTTGATATTTTTCATACTACACTCAAATATGAGAAAATCATTTTCTTAACATTTTTTTTTTCTTTTCTTAGTATTTTTCAAAAACTAAACTTAACATAAGAATTTTTATATGGTATATAACTATATTTTACATTCACAAAAAAAAAAAAAAAAAAAAAACTACTTTGTGTATTTGAGTTTTTATCAAGGTTTTGTTATTGAAAATAATTATTTTCAAACTGATATTAAAAACAATTTTAAAAACCTATGACCCTATTTGATAATTATTTTTAAAAATAATTTTATCTTCTACATAAAATAAAAATAAGAATATGCTTGACAATAATAAAAAAATATGATATTTTTTTTCAAATTATATCTTTGAGATGTTTTGAATTACTTTCATTTGTTTTTTAAAAGTTGTTTTAAAAATAATTATCAATATGAAGAATGATTAAAAATAATAGAATTATTTTTAAAATATGTTTAAAAACATAGAAAACATATGAATAATATTTCAAGTTTTGAAGTAGACTTTTGCTCTATTTTTAAAAACTCTTCTCAAAACTATTTTTGAAGACACCCCAAATAGAGCTTTTATGGTCTAAATAAGACTAAAAATTTTAGTTTGTGAGTTAATAATGGACATAATTAATTCACAACTTTCCATAAAATAAAGCCATGAATGTATGCCCAAAAACTATAGCATTTTATTATGAGCTAAAATTTAGAGAGCATGTAATTTTCAGTTGCAGCCATGCAATTAAACCAAGATTTCAATGGTCTAAAAAACAAGTTTTCTTGGTCTAAAAGGCAGAAAGTAGAACAAAGGTTTGGTTTTTTTAATGAGGCCAAGAAAGAGACTTGAAACCAGAACCCACGTTAATCTCAGCAATTGTTAAATAATAATAATAATAATAATAATAATAATAATAAGAATAAGAATAAGATGGAAGAATATAGTCAAGTGGTGATGCAATCTACGGCATCCCAATTGGGACATTTTCATTCATGGGCACGAGACTTTGAAAAGGGTGACTTGACTCTAAAGTTGGCCAAACAAGTAAATAAAGGAAAAAAAAAAGGAAAGAGAAAAAGATATTGTATGTTGAAAATATTAATAGAATATGCCATGTGTATTTTGCATGATTCCAACATGTTACCGTCTATCCTTCTCAGAACTTGCTCTAGCTCTATTTGCTTCATTTGTTCAATTTTGAAGGCTAATCGTTTATTTTACTATGGTAACATTATCTTTTAGTTTCTAATAAATTTTTTGTTTATAGGTAATTTCATCAAATATATTAAATTATTACAACTATATTTGGTTCTCGGAAAATATGAAAGGTGTGTTTGGCTCTCGAAAAATTTAAAGGAAAAAAAATAAAAACGAAAAAGTAATCAATAAATTATTTTTATATGTTTTTTCAAATTCATTTGACTTGTTTCCTTCTATTATATAAAGACTAAATAATTTTAAAATGTATAAAATTTTGATAAATTTTAATTATATTTATTTTTTTTTTGTATTTTTTTTATGATAAAACCAAATAAAAAAATTAATTTTTTAATACTTTTTTTCTTTTGCTTTCTCAAAACCAAACATAGTTTAAGAAAAAAAAATATATAAAAAAAAAATTTCTTACATTGATTTTACCATGAACAATACAAAAGAAAGTCAAATATAATTAAAATTAGTAAGGAACTTATGTATTTTTAAATTATTTAATTGTAATATAAAAGAATTAAATAAATGAATGAATTTGAAGTATGAAATGAAAATAATTGATTGGTTTAAAATTTATTTTTTATTATTTCTACTTTTTCTCTTAGGTTGATTCAATTATGGAATTTGCTTTGCAATAATATGATGTATGTTTACACTACTAGCTACCTATCTCTCTCTCTCTCTCTCTCTCTCTCTCTCTCTCTCTCTCTCTATATATATATATATATATATATATATATATATATATATAAACCTCTTCAATATTATTCATTATTTATAAATCTATTAAATAAATGCATAGTAAGGATTAAATATCACAAGGATGAACACATTTCCAATCATTGCAAGAAAAACTTAATATCATTCACTTTATTGATTTGTATTACTAACATGATAATAATATTAAGAAATTCAATATAGATTCTCAATCTTGTTTCTCGTCTTTTCAAAGTACTTATTTAATCCATTTTTAATAATAAAAATAAAATGATAATTTAGGTCATGTTTAATAATTGTTTTTTAAAACAGTTTTGAAAACGACTTTTTTATTTTTTTTATAGAACAAATATCTGTTTGAAAATATGATATGTTTTTAACATATTTTCTATATTTTTAAATATGTTTTAAAGATAACTTTTACATGAAGTGCTTTATTTTTAATTATTTTTTATATTTACATAATTATTTTTAAACAATTATCAAAAAATAATAAATAACAATAAAAAAATATTTTTTGAAAACACGTTGGTTATTGTTTTTAAAAATAGAAACTATGTATATTTTTTTTCTAATTGTTAAACCTGTTTTCCCTTTTTTTCAACTGTTTTAAAAAACAGTTGCCAAACAACCTTTTTTTTTTTCCTATAACAAATAGAACAATTTACAGTGATTATTTTAATGTTCTAATACTTTGATATCAAATAATGAGAATTAAATAGATAAAAGCAATTCGTGTTACACAAAAGGCACAGCATTCATCGAATGATATAAAGCAAAATATTTACAATAATTATTTTAATATTCTAATAATTTGATGTGAAGTAATGAGAATTATATAAATAAAAGCAATTCGTGGTACACAAAGGCACGTTTATCGAATGATACAAAGCAAAGAACATACTTATGCTTATAGTTGACTAACCTGAATAAAGGATTTATTTTGGGCAGCTTACCTAATGTTTCAATGGTAGTCACCTAATATGTTACTAAAATCAATATTGGCAGGCTTGGCAGCCTCCAACTCCGTCAATCGTACACCATTCAATATCGAGTACAGTTTTGTTTTGTTTGAATTATTTTAATGTTTTCTTATTTTCTTTCTGGTAAAAGAAGCTTCCTCGAGATGTAGGAAATGAGTGCATATGCACTGAATAGTCATAGATGGATTTTTTTTTTTTTTTTAATTTCTTTTTCTATTGTCAATCCCCTCTTAATGTTCCATAATTCCAATAAAAAAAAAAAGATTTAATATTATTATTTATTTAAATAAGCCATATTTGTTTAGAAAAGAGAAGAAAAATTGAAATATATATGGCTCAAGTCGAAGACTTTTTTTTTAAAAAAATGGTTTTTTTTGTTCTTCTTAACTAAAAAAAAACCCATATTTTATAACCATAAAATATATTTTTTTAGGAAAAAAACATATTTTTATTTGTTTTAAAAAATAATTATAAAATATGGATAATGATTGAAATAAAATACTATATATAAAAGTTATTTGTAAAATGATGTTTGTTTTTTTGAATGAATTAAAAAATCAAATATTTTTAATTTTTTATTAAATTAAAAGTAACTTATTGAGACATAATTAGAGTAAATTTGTTTTGGATAAGTTCAATTTAATTATAATGATTGATATTAATATATTACTTTTAGTTTAATGAAAAAAGTAAAATATTTTACCTCTTAAATATTTTTTCTATTCAATTAAAGAATAAACATCACCTAAAACATATTTAAAAATCTAAAAAAAAAACATTAATAACATTTTAAGTTCCTAAATATAATTTTGTTTTACAAAGAATTTGAAAAAATGTTTTTAAAAATAGTTTTATGAAGCCTTTTCAAAAACTCTTCACAATAGGACCTCACTATAACTATTTTTTTTATTTTAGTACATTTTAATTATCTCTCGAAGATATAAAAACATGGTTAATTTTGTGAGAGAAAATAAGGTATTTGTTATTTTGGTTTATAATTGGCTACCAAACACCTTGAATATAATTATTTTTTTAAGTGGATAATAAAAATATGATCCTTATTACAAGTATTATGGAAAGTTTGAAACTAGGGAAAAAATAGAAAAAGAAAAGAAAAAAGTGGATAAAAAAAATAATAGTTTTTTTTTGTTAGGTTTTATTAATTTTATTCATATTTCATATAAAAAATAAAGAATTTAAAATATAAAATTTATAAAATTTTCACTATATTTCATCTTTTCTAAATTCTTCGGAGCTTAATAATTTTTATGTTCAGTAATCCAAATATCATATGAGTTTAATTTGATGTAAAAATAAGTATCACTTCTCATTAAATATTATTTAGTATTCACAAATCTATTATATGAGGTTGTTAACCAAACCACATACAAGTAAAAAATAAAGAAAAATATGAGATTTTTAACGTGAATATGATCCTAATATTCATGAAGTGTATTAACACTCAATAATTTACTAATATAAAAAAATGACATATTGATGAAGTTTTCGAAAAACACCTCTTAATTGGGATTGTACTTTCTTAATAAAATCTTAAAAAACATAATAGGATTAAATATATAATAAAGATAAACTCAACCCAACATCTTTAATCACAATTATAACAAGTCCCTAAATATAAATATTATGATGAAATATATAATTGTAGCTTTTTTATAATATTCTAATAATTTGATGTGAAAAAAAGAAGAAGCAATTCTTCTTACACAAAAGGCACAACATGCAAGCCGAAGAACATTCTTATAGTTACAGTTAACTAACCTGAATAAAGGATTTCTTTTAGCTAGCTTACCTAATGTGTCAAGGGTAGTCACCTCCTATGTTAGTCCAATTGAAATTTGAAAAATAATTTGTACATTAAAATATAAATAAAATCAATATTGGCAGGCTCCAACTCCATCCACTGTAACTCATTCAATATCGAGTACTTTTTTTGTTTCTGAATTTTTTTTAGTAAGAGAAGCTTCCAATAGATGTAGGAAATGAGGGCATATTGTCACAGGATGCTTCAAATGACCCTCCCCATGGGCTTATATAGGAGAAGGGAAGCTTCTGGAGACTCCTGGAGCCATCTACACTAAGCCATTGGTGGGAAGAGTGTGGAAGGTTCTAGAAATGCCTAGAGATGTCCACACATCTCTACACTATGGTGGAAAGCATGAGAGAAGTCCAGGGCTTTCTAGAGAATTCTAAAGATTTCTTGTACATAAGGATGTACATAGATTAGTGTAGGGAGTTCTAGAATATTCTTGATTTGTAAGGAACCCTCCAAGGTTTTAGAGAGTTCCCTTGGTGCCTATAAATAGGTGAGGGCCTCATTTGGCCAGGGCACCACCCAAATCACTTCCTAACCAAGCAAGTGAGCATCCAAGCACTTGTAAAGGCTTCTTTGAGCAATAGAAAGTTTCCATTATTTAAGGAGTTGCCTACCAAGCTTCTTAAGCTTTTGAGTCGCGAGTGTCTTAGCCTAGCAAGCTAAGCATTGGGAGGAAGGCTGACTTAGCAAGATCAAGTGTCTTGGCTTGTCTAAGTGCCGCACGAGCTTAGTAAACGACTAAGTCCGTGACAATATGCACTGAATATGGTAGTGGCAGTTATAGTTGGATTTTTTTTTTTTAATTTCTTTTTCTTGTCAATCCCCTCTTAATGTAGCATAATTCCAAAAAAAAAAAAAAAGATTTAATATTATTATTTATTTAAATAAGTCATATTTGTTTAGAAAAGTGAAAATTTTTTGAAATAGATATGGCCTTGTCGACTCCTTTTTAAAAAACATGTTTTTACCTTTTTATTAAAAAAAAAAAAACATATTTTATAATAAAAAATATGATATTTTCAAAAAAATATTTTTTAACTGTTTTCAAAAAAAAAAAATTATTTTTTTTTAAAACATGGATAATGATTAAAATAGAGTATTATATATAAAAAATTATTTTAACCATATTTAAAAAATAAAAAAAATATGTTAATGAAATTTTTAGTTCCTAGATGGAATCTTGTGTTTCAAAAGCATTTGAAAAAATGTTTTTAAAAATTATTTTCAAAAATAGTTTTATGGAACCTTTTTGAAAACTCTTCACAATAGGATCTCACTACAAGTAATTTTTGTTTTTAGTCATTTTAATTATCTCTTGGAGATATAAAACATAGTTAATTTTGTGGGAGAAAATAAGGTATTTGTTATTTTAGTTCATAATGCGCTACCAAACACCTTGAATATAATTGTTTTTTAAGTGGATAATAAAAATATGATCCTTATTACAAGGATTATGGAAAGTTTGAGAGTAGAGAAAAAATAGAAAAACAAAAGAAAAAGTGGATAAAAAAATAAATAATAGTTTTTTCTGTTTAAGTTTCATTAATTTTATTCATATTTTATATAAAAATAAAAAAAATTATACAATATAATTTATAAATTTTTTACCATATTTCATCTTCTCTAAATTCTTAACGACTAAATAATCTCTATATTCAATAATCCAAATACCATACAAGTTTAATTTGGTGTAAGAGAAAAATACAATTTCTCATTAAATAAGTTTTACACCTTAGACAAAAATAATTCAATCAAATGTAGTTTTTTAAATAATTTTCGCTCAAATTACATATCTTATTTTACTCAAATTACGTATCTTATTTTAAATAGTTAAAAATCTATATATATATATATATATATATATATATATATATATATATATATATATATATATATATATATATATATATATTTTGTTTTGAATAGGATGACATCTGAATATGTGTGTACACAAATAAGATAAAAATATAAAAATATAAAAAATGAGACCTAAAATTATATTTACATTCACGATACATTTTGAATAGAAAACAAAAAATTACAATCCACTAATATAATCCATTATTTTTTGGTATTGTAATCAGACTCGTCATAAATCATATTATTCTTAATTATGCCTAATTTAAAGTTCTAATATAAAATTTTCGATCATCATCAAGTCACAATGCCAACTGATTTCACATCCAGCTTGAAATGAATTAAAAATAATAGTCCTACTGAACGCGTAAGTACAAAATATTAATCAATTTTACCGAGTATATCTGACCGAGTAATTCAGCGTTGACTGAATGCGCACGTGGTTCAAAAGGCTGAAAAAATCGTTGGTGTGAATCCGTTTACTTCGGGTCTTTCTTCGTCTTACTCGCTTCGATGTCTGTCACGTGCGCGACCCCACTTTTTTAATTGAATAATATCCTAGCTGTCTTTTTAATATGGAAAGTCACTGTTAAATCTTTAATTTATGATATTTACGTCATCCAGTGTGCGTCAGGGAAGAGAACGTAGTGTCTAAGCACTGTCCATGAAACGTGGCAGAAGGAGAGGGTCTCCAATTTTTTAGTAAAACTGTGAATATGATGGGAGTATTAGCGTAGTGAGGCGCGCATATGGGTAGATGTGTTCCGTCATGTCGACGGTTGTGATTGGTTTAGACGCATGGATGGCCAGCCGGTGCATTGCATCAAAGGTTGACTCCAGCTGCAGCACTTTGGTCCTTGTCGTCTTTTTGTTTTTAATTTAATACAAGTGTTTGAAAAAAATAATTTCACAAAATAGTTTTTAAATTTTATTTATTTTTTTATTTTTAAATATATGTTTTTCAATTTTTTTATTTATAATGTTTTATTTTTAATTATTTATTATATTTATTATTATATATTATTTTTAAAATAATAATCAGAAAATTTTAAAAAAATATTTTACCTGAAGTATAAACGTTGTAGGCAGTTGATTCAGCAACGCATACCACTTAATTCTCATTATGGCAGCAATCAGAGTTGAAATTTAGATTTATCAACTTTTTAAATAACAAAAATCCTTCATATTTTGTTTTATCTATTTATATAAACAAGAAAAATCAACATTCCTTGCATCTCTCCATGGTTGAATCCAATCATAAAACAACAAAAGGAAAAACAAAATTAATCTGATGAGTCAATTATGGGATGCCCAGAAAAATTGGGAACAAGAAAGGAAACAAAAGAAAAGAAAAGAAAAGAAAATGAACTTGGTGGATGAGGGCGCAACATGAGGCTTGTAGTACTGATGCACTGCATCAAGGATTATCCTCAAGTGTCTTGGTCAATTGAAAAAAAAACAACTTTTAATGAGGCTGATTATTGATTGACATTTGACTATTTTCACATTTCATGGCATCTTCTTGAAGACAGTAGGCCCATCAGTGAAGTTTTATAGTTGATATACTCAGTGTAAACTGTTTGAATACACGTTTTGATTTCAAACTCTCTGAAGTATAAATTGAACTAGGTTCGTTTCCTGGCCCTTACTTCCAGCTTGCAGATAAGATTTTCGGAGATCAGAGATGGTGAGAAACCCATGCTATGATAAGTATGGCAGAAAGAAAGGAGCATGGAGTCCTGAAGAAGATGAGAAGTTAAGAGCTTATGTTCAAAGATATGGCCATTGGAACTGGCGAGAACTTCCCAGGTTTGCAGGTAGGAAACCATTTTCTTTCCAGGAAAAATTTCCTGGGAACCAAGATCAAAAGGGTTTGAAGTTGAAGGAGAATTTTTCTTGGTTTTTCCTTTCTTTTTCACATTTTTCTTGTATTGGAACGGCCCTTTCTTGGATTCCATCAATGAATTCTAATTTTGGTTTTGGATTTCTTCAGGTCTCTCGAGATGTGGGAAGAGTTGCAGACTGCGATGGTTGAATTACCTGCGACCTAATGTTAAGCGAGGAAACTACAGCAAAGCAGAAGAAGAAACCATCAAGAAATTACACGCAGAGCTTGGGAACAAGTATGTTAAATCACAAGCTAGCTTTCGAAAATTTGAGAACTAGTAATGGTTTTAGAATCCTATATGGAGATCCCCTTAGTCTTTAGCTCTAATCTCTCACTAATATCCATTGCTATCGGGTATTCAATCCAAAGAAAATTACAGAAACATCTTTGCATAAATGATTTTTTTCTTTTTTCTTTTTTTCTCCCTAGAAAATGTTTAGTGATCAAATTTAAGAACTATACTAATGGTTCTAACTCATATATTTGTTCCCTTTCATTGATAGATGGTCTGCCATAGCGAAAAAACTACCAGGAAGAACCGACAATGAGATCAAGAACTACTGGCACACCCACCTGAAGAAAAGGGAGAGGCAAAATCCGGCCAAGTCTCAAGTGGTTCAGCAACCTCCTGGAACTTCAAAACGGGAGGGTGATGATCAGAAGAGAGAACTGGAATCAGAAAATATTCATGCAGATGCTCCGTCTCACTATATTTTAGAAAGCTTCTCAAGGTCCCCGGAATCAGAATCATCTTCCAGCGAGATCTCCACCTTGAGCTTTGATTATACGCCAGCTGTGAATGAAATGAACTGGTTTGCAGACGAGGGTATAGCTTCATCAGAGACATTTGCAGAACCCAATGAGAATTTCTGGACCGAACCCTTCTTAACAGACGATTCCTACACCCAGTATTATTATCCACCCATTAACGCCTCTCTATATGACTCATACTGCGACAATGACACAGATCTGTTCCCGGATATTTGGTCAACAAGCTAGTTTGTTTAAGCTAGAGAGTCATATATATGTAACCAGGTATGTAGTTTACCCGTTTGGGTACTTCTGATCTATGGATTTGTGAATAAAAGAATAGAGTGATTCGAGTTTTGATCATCTATGTTCAATTTTATAAGCTAAAGATGTACATACTTGTGTTTCAGATTAAGTTATGCCTAATTTTATGTGCTAATTAGTCTCCTGATCAGATTTTCGTCTTGTGTTTGATTCTGATATGCCTAATTTTGCCTTTTAAGTTCAGTTTTTTGGCCTTTCCTGGCCAATCTGGTCTTCATTATGAGGTTCTTCCATTGCTTGATCATGTGGAGGTTTCTGATTCTCAAGAACTTAATTGTATGAGAACTTTAAAGAAGCATCTCACAAAAAAAAACCTAGGGTTTCTACAAGAGAAGCCAAGGTCTAAAACACACAATGACAACATGAAATAATGAATTAATGGATCAAGAAGTAAACTGTTTCTAGCATCTATATGATGATCAAAAGAACAAAACTAGTTTGGATTACATTATAATGTTGAAATGAAGAACATGAATCCAATTAGAGTAGAAAGAAAAGTAAAGGTCTGTTTGGAGAATTGATGTTCTTAAAAAATGTCTTTTGAACTTGGAAAACATGTCTGGCAACTTTTTTTCTGAAAACAATTTTTTGTTTTTGAAATTTGTTTTGAAAGTATTTTGTAGAATATTCTAAGAAATGATTGAAAATATGGAGAATATTTTAAATACTTTTTCATTATATGCATCTTTAAACAAAAATAAACTGAGAAAACTGTTTTTCATATTTAGATTCCTAAATAGAATTTTGCCTTTAAAAACAACTAAAAGCTATTTTTAAAGACTCTCATTAAAAGCTATCGTTTTGAAAATCTTCAAAAGATCTTAAGGGTTGATTTGGAAGTTTTCAAAACAAAAAACAAAATTTTTTAGATATTTTATGGAACAAAACTATGTTTGAAATGTTCTCAACTCGTTTTATATATTTTTAATGTTTGTTAAAATTATTTTTTATTTGTGATATTTTATTTTTAATTATTTTTCATAGTAGTATAATTATATTTTAAAATAATCCTAAGAAAAGTTAAAATGAGTGAAAATAATTAAAATATGTTGTCAAAAAACACATTGTTTTTAAAAATGGTTATCAAAAATCTGTTTTGAAAATAATTGATAATCAAGAAAGGTCTTTGTGAGTCCACATCTGTTTCTGTTTCTATTCTTGTGAATGCATATTCAAACCTACTGTAGAGTGGGAACTTAGACTAGAGAAGGGTATTTTTCCAGTCAATATACTCTAGAATCTTTTAATGTGTGGAAAAGTAGCTTGGTTTACAAGTGGTCCTCCTTTTTCAAAAATGAATAGGACCCTGATCCGTTTTTAAAGTTAAAGTTAAAAGTTAAACCCACCGAACTCAAGAAATCCAACTTTTGAATTTACATCATCAACTCAGAAATTAATGATGCATTAATTCATAATTATCATAAAAGAAATTAGACCGATATATTGTATGTTGAATTATGAAGCCGTCAAAATCAATTTTATTACACTTCGCTTTGAATGCTTTTAAGATGTTACGTGTCGGGTTTTCATATTCATATATACAAAGGCTTTTGAGAGTTTTACTATTATACTTATGTTTTTTTTAATTAATGGATTATATAGTGTTGGTATACTCTTGTATTTTTCTTAATTTTCTACTAGGTCTTGGTTAAGTATATATATATAAAAAGAAAGACCCAATAAATATAAGGGAATAAAATAACAGCAAAGCTTGGAAACAGGTACTGACAGGATCATATAGTACACAAAGAAATCTCTTTGAATAAAACAACATAGTTTGAGGAGGAGAGAATCCAAGAGTACTTCCAGTCCTTTGAGTAAAATTAAGACAGTGTTATAGGAAAATCTGAGAGCTCTAGTACTTCCAAACAATGTACGTACCTACCTAGGATAATCAAAGATCAAGAACCTAATCAAGAATTGTATATAGTTCTTCATCATCGATCGAATCATTTGTTTCCGACCCAGGATTATATGTTTTTGCCTCAATCAAACCCTGCCTTATGTTTAAAAGTATATCTACCAGAAGTATTATGATCAATAAAAGTGTTACAACATGAAAGCACTTTCAGGATGATCACTTTTAAAAGGGAGGCCTTGAGGATACCACGTTGGAGAACCATTTCAAGAGAGTTGATTCCAAAAACAAATAGCTGGCAAAGGGCCTCATGGCCCATCCATGTGGGCTTTGACAAGGCCCATACTCATCGACCCCAGCATAGAAGAAATCAAGAGTAAATGCCAAAGCCATGGCCTTAGCTCCAGCGTAGAAGAAATATGAGTCCGTTTTGCAGTACTTTTAGAAGGTAATTTTAATATAATAAGTATTTGTAAAGGAAAATAAAACGCTTGACAAAAATTTAAAAATATTTTAAAAAATCATTTATAATACTTCTTAGAAAATATTTGATAAATGATTGTTTTAAAAGCATTTCTATAAAGAAATACTTCTATCAAATCCAATAATGTTTATTTTTTTACTTAATTCTAAATGAAACTTAGTTTAACTTAATTTTAAATTCAACTTAAATGTTTATTTTTTTATTATTTTCTTTATGTTAAGTATTAAGTATTAATAAAATAATAGTTTGGGTTGAGATTGCGTTTTAATTGTTTCAAAATTTATTTTTAGCATTTAGTAAAAAGTTAAATATTTTGATTTTTTTATTCAACAATTTTTTTTTTTAAATAAGTAATAAGTAGAAAAAAAAAAGTTAAATTAAAAAATCAAATACTATATAAGTGCATTTGATATTGTTTTTTTTTTCTTCAAAGTGGTTTTAGTGATTTTTGGGAAAATCACTTATAAAACGTTTCTCTAATAAGTAACATAAGTGATTTTTTAATTTTTTAAAAAATTTATCAAATATTTTATTTTTTAGAATGAAAGTGCTTTTTTAAAAGGGAGAATTGTGTTTTGGGCCCACTTGAGTCCAAAAATTAACATTTGGTCCATATATCATGCATATTTAAGCTTAAAACCCAAATAAAGTATGAAAATTAAGATGAAGTATATTGTCTTTCATTAATCCCTAAAATACCCTTAACCCTTACATAGACACAAATGAGCATGAATTTCAACTTTTTTTATGTTTTTTTTTTCTTTTCTATTTTTTATTAAGTATTACTCATTTATATATTTTTTTTCTTTTTCTTCTAATCTATATTTCTATTTTATGTCAAATAAAAAGTAATAATGTTTTTTGGTTTTTCATTTTTAAAGATATTGAATTTTTTTGCTCTTATTATAAGCAATGATAAAATTTTTGGGATTTTTCATCCAAATATTTTTTATCTTTTAGTTTAATTTTCATTTTTTATTTTAAATTTATAATACCCTTTCATTTATATTTTTCTCTTATTTTTAATTATTTTTTATATTTTCTACATTAACCATATTTAAAAAAAATTAAAAATTGACTATCACTTCACTTTATTATATATATATCCTTTTAGCTTTTTAATTTTTAATATTTTTATTTTAAAATTTTTAAAAAGATAAATTTATTGAAAAAAATAACTAAGATAGGAAGTTTTAATATTATATTAATAATTTTTCTTATCTAGATATACTAATGCAAAGTATTTTGACTCACAACAAGAAAATTGTCAATACAATTTTTTAGTTAAACTTTAGAAGTTAAATTTCAAATAAAATATATTATATAAAATTTTATTTAAAAATTATTGAAAGTGGTATTTAATTTTTTTTATTGACTTTCAAACTTATTTAATTTTTATCTTGAAAGGTAATAGAACATGTTTACAAAAAAAAAAAAAAAAAAAAAAATTATTTTTTCATTTTTTTAAATAAATGAGTATAAATATATTCAAAGAATTAAAGATAATCTTAGTAAAAAATTTGATAAATATGATTATAATTTTAAATATGATTTTTTATTTCAAACTTATATTATTTCTCATATATATTAAATAATTTTTAAATACCTCATAAAATATTAGTATTATTTATTTGTTCTAACTTGTAAATTAGATATCATCAAATATTATATTTTTTCAAATTTATAAAACATATAATAAATACTTCTTAAATACCTTATAAAATATATATATATTTTTTCTAACTTGCAAATTAGACACATGGTGTTTATTATTTTAAAAATAATATAAACACTTACATATATATATATATATATATATATATATATATATATATATATATATATATATATATATATATATATATATAATATTAATCAAGAAGACAATATTTTTAATACTAATTTGTCAACCTTCCAATAATTTTGAAAATGTAAATAGGGTAATTGGCTGAATTAAAGTCTTCAAAATATTCAAAAATTCTCCATTCCAAAATTACCTAATTGCTCTCAGTACTAATCCTATAAAGATTTAAATATTTAAAATCATTAAAAAAAATTTTCTTATTAAAGCAATTTTTTCAAAGTAATAAGGTAAAAATCATGAAATCTTCAAAACTATAATTATAACAAATATTTTTAATTTTAAAACTAATTTCATAATTTAAATTAATGATTTAAAAAAATAAAAATGTTATAAAAATAATTTTTGTTTATTTTTAATTCCATTTAAATATGATTTTTTTAATCTCTATTGATAAAATGAAATTATGTTTATAAAGGTAAAATAGTAAAAATATATATTTCATTTAGTTTACTTGTAATGAATAATTCAAACATGATTGATTTTGATTTTAATTTTATTCCCTATGTGTTAATTTTTGTAGGGAATGTCTCAATGACATAGTTTGGTAAAAAAAGAAAAAAAAATATCAATAATCGTCTTAATATCAAATTCAAATTGTTTAAAATTATATAAAACCTATTAGGAGCCTTGTACACTTAGCACATTTCCTTTGTACAGTTAGTGTAATACCCTTGTACAATGATACAAATTTCATATTTCTCATAAGTTATATGTTCATGTAGATATATTAATCATATTTTTAATGGTTTGGTTAAGAAAATGGTGGATGACTTAGGATCAATTTTTTTTCCCCAATATCATTATTAGGGAAAATATTAGAATTTCTATGTAAGAGTTAAATAAAATACATGACATAGGCGTACAACCCTGGGGTGACAAGGAAAATAAAAAAAGTGGTTTAGAATTGATTAAAATAATTTACAATGGGTAATCTTGTACACCTTTTTACAATTAATACATTTCCCTTGTAGAGTTAGTGTAATATCTTTCTACAATGACACAAATTTCATATCCCTCTTAAGTTATGTGTCCATGTCCACGTATGAGTGTTTGACCATATTTCTAATGGTTTAATTGAGAAGATGGTGGATGACTTAATGTCAAATTTTTCCCCCAAATATAATTATTGGAATTTGTATGCGGGAATTAAATAAAGTGCATGACATATATGCACAATTCGTGAGTGACAAGAAAAATAAAGGAATGACTCATAATCTATTATAATATTTCACAAATGGTAGCCTTGTACGCCTTTGTATACTTAATACATTTTCCTTATATAGTTAATGTAATACAATTGTAATAAATAATTTTTTTTTTCATATAAAAAAAAGTATTAAACAAGGTTTTCAATTTTCATTTTTAAAAATAGTTTTCATTTTTTAATTAAATGTATTTTCAAAAAGAGACAATATAGAAAATAAAAATTATTTTTTAAAAAAAAGCTAAAAAAATATTTTAAAACCAAACTCAGATATAATCTATATAATTTTTAGTTACTTGTTTTCATCTAAAATAAGTAAATATACCTTTCAACCCTTTTATATAAGAAAAATTCAATTTCTACTATATATTAATATAATCCACTTCTAAAATTAGGTAATATGAAAACATTTTAATTGAGTACTTAAAATAAAAACTCTTCATCCATCCTCTTTATTTCTTTTTCTTTTTCTTATTTTAATTTTTCAATTAATTCAAATCATTAAAAAAAAATCCTTAATAAACAAATTTGTAACATTTCATATAACTTATTACTAAAAGTCATATTAAAAAAGTTATTAAAATAAGGAAGGAAGAAAATTTTAAAAAATTTAACTTTTTATTTTATAATAGTAAAAAAAAATACTTTTTAGTATAAAAAAAATTAAAATAGTGAATATATTTATTTTAAATGACATTTTAATCATTAAATTATTTACTTCTAAATGTAAAAGATAAAAATAAATGTAAAAAATAATTTTTATTTATTTAAATTAATATTTTTTTTAGAAAGTATTTTTCAAAATAGTCTTTGAATCATTAATATAATTTTTGTTTATTTATAATTTAAAAATAAAAAATAATGTTAATTTTTCAATTATTTATAAAAGGGTTTAAAAAAATAATGAAAAATCAAAAAATGGTTAAATAAGAAAAAATAGTGGCAAGTAGTAGAATAAAGATAAAAATGAGTTAAGTGAGTATTTTTGTCGATTACTATCTCATATCCTTATCATCAATTATATGTGATTTGAGGATCTTATCTTAATTATGAATCTATATGAGTTGAAAACATAATTATCCCTTTTAAAAACATTGCTAAATACACTTTTCAAATAAAACATTATCAAACACATAGTAGAAAGTGTATATCTCTTAAAAACACTTTCAAAATAAACACCTCCGTTAGAAACATTTCAATTGAAAACCCCTTCGACTAAAAACACTCCAAACACATTACATTGAAGAAAGAGCCGAGACGAGGAAGCTGCAGCCAAATCCCCACCCCTGCATTGATGAATTTTGGAAACTTATCATTGAGAACTACTCACTGCTTTTCTCTCTCGGATTTCATGTGACCTCTGCAGTGCAACCACCACTTAATGGCTCTCTGAACACCCTCAGCACTGCCCCTGAAATCAAGATTCTTCTCCACCCCAGCACAGCACTCGCGTTCAATTTATTATTTCATATGGGCTTCTGCCCTCTTGTTGCAGATAGGAAAAAAAAAACCCATCATTTTTGTCTAAAATCAGATAATTTTGAGACCCCATAAACATGTCCAATAGCAATTCAGAAACAGTCTTAAAAAAAGTTTCCAAAGATGGATTAGGTCTGTTTGACAAAATTTAGGCTTTGTTTGGTCACTATTTTTGAAAAATAGTTTTTAAACAAAAATTTATTTGGAACTTAAAATGTTTTTAATAATTTTAAAAATAATTTTTACATTAAATACTTTATTTTTAATCATTATATATATTTATATAATTATTTTATAAATTAGCATTAGAAAGCAAGTAAAAATGATATAAAATATTTTCTAAAAACATTATATTTTGTGTTTTTAAATAAAAAACAAAAAACAGATTTTTACTACTTAGACCCTTAAGATTTTATAAATTTTTTTTAAAAAATCATTTATAGTATATGATGAAGAAATAGAATGATATTTTAACAAACATTTCTAGATTAAGAAAACATTTTAACTAAAAATGCTTTAAAAAGAAAACATATCAAACACTCTCTACTCTAACAATCTTGAAAGCTTCAATAATAATTAAATGTTTGGTAGTAGGTAGAAGCGCTTCTCAGCTAATTGTTTATTGTGTTTTGGAAGAAATGAACAATGAATGCTTGTTCATTGCACCAAGGCATAGACACCATGTCAGAACATATGTAAAATTGAGACAATGTTTGTCGCAAAATCAGAGGTGAGCGGAGCCCAAAGAATGTCTCTTTTTATATTCGTAGCTTCCGAGTCTGCCAGTCGCTCTTCAATGTAAACTTCTACCAGTTGTCCAGATGTTCATGGTTCCAAGAAGTGGTAGATACTCTTCATTTATTGAAAGCTCTTCAAATAACACCTCCTCTCGATCTCAACTTCTGTTTTCTGGCAACAATTTTTCAAACCAAAATGCAAAAACATTAGTGTATAACAGCCAATAAATCCCCCAGAATGATTATATTATTCATATTAATAACAAAAAAAATTCTATTTAATAACGGACCGACCGAACACAAAATTCTACGCACATTATTGAACTCGAAAAATCATTCCGGGATGACCGGTGTGAGCTAATCATCAACTACTACCAATTAGAGTAGAAAAGAGATAGATTCCAATGTTTTTATCTACAACCCTAATATGTAAAGTACCCACTTCTCTTCTAAGTCAAAGAGCCTTTTCTCTGAGGAATTTTATAATGCCATTAGAGTTGTTTTTTGGTAGAGAAATGGTGGCCAAGGGTGAAGTTTTCAAACCATAGTCCTTGAATTTCGAAGGACGATAGGTCAGACATGTAACAACTGTGTTCATAAATGTCAGAATTCAGTACCAACTTTTTTTTTTTTTATCTTCATTTCCAGTCATACCAGCTACCTGGCTCTGCTACAGCTTTCACCTACGCCATTCTAGATGCTACGTGTAGAAAAATGTGTGACAGCAGAATATAAAATTAAAACAAAAGAATAATGCCTGGCCTGATGGCCGTTGGAAGAGAAAAATCCCTATGGATCATGTTGCCATGGAAAATGGTCCCTTGTTGATTGATTTTTCATTGGCTCCCCCTCCTCGAACTTGGTCATTGTCCTTTAGACGAAACTTTGGACCTTCTTTGAAAATTAATTGATATATAATAAGTGAAATATATTAGAGTTATAATTAGGTTAGTCAATATAATTATTAAAACACAAGCTCATAATATGGTGTCTTCTAGCTCATAATTATCAATCATAAAAAAAAACTCCAAATTAATATCTGAAATGGACCACTTCTTCACTAGCACAAGTCCGCTGATATAAAAGAAGAAAAAGGAAAAGAGAGAGAGAAGAGTAGATTATAATCATATTAAAACTAGAAAGATTATGAATGGGATTGTCTCATTCTCTGAATATTTAGGGGGAGAAATGAACAGGGGGAGTTCAGTGGTAGGGATAGGGAGATGGAGAGTGAAGAGTTATAGATGAACAGGAGTTTCGTGAGGAGCTTTAAGCTTTGTATTTAGTGCAAGGGGAATGGAAATTAATGGAGAAGTGGTCCTCAGCCCTTGTGCTGTTACTTTCTCTACTCTGAGCAGAGAGATTAGAGATATGAAAAGAGGGTCTAAATTTATGGGATAGAGAGATGTCATTGGGAGGCATTCAACATCTCTGCATTGAGCTCATTAAAACCTTGATAACCAAGTGTATGTAGATACCTTTTGCTCACAAGTTTATTTATTGTTTACTCACCCTTTTGCCTTTTTGATCTTTTAGCTTATGCTTGGTTTCGGAAATTATAAGGAAAAACATAAAGAAAATAAAATCATATTAATTATTTTTATATGTTATTTCAAATATATTTAACTTATTATAATTATGTGATATAAAGATTAAATAATTAAAAAATACTTTCGTTTCTAATTAATTTTAATTATATTTAATTATTTTTGGTATTTTTATTACGCGATCAAATATGAAAAGAATATTTTTCTTAACATTTTTTTTTTCATTTTCTTAATATTTTTTCGAAATCAAACATAACCTTATGTAAAAAAAAAAAAATTGTTTTCTCATATTTGATTTTAATGTAAAAAATATGAATTTTTTTAAATAAAATTAAAATTAATTGAAAATTCATACATTTTCATATTATATACTCTTTATATATCATTGTAAAACGAGTTTAAAAAGTAGAATATAAAAATAATTTATTAATTTTAAATTTAATTTTCCTTCACATTTTACTTCAATTTTTCTTGAAACCAAAATATAACTATAAAGTTTTGTGAAAAGTAGGGAAGAAGAAATTAAAGATATTGAATTGGAGGAATAAAAATGTTAAATTTTGTGAAGAATTTTTATTATAATTAATTAAAAGCAAGGATTTTTTTATTTTCTTTGTCTAGTAATTTTCTATGATGCAAAGAGGCTCTTCATCATGCTTCAAGCTAGAAACATTTTTCAATTTGAACCTTTGAAACCTTTAAGATGGATAATATTTTTGAAAATAGTTTTAAAAAAATCAATTTTTAAGAATGATTTTGTAAATAATTCTACTATGTTTTATAAAATAAAAATTTATTTGAAAACTTAACATTGTCAATCCATTTTCTAGGGAGTAAGTTCACAAAAATTTATTTTTTTATTAAAATTACTAAAAGTGTTTTGGGGCCAAAATTTTCTATTTCTAATAAAAATAGAAACCTAAAAATATTTTTGGATTTTCTAGGTAATAAGAAATAATATTTATATCATTAAAACACAATATCTAAATAGTGAATGATAATAATTTTGATAGAAAAATCTTAATTATTTTAAATTTTTTAGATAAATATATTAGATTTAGATTTCACAAGTTCGTGTTCAAGCTAAGTATATATATATATATATATATATATATATTTGGAAAAATCATTTTGCAAAAAGGAAATTATTTTATTATCAAAACTATTATTTCCCCACTAAAATAAGAGATACAACAAAAAGAACCTCACTGGTAGGCATCGTCCTTGTTTGATTCCTAAGAAAACAAAAGAAATAAACTCTATTTTCCCTCTCTCTCCTCTCTCTCCTCGCTTTTTCCCTTCTGGCAGGAGAGTAAAGAAGCCGTACTGAGAGATCATGCAACAGTGATTTGGTCTAATGACATTTCCATTTCTCTCTCTTTCCCTCTTCTTCTCTTTGCTTTTCGTTCTTTGAACCCTCCAAACGAGGTCGTTGTCCAGTGGACCAACGATTAGCTGTTGATTCAGGAGGCCTCAGCGCTGTTATCCTTACAGAAATACACTGATTTTGCGTCTCTTCACGTCGCTCTCTGCTCCCATTGAGTGGCTCTTCTCACTCTCCGAGCTCAGGCAGTGCCGGTCCAGCACATTCACCGGCGAGCTCGAGCTCGAAACCACGCCGTATAAGCTGTCGAACTCCTTTATCTCCATCTCCCTCACTGCACTGTAGCAACACAGCATGTTTTCCTGGAAAAAAAAAATCAGGACAATACAGTGAATAATTTGGGAAAAAGAGGAAAATGGGAGCAGGGGAGAGGGGCCTGATTACTTTATTTACATATGGACAATTGGAAATTGCGGTCATGAAGCACGGGAATTGGAGTGGGAAGAGCTCGTGGCAGGCGTAGAGGAGGGTCGATGAGGCGATGATGGATGGCTTGAACTGCAAAAGCTTGATTTCTGCAACAAAAATGGAGATTTTTTGTTAATGGGGTTTTGGATGTTTGTGTTTTTGGGTTGTGAATGGGGTTTTTCGTATGATACCCTTTTGGGATTTGAGGATGATCTCTGTGACTCGAGCTTTGAGAGCTTCCAGCAATGGCGGGTCTTTGAGTTTGAATAAGGAGATGAAGAAGGAGATGAAGGAGAAGGGAGTGACTGAGCGCATTCGCCATTTCAAGGATCCGAGAACGAGAATCTCCATCCGCATTATCGTCTCTGAATCGAAGATGAAGCCTCCTTCGCCCTATTCAGAAACACCCAAAACGGTGACGTTGAGTGATCATCGGAGAGAAGGAGATGAAAAATGAGATTGAACTGCGATTTTACCTGGAAATCTGCGAGGGAAAACTCTGTTTTCTTCATCTTTGCAGCCAGAGAAACGCAAGAGACAGCAAGAAGCCTAAGGATCCATGGCTTTTCACTCTGCAAAATCTATCAAAATCTATTAGATCTTGTAACGATCCAAACCATTGCTGGGTAAGGATCAACCAAAGTAATTTTCTTTCTTTTAAGGCAAAAATATTGCATTCGTTTTAGCGCTGGAAAACCAAAAAAGCACTGCCTCAAAAGCCGAACATGTCATGAAAACACAGTTCCCAAACATTTTCTCGCACAAGAACAGAAAAGAAAACGATAGAAAATACGCATCTTTACCGGCATTTCGCTCCTGGATAAGAACCGATCGAGGTAATTAATGGCGAGATACGAGAGAAACGGGTCAAAGCTGCTAGACATCTGAAACCCACAATCTAAATCAGTATCAAACACCACCAAACAATCCAAATCTTTGAAAGAAATACCACTTACCTGCAAAATGGAAGAGATGGCCTGTCTTCTAAACGAAACATCACAATCTACAGAGTCTAGACTTCCACAGTAGTCAATGGAGGGCATGTGATGATTTTCTGCTTGAAAAAGCGAAGCAACTGCATGAGAGTGGAGGTCTTGGGACGATGTTAATGGGTTCTCCAGATCAAACTCCATTGCATGCACTTGGGTATCTGAATATCTCTTCCTCAGTCTCTCTCTCACTCTCAGTAATGCTGAAGAAGAGAGAGCTTGAAAGCCATTACAGAAAGAAGGAGAAGAAAAATAAGAAGAAGAAGAAGAAAAAGGTGACAGTTCGCTGTCTTCTCAAAAGAAGCTGAGGAGACTTGAACTTCACTACTCACCCTTTGCAGCTCTATACTTCTATGTATATATATATATATAATTTCACCGTATATTTTGATTTATTTTATTTTATTTTATTTTTGGCTTTTGGGAATGTGTTATCTCTCATTGGGAAGGAAAATTTATGAGCTTGGGGTCGTTGAAGACCTCATGAGATGAAGTCTGCGTGGGTAGTTGTGGAGTTGTCACAAAATGATTGGTTGCTAACTAGAAGCTTAGATTTATTTACTTCCTTTTATATTTTTTAAGTTTTTCCTCTAAGATGTCTTGACTTTATTTATTTACTTTCGATCCAATTATTCTTCACTAATGTATAGGAATAGATTTTAGGATTATTTATGTCTCTTGTTGGCAGCTCAAATAAATTTCATTATATTTTTGGTTTTATTATTTAATTTTTTCAATTTTTTAATTTAATTACTAATTTAAGATAATATCATAACCTTCATTTTAATTTAAGCTTTTAAATTAATACTTATCATGTCAATTGTGGAAGTATTTAAATGATTTTTATTACAAGCCTTGAGGGTATGTTGAACAATATTTTTTTAAATAATTAATTTTTTAGAATAGTTTTTTATTATTAATTTTAAGAATTAAATTTGTTTGAAAAATTAATTTTTTTTAGAGTATGACAACATAAAAAAAGAATAACTAAAATTTGTAGTCAGAATGACTTTATTACACGTATTTTGTTGGTTCTTGTAATAGTAAAAAAAATGAAAATAACTTAAATTTGTTTTAAAAATTTATTCCTTTTTAAGAATAAATACTCTAAAATATAATTTTTAGTAAAAAGTTTTTCAAATATATTTTTAAAATTGAAAAAAAAATTATTTTTAAAACAAATTGATAGACAAACCATAAACTTATATTTTTTTTTGTTGTTGGTGGTGGTCTACCTAATTAAGTTATCTTATCTTTCAATTTTCACAATTAAAGTACGCGGGATATATTTCAAAATATTTGCATTAAATGTCTTATACAATGTTAGACTATTCATATGATTGATAAGATGATTGATGTCAGACATTGAATGCATTCTTTATGATGTTAGTTACGAAAGAAATAAAAATTTTCACTCTTTTACCGTCAAAAAGGTGTAAGGATAATTTTTTTTTCTTTATAGAGTTCAATTATATAAGATAAAAAAGCTTTAATGAGTTAAAAAAACTATTCATAACCAACTTTATTCAATATGGTCGATGATAATATTTATTTCATTCACATTAGTTAGGTTTAGGATTATGATAGCTAACTTTCAAAAATAAATTTTGATAGTACTCAACCAACCACGATAAAAAAAATATTATCGAGTTTTGAGATATCTTACCATCTTATGTTTATGCAAATTTAGAAATTGAATTTAAAATTTCTTTTGTATATATGTAAAAGAATATTAAACTATGTAAATTTGTCATATTATGCCATAATTGTTATTATAATTTAATGCAAAACATGGAAAATGTGGAAGCTCCATTCAAAAGGCCAAAACATACCTTAAAGAAGTTGAAAAGAGAGCCCTTTTGCCTAGACCATGGTAGACATAGTCTCTTACCACTAATTGAATGTTCACCCACCCCTAAGTCTAAGGGATATAAACAATCATGTGGGCTTTAAACACACCTCACCCACCATATATATCACTCAGACAAATACAAAGACAACGACAAGTTTGAAATCTTGCCCCTTCACACCAAACAATGTAACCACTCGTAGGGAAAGTCTCTTGAAAATCCACTCCCATATTCTTAATTTGAAAAACCTCCAAACATTACACTAGTCTTTTATGCCATGTTGGGTTTGACAGCTTGAGTTCACATATGTATTTGTCTTTGTTGTCACTGAGGGGGACTCTCTTCTTACAAGGAGAAAGGATCATCAATAGGACAAAACATTAACTACATGCATCGTTTGGCTTCAGAGTGTAGACAAGTATATTTATTGTTTTTAGGTCCAATAAAAATGAAAGTCAATCAGGTCATGAATATGTTCCACATTAGTTTATATAAGATAAGATGGGAATTTCTTAGATAATCTTATGCAGATGAGCACTTTTTTTCATAAATTTTTTAATAAGACATAGCAAGTAAATACTTTTTTTGGTCATTTTAGTTATAAGTTGAAGTCAAATTTAAAATCATGATTTTATTTAAAAAAATTAATATTAAAATTATAAAAAAATTAAATAATTAAAAATGACTTTCTACCTAACTTGAAGTAGAACTTCTAGGATAAGCAATATTTTTAAAACTTGCATGCATGTAAAAAATTCTTTTAAGTCGTTGGTATGTGTGTAAATGCAAATGGAGTACTAAAAGAGTTTTCAATCCAAACCTCCAATACAAGTCCACAACTAGATTAGTTGTCTCGGATTTCCCAGGTCTCTGCATATGAAGTTATGGATTCAATCAATGCCCACATTGGGATATTATTTTTCTAGTATTAATTTCTCATAAAATATATATATATATATACCCATGATGAGATCCATGCAGAAATACCTAGTTGGTATTTAATAAGACATAGCAAATAAATACTTTTTCAAATTTAAAATCATAATTTTATTTAAAAAAATTAATATTAAAATTATAAAAAAAAATTAAATAATTAAAAATGACTTTCTACCTGACTTGAAGTAGAACTTCTAGGATAAGCAATATTTTTAAAACTTGCATGCATGTTAAAAATTCTTTTAAGTCGTTGGTATATGTATATGTAAATGCAAATGGAGTACTAAAAGAGTTTTCAATCCAAACCTCCAATACAAGTCCACAACTAGATTAGTTTTGTCTCGGATTTCCCAGGTCTCTGCATATGAAGTTATGGATTCAATCAATGCCCACATTGGGATATTATTTTTCTAGTATTAATTTCTCATAAAATATATATATATATATATATATATACCCATGATGAGATCCATGCAGAAATACCTAGTTGAATCACCCTTCTTTTTGGTGCATCCTGTGATTAAAACCCTTGAGGCATGATACAGACTAGACATACAAACTAGACTCAGATTAGGGCGGCAATACAAAGGATAAATTGCTGTTAAGAGGACAGACACAAAAGACCCTCTCGAATCTTTTCTATATACAAAAGCCCACATTTTCTCTCCTTTGTCCCTGATTAGGACCCAAAGATCTTGGTCCCCTAGCTTTTTTCATTGATCTTCACTGTTTCAATGTCTATGAAGCTCGGGCTAGGTAATGGGAAAACAAGCAAGAAGCCACCCATTTCTGAGGCCAAGCAATCATTTGTTTGGTCATTTTTAAGTCAGGGAGTCCCCCACATGGCACTCAACTGCACCAACTTTTGAAATTATTCACCAATTCGCCTCTTACTTTGACTCCTATGCCTTTAGTGCCTGAACCTCACATGGAGCTAGCTACTTGCGTCTATCGACTTTATAAGGAGTGGGGTGTGGTGGGGCAATGGAGGAAAAAAAAACCAATAAATGCTACTTCTTTACTTTCTTAGAAAGCTTGCATACAACTTTGATAATATACAAAACCTGAAAATGAAAGTGATATGCATAACCCCATTTCCTTGTATTTTAAACTTTTAGGCTATAATCGATTCTCACAAAGTATTAAAGAAATAAAAAATATATTAAAGAATTTTTTTTTATATTTGATTATATTATAAAAAATATGAAAAAAAAATCAAATATAATTAAAATAAAAAAATTATATATTTTTAAATTATTTAATCCTTATATTGATGAATTAAATAAGTGAAATGAATTTAAAGTATTATATAAAAATAATTTATTGATTTTAAGTCTATTTTTAATTTTTCTTTTACTTTTTCTCACTATTTTCTTTTTCTTACCTTTTCCTTAAAGTTTTCTAGAATCAAACATAACTTTACAAAATTAAATGTGTTAGGGTTATAATTGAAAATGACTCCGATATATATATTGTAGACTAGTGATATAACATATAAACTTTTAAATCAAATTGATAGCTTGAAATTGTTACATTAAGGCAGTGAAGTGTTAAGGTTGTCACATTATTTAATATCTTAAGCTTTTAAGTGAAATTATACTCTAATATTTGTTGTTGAGTACTCTATCCCAAATTGTGTTTCTAATTATTGGGTCCTTTTATGTTGAAAAAAATGCTTAGTTGTCCTATATAATAAACAAATATAAACGGAGCGAGATTTGATCCCTTGGCTTCATAGGATTCTACCTCTAAGTGAGTGCAATCTCTAGAGTCTCAAACCAAAAAAAATATAATCATATAGGATAATAAATATAAGATAGTTAAACATTATCTATGTTATCTCAAATGGGAGACATAAAAAGAGTAGAGACATGAGAAGAATCCGCCCACAGCTTGAAAAAGCCTTTGAACAACCTTTCTCCTCTATAAGGTAGCTTGAAGCTTGCTCTATCCCATATACCTCTCTCTTTCATCCAATGTTTTCTTCTTTTTTTTTTTTTTTCCCTTCTTTACCTTTTTCGGTTTGGGTATCTTCTCCTTTAACCCAACAAATGGATTCTCTTTCTCTGCATTGGTGCAAGAGAAAGCCTAAAGAAACGAAAGAACCCCATTTTTACTCATTGGTAGACGAATTCTCCCTTTTGCTTTTCTTTTTCTCCTCTCTCTCTCTCTCTGTCTCTCTCATTTGTTAATGGGTCTTTGGTTGTTTATTTGGAAATTGATCTGAGAGTGACTCTGAGTGAGAGCTTGCACGCTTGCGGTGGCTCATGATGAGTGCATGTTTGAAGGCATTGTCCCCATGCAAATAATAATATTACTGCAGAGAGACAAACTCAGTGGGCCTCCTTATTTGGGACAAAATAAAAAACCTAGTTCCCATTATTTATTTTCCTTGGAACGAATGCTCTTGGCTTCATTCATCAATGCCTTTTTCTTTTTTCTTGTTTTTCTCCTTATTAAAAAAATCATTGCTTCTTGTTAATATATGTAGCTGCTAAGCCAGCCTATCCTAGACAATGTGCCCAAAATTTTCTTTCTTTAATGATAAACTTATCTAGATGATATTAAATTGAATACCTAAATGTCTTAAATTTTGTCCAAAGCTAATATAAAAATTGTTTTGAAATTTTTTCTATTTTTCATATTCTTTACGTCTAAAAATTGTTTTATTCTTACCACTCAAATTTTATTTTACCATTTTGCTATTGACATTTCTATTTTTTTAATCAAGAAATGGGTTGGATGTGGGCCTAGTGCTTATTTGAAGTCGGATTGGTATTCAAGTTGGGCCAACCTAGTCTCCAAGCCCAAGCCCAAGTCGAAGACTCTAAGGAGGGCAAAGACCAAAATAATTGAAGTCTAGTCTTCTTGTTGTTATTCTTGTATAAATGAAGCTAGCTTTGGTGTTTTATATAGAGACCTAAGGCTAAGTCCTATTAGTTGGTTAAGCTCAACCAATAGGAGGACCTCCATAGATTTGTATCAACCAGTCCTCAAATCAGCATTTCTATACTCATGATGACACATGACTTTGGATGGTGTGAGTTTTGCGCTAACTCCATCCTCTAAACCATTTACTCCAACTTGTCCTAAGAATCAATGATGAAAGGGCAAAACCTACCTTTGAGGTCCACCAAGAGCCTTATTCTCAAGTCCGACAAGTGTAATAGTATCAAAGCACCATGATTTAAATAGGATGTCTTTGAAGAAGTGTAGAGACTAAGTGAAGAAATTATATTATGATGCAGATTTAGGGAAACACTCATCTTATGGAATAAGAATGGTGTATGTTAATACTAGTTTTGAGAACAATCAATTCAACACAACCTCATTTGGGTGTCCTTGCAACAAGGTTTTAGTGTTCTCTCTGTATTATAAGAGAAGAACTAATGTCTTTATAATATGATTTATGGTTATATGGATGGAGGCTCATATCATGGGGTATACGTTACAATAAAAAAAAATATATATATATATATATATATATAAATTAATTAGACATGAACAAGTAAATTGATTGAGAGGATCATATATACTAGTTGTCAAATCTTGATAAATCTTTCAATGGTACCTCTAATCATGTGATTCAACTTAAAGATAAAAATATCTGTAATCACGGATATATCGGAGATATATCAACTGATATTTTGATACAAAATATTGATTAACCTAAAATTGATCAAAACTTATGAAAATATAAAACAAAACTCTTATAAATGAAATTAGAAATATAATAAACATTTTAAAGTTATTTTGTTGAAGAAATTAATATATATAAGTGTACATTGATTATTAAATTACATAAAATATTATTCAATAATAATATTGTGATATTTGATTATAATATGTTTAATATTAAAATATATTTAATATTAAAATTATGATATATTTAATTTAATTATATTAAATGATAATAAATGTATAATTTTTAATATTTAATTAATATATTAATGATATTAAAAACTTTTTGCTACTTAATTAAATGTAAATTTTTACAACAACCTAATTTTGGGGTTTGACTCGATCAACGCTTTGCATTGACTGCCGACCACCGATATTTAGGTTTAAAATATTACACCGATATTTTAATTAATGGTTCAACTTGCTTTTATTCGTTTAGTTGCTTCCTTAGTCATATCTCATAATTAACAAATTCATTAACCAAAACATCAACACCACATTTCTTTAAAAAAATCTTTTTGATAATGTTTTCATGGCTCAACCATCCGATGTCATGGACTCTCAATTTCCTTCTCATGTATAGAAGTTTAAGAAGACAATATATGGCTTAGGACAAGCATCCAAAACATAGTTCTAAAAATTAAACACCTTTCTTCTTCAATCTGGTTTTATTTAATCAAAGTTCAATATCTTCTTACTTATTTAGTCTTATAACAACATTATCGTTCATGTTATAGTCTCTCATTGAATTCATTACAACTTTTATGTTTCACCTTTTTGCAAAAGATCTCGTGGACTTACATTACTTATTTGGTATGGAGGTTGTCTCAACCAATGACCAGCTATTTCTTTCTCAACACATGTATACATGGAACATGTTGGAGCATACTAAAATGTCCAATGCCAAGGTGACTTCCACTCCTCTATCCACTGCAATTCCTGTGCAACTTAATGATGGTACATTTGCTGATCCTGTTGTCTAATGAAGTGATACATCCGTTCCATGAAGTGGACAACATCCATTCTCATTATCTAAAACATTATTTTAAACCATACATAGAATTATATCATATTTAATAAAATTTATATAAATTTGAAATTATTTTTAAAATTATAAATTTAGCTCCAATTTTTGTTTTTAGTTCAAATAAAAAGTAACAAGTCATCCCACATATGCCTCTAACATGAAATCAACTGTACATTTATATCTTGCAAGGTAAGGAGAGGTGGGGAAGAAAACAAAAAAAAAAACAAAAAACAGAGAACAAAAAGCAAAAAAAAAAACAAAAACAAAACCGGACCCGGTTCTCTTTCCACCTGGACAGAGACATGATCCAAAAACATGTGGCTCTCCAGCGAGATCCTCTCAGCCTTATCCTCTTTCGCATTCAAACCTCTGAGAACCTCTCTGAGAAGTCTCCACCATGGCTTCTTTCTCAACTCTCTCTCACACATGTCATTCTCAGGTAAGCAATCCAACGCCTACTGCTCCAGCACATAAACCATTTTCCTCCAATTCCAACGACGTCCTCTCATTTTGCAGCTATGCTTCACCAAGAACGGCGTGGTCTCAAAATCTCTTGCAAATCCCACAAGGACCCATTTGTTGAAGAAGGGCAATTACTTGAGAATCAGGTTCCAGGCCACTAGCTTTCCGGCCGATGATCGGGTGCCGGACATGGGCAAGAGGCAGCTCATGAATCTGCTTCTTCTAGGTGCGGTTTCGCTTCCCACTGCAATCATGTTGATTCCTTATGCTTCCTTCTTTGTCCCACCTGGGTGAGTGTTCATTCTATTTTCCTTCTTTTCCTTTTGTCTTAATTTTGTTTTGTTGTTGACAAAATTTTGTATTTTTGTGCTGGTAAATTCACTGTTTTTAAGCTAATTTGTGATGGGTTTATGCAAAAAACACCAAACTTGGTGAAGAAATTTGGAAAGCAGAAAATCATAACTCTTGAGTACACTTGGTAAATCAACTTCAATGATTGTAGTAAAGTTTTATTCTGAATTAAATTCACTGTAATGGAGCCAGTCTGTAATGGGTCTTTGCCGAGAAGATCATATTTGTAGAAAAATTAATGGGAAAGGGAAAATTGTAACCATGAATTCACTTTCTCAGATCATTAGTTTCAATTGTTTGTGTTTGTGCTGCTAAATTCGCTGTTAGGAAGCTAAGTTGTAATGGGTTTGTGCCAAAAACATCATATTCACTTCATTAACTGATCATCAAATTCAATTGTTTGTGGTCAAGAAGCGAACTTGTGGAAAATCTGTTACTGCATTACTCCATTCTTTTTTCAGTATACTCATTGTTGGGCATTAGCTTTTGATCAGTAGGATAATGTTTTGGACTTCAGCATTTTGAAATTCCTTTCCGAATTAATTGGAAACCCTAGAACAGGTCAGGAAGTGCTGGTGGTGGTACTATTGCCAAGGATGCCTTAGGAAACGATGTTATTGCAGAGGAGTGGCTTAAGAACCATGGACCTGGGGACCGGACCCTCACACAAGGATTAAAGGTGATCATTTTTCTCTTTCAATCTCTCAGTAAATAAATTGTAGAAGGAATTGGATTTTGGATCATGAAGGGCGTGTTTGAGCACCCAATATCTCCTCCATTGTTTTATGGAAATTTTGTTCTGATGGAAACTTTTGAATCTTTGGACTGAACTTTGGTATATTGAATAGAGTTATTGTTGTATGGAAACAAGTCAGTAATAAACAAGAAAACAAAACATGAAGATAAAACAATTCACATATATATCAAGGCACACATGGTTTTAACGTGATATGAACAATTTGCTTACATTTATGGATGAAAAAAAAATCATTTTATTATATACCATAAAGAATATACAACATACAGTGAAAACATATACAACTATTAAGTCCTAAAATATCTCATGTTTCACACCTCCGTATATCTACAACTTGGATCTTGAATATGCGTCCTTCTTTCAAGTGTCTAGCACGCTTACATCTCTGTCCATCATGTATAATCTTCATGAACTATCTCCATTTCATAACTTTTATTTTTCTCATGATCTAAGATATTTATACACTGAGCAATTTCTCCACTTTGATAGTAAGGTATTAGGTACTCCTATGATACCCTACCATCAACTGAGCACCATGAGCTCTAGTGTGCCACAGTCCCCTTTGTGCTTGTTAGTCTAGTCATGTACCACAAACACTCTTTGATATGATATTAGTAGATCTTTACGGATTCAAACTGTTTAACCACTTAATTGATTACCTATAAAGATTCATCATTTTAGTGAAAATCTCTTCTTACATTTTTTCTAATTTCATAGGATTATTCTATATAAAGATAAATCCATATCTATAATAAAATTTCATCACTAGACACTTTCTTTGTAATAATAGGAAAACATCAAAACTTCAAAATAGGACAAATGAAAATTTGAGAGGCTCTTCAACAATTATTATGATCAAGATGCAATTATGACCGAAACTGATAATAGTAATCAGAATTCATCCTGTGTTGGAATCTCAACATGATTATTCATGCTATGAAAAGTGATATGATGCAGCTGTACTGTATGATCATGAAAACTGTTTCAATTCATCGGCCAATTTCAGGGAGATCCCACCTACTTAGTCGTGGAGAAAGACAGAACTCTTGCACCATATGGAATCAATGCTGTCTGCACTCACCTCGGGTGTGTTGTGCCATGGAATGCTGCTGAGAACAAGTTCATCTGCCCTTGCCATGGATCCCAGTACAACAACCAAGGGAAAGTTGTAAGAGGACCTGCACCTCTGGTGAGTAAAACTAGAATTCACCCTTTTCTTTTTGAGTATGATCTGACTAAGAATGCATTCATAGGCCCTGGAATGAACTCAGCATTAGAAGTTGTTCCAGAAGAAAAATAAAGGAACATCTGTGGTGTCTAAAAAAACTCTAGTTCCGTATTCGGTTACTCATATAGTTTTTTGTTATATGCCATGTGTAATGTTTCTGACTGGAATCGATGACAGAAAAATATTCTCACGTTTTTCATAGACTGGATTTCGTATTAGCTTGTAGACAAGATTCATCTGGGTTTTGTAATTGCTTGTATACGAGATTCGTCTTTAAAAGATATCTACACTCATGTCTCCAAGAAACTAATTCAATATCCACTACTTTCTTTACAGAAACTAAGGACCTGTTTTGGGGTGTTGAAAGAGCGGCATATCATAGAAGTTACATGTAGGCTATAAAAAAATCTTGCCAATCCTCCTGTGTTTTAATTTTTTGCTATTTGGCAATGCAGTCCTTGGCATTGGTTCATGCTGATGTTGATGATGGGAAGGTAGTATTCGTTCCATGGGTCAAAACCGATTTCAGAACTGGTGAAGCTCCATGGTGGGCTTAAATCTCCTCTCAGAACTCATCCCTTCCCTCCCATGCATTGAAGTTAAGGGTGATCGGTTGCACCAGCAGGGCAAACACATCCTGTTTCCGGGATTCGTCGGCTTTTGTAGAATGAAAGCTGATGTTTATAAGATCCAAGGTGAGCATGTTTTGTATTTGAATGCAGCTTTTGCAATTATGCCAAGAGCATAGGTCAGAGACCTTATGCATTCAAACCAAGTCATAAAGACTGAAGATTTTTGTAAGCCCATGAAGATCCACAAATAAAGAAAGTAGTGTGTTTTTCTCTACCAGATTAGGAAGGACCAAAATAATCCCCATTATTGACAAATCACAGCCTTTTTTTTCGAAATTTGTAAACGTCTTTGTCTTGAAGTAGACAGCTTTTGATGGAGAATATTTTCATCCAAAAAATAGGCCGAAAAGATGAAGGTAGTGTTTTTCTCTTTCAATGTGGGATTATTTTGGTCTCGTTTGGTAAAGGTTTTTTTTTTTTTTTTAATTATGTTTTTGACCGAAAATTTTGATTTTATTCAATTTAAAATTTTTATTTTTTAAAGTGACTAACATAAAAAATTTATAAAAATGGAAAAAAAAAAAAAGGATGAAAATCTATTTCCCTCAGACCTTTGTTAAACCCATGATAAGAAATACGAGAAAGACATTGTTCATACTTCTTACTCTATTTGATATTATTTCGATGTTTTTATTGTGGGATGTTCAAGATAGACAAATAATTAAGAAGAAAAATAACATTTTCATTACCACAACTGTCACATGACAAATGACAAATTGCTCGCGAGTCTCGACCTCAACAAATCATTCAACAACAACACTCTACTCTTTCCTTCGGAACTCCAAAGGATCGACACTCATGGTAAATCACACGATACATCATCACGTGATTTGATCTCTGCCTCACACCAACTTCCAATCCTAACGCTTCACACGCCTGACTCCACTCTCTTCGTCAAGGCATCGGCTTCCTCCTTTATCAATTGCCAAGCGGCCACAACGTGGAGCTCCTCCGTGAGTGTGGACCCCACTGCACACCTCAGCATATAAACCCCATCCACTATCGTATGGGTCATGTAGGCGCGACCTGTTGAGTTGACTCGGTCCAGTAGCATCCGGTTGAGCCCCTCCACTGTGCCCGTGGCGGACAGAGGGCACGGGTTGAGCCGCATACCAACGAAAACAACCTTGGAATTACGATATCGAATCTCGGGTCGGATCTTACCATGGATTCGAATAATTTTGCCATTTGGATATCGGATCGAATGTGGGACTAAAGATTAGCCACGCCGTAGCTTCGGATCACGAGCCACAGCCGGAGGGCTTTGAATCTTCGACTGTTCCAATTTGCCAGTCTTTGAATTCTACCACGGAGTCTGATTCGCTGGCTTTGTTGTTCAAATATTCAGGGTTGGTGCTGAGTGAACGGGTTATTTCACTCGGTTGTTTGACCCATAGGCAGCAGCAGTCGAGATAGCTGAGTAGCCACTTGTGTGGACTGAGACTCAGTGAGTTGACCCGGTCGATTCCGTCTAGGTGGTGGCGAAACTCCGGGCAGATGCATGCGCTTCCAGTGTATGCGGCGTCCACGTGGACCCACACGCCGTAGTCGTTAGCCACATTAGCAAGGGGCCCGATGGGATCGACGGCTGTGGTTGAGGTTGTCCCAAGGGTTGCGCAGAGGTGGATGGGGACCAGCCCGGTTCCCACGTCAGCTTCGATTACTGTGCGCAGGAGCGCAGGGGATAGAGAGAAGTTTGAGGCTTGTGTCGTGGGGAGTAATCGTATGTTGCATTGGAGTACGCCAGCCAACTTGCATGCCTTTTTGTACGTGGAGTGGGTATAAAGGTTTGAGAAACCGTGTAAAATATGGCTGAAATCCTCGAGGTAATTGTTTCTCATTATATAGAGTGTATATACAATTGAGAGATCCTACAAACTAGGAAAAGATAAATATACATAATAAAAAATAATCTAAGATAAGGAAAGAATCAATCAGGAGAGGATTCTGCCTTATCAGTGGGCCTGATCAGAAGTGTAAACGACTAGTTTGGCTATGTTTTGGACGCCTATGATCTCGAGTGCACGGTCTTTGGCCGCAATGAGGGTGCAGAGGATTGCTTCGCTGGAGGTCGCTTGCATTATACCACCACCGGTGCCGGAGAACATGAAGGACTTGGGCAGCTTGATCATGTTGGCGAGCCAGTCCATGACGACCATTTCGAGCTCCGTAGCCGCCGGACACGCTAGCCAGTTGAACCCAACTGAGTTAAAGGCGGTGCAGAGCATCTCTCCCGCGAAAGCCGCGGAGCTCATCGTCGCTGGGAAGAATGCGAAGAAGTTGGGGCTCAGCCAATGCGTCATCCCGGGGATTATATCCTTTTCCACGTCTCTTACAATGTCGTCAAATGATTCTGGCAGATACGGCGGCGTTTCAGAGAGGCGGGAGCGAAGATAACCCGAACTCGGCTTGGCTGAGAACCGGATAGTTTTCAATGTTGTGGTAGTAATCAGCTATGAAATCAACCATTTGATGGGCTTGTTTTCGAAACTCTTCAGAGTTTAAGGGCTTAAACTCTCCATCAGGTGAGGGAGAGCCAACAGAGTTTGAATCAAGAATACTCATTATTCTTGTTTAAATTATTTTTTAATATTTTACAAAAATAAGGAGGTTTGGCAACTTGTTTTTTAAAAACAAAAAATAAAAAACTCGTTTTGATTAGTTATTTTTAAAAATAATGTTTTTGTTTTGATTTTGTAAAAATATTACAAATTCAATTTATATAATATAAATTAAATTAAATTCAAGTCTTATTTAAAATGATAATAGTTTTGTAATTATAAATAAATAAAAAAATGAATAGTTTTTATTAAAACATGAATAACAATATTGTAATAAAATTATAAATTATATTTTTTTATTATAAAAAAATAGGGAAAAGTGTGAAATATATGAAAAAACCATAAAATAGAAACTTAAGTTTATAGAATACAAATTTTAAACGGTTATTTAAAAATAATTAGCATTTCATGTAATTTTTTTTTATCAAATGTAGCATATTTGACCATTCAGATATTACAATATTTTAATGATATAAATATTATATTTGACCATCTTAGATGCTACGTTTAACAAGTGAGTGGTGAATGCATGGAACTTGAATTATTTGTAGAGAATTTATATTTTTTTTTAATTATTTTTATATGAATGTGTGGAAACGTCATTTTTTCCTTGATGTACTATTTTAGTAAATGTAAGAAACATAGCGATATTGTAATTTTTTTGGTTTAAAAATGAATAATAATAATTTTTACAATATTTTATTTAAAATGAATAATAAATCAAGTTTAATTTTTAATATATAAATGATTCATGTTTGTTATTTCATGTACATACTTAGTATTGAATTATGAACATATTGTTGTAGAGTGTTTTTTAATTTATAAATAATTAGATCGGTTTTTTTAATTCAAAATTATTCTTAAAAATTTTTAAAATCATTAAAGAATTAAAATTATTAATTATGTCTTATTTAATTTATTTACCTAAATTAAAAAAAATATGGTTGTGTATATAGAAGAAACAATAAAATTATGATTCATAATATATCAATTTTGATTTATTATTTTTTAATGATGAGGTATATTTTTTCATTTTTAAAAATCATTAAACTTATTAATAAATTCAATACAAAATGTTACTTGATTTGAAGTTCATTTTTATAATTGAAAAAATTTATAAAAATATAATTATGTGCAGAAAAAAATAATAGAGTCATTATGAATGAATTTTTATTCATAAATTTTCGGTATTAATAAGTTTATTGTTTGAATTTCAAATTATTTTTAAAAATTACTAAACTTGTTAATGAATGTAATAATTCCAAATGTTTGATATAAAAGTAATCAATAATTGACAACATATTAATCATAAGACCTATCTCAAATGGTAATTAAGCTAATCAAAAGTTTCCCTGTTAAATATATATATATTTTTAAATTTTATATACGTGTTTTAAAGTAATGATAACTTATTAAAGTCAATGGGAACAATATCCACATAATTCAGAAAATGTGATTATAAATAGTATACATTAAGTCTTTTTTAATTTGAACCTAATGAAAAAAAATTGGAAAATAATGTGTCTATATAAAATAGAAACAATAGTTACTCTAGACCAATTTTGATTCATAAATTTTAGTATTGATTTGATTATCATTTTAATTTTAAGTTATTTTTAAAATTTACTAAACTTGTTAATGAATCTAATGCATTAAGTCTTATTTAATTTGACATTCATTTGCCTAGTGGAAAAAATAAAAAAATAATGATTTTATATAGAAGAAAAACATTAATAAAGTTGTTCTGCACCAATTTTAATTTGTCCATAAATTTTTGGTATTAATTGGTTTATTATTTGAGTTTTAAAATACTTTTAAAAATTACAAAACTTATTAATAAATCTAACACATTAAGTTTTGTTGAATTTAAAGTTCATTTGTCTAATGAAAAAAATTGAAAAATAATAATTCTATGTATAAGAGAAACAATAAATTTATTCTACACTAATTTTTCTCCATAAATTTTTTATATTAATTGATTCACTGTTTGAGTTTTAAGTTATTTCTAAAAATTACTAAATTCGTTAATGAATCTAATACGTTAAGTCTTGCACAATTTGGAATTTATTTGCCTAATAAAAAAATTTGTAAAAATAGAAAGAGAAAACTAACTCATATATTTAAAATAAATTATGGTGTATAATTTTATAATGTTATTAAGTTTCATGACTTTTTAATATCAATTAAATTAGTTTTTGAATTTCAAATTATTTTTTGAAAATTAATAAATTTTATATATCAAGTACAATTTGATTTGCAAGTAGGTATAATTTAAAAGAAGATTATATTTAAAGATTTTCAATATTAGTATTAAATTATAGAAAGAGAAAAGAAATTATATAATGTCCAATTTTATTTGTTTTTTTTTATGATTTTTTTAATTTTATATGTTTTCCTTTTTATTTTTAAAAACCGGTCAAAACAATTTCTATTTATTCTTTAAAAAATTGTTATTTATTTCACTTTGTTTTCAAAAATGGTTTTCAGATAACAATAGTCAAACAATGTTAAAAAAATTTTAAAACAATTTTTTGCTTCTAAAAATAGAAGATTATTTTTAAATCACATGACTAAACAAATTCTTAATTTCCAAGAGAAAACAAACCAAAACCTTATGCAGAAAGCTAATTTGAGTTTCACTAATTAAATTTTCAAAATACTTAAATTAATTTTATTTTAATCATGGTATGAAAATAACTTGTCACAAAAAAATAAAATTTTAATTTTAATTTTTTTATTAAATTTGAATGTGTAGACCCCTGTTAGGGTGAGGACTCGGGGAGAGTGGAGATAGCTTCTTTTTATTATTTTTCATTGCATTCCCTTTGAAGTGTGGGGGGGAACCCCCTCTTTAGGCATGAATCCCGGCTGCATGGGACGTGTAGCAGCAGGGGGGATGGCTAGCCATGCTTGTTGAGAGGATGAATAGGAAAGCGGGTTATGGCTTGCAAAAGAAGATAGAAACAGCAAGAGAAAAAAGAAAAAAGAAAAAGATAAAAAGGGGGTGGCAGAGAGCATGAGGTGAGGAGAAGGGTATTGGATAGCAGGAGAGAAATGAGGTGAAGAGGGGGGCTTATTCTCAACTACTCCTGGTTATTACTTCCTGGATTGGTATGTGGATAGCTAGTCACTTATACGTTTTTTTTTTGCTAAAAACTAAGTTGTTGGTGAACTCGGGTATTGATGTTTCTTGCTTTGTTTATGCTATCATGCTTACGTGTTGCTCTGTTTCGGTGAGATTTTTTTGTCGAAAATCTTGACATTGTTAACATTGCCTTTAAAATCTATTTTGGTGTCTCACGTGGCTTGCAAGCTTAATGTTGTTTGTTTAAATCACTTGCTTTTTTTGTCTTTGTTTGTTTTTCTTTGCTTTTGTTGTGACCTCCCCTGTTCTGGCCTCTTTTCTCCCACCCCTTGGAGCTGGTTGCAACTGACGAACCCCTAAAGAGGAGCACTGAATCAGTGCCAATCCAAAACGTTTCTTATGCTATGAAACCGAAAGACCAATCCCCACCTAGCCCGGAGAATCTTCAACCCCAAGCATCGTCGCCACAGTCGCCGCTCCCATGGCGGTCGAGGCAGCCCGAGTCCGGCTGGGACAGCGTGGAGAGTCGCTCGATGTGGACTCGAGAAGGCATGCAGTACGTGAAAGACGCGCCTTCGATCTCGTTCGTGTTGTATCCGACCCGGGTGGCGTCGCTGTCGAAGGACCGAGTCACCGTGGAGACGGAGGCAGAGGCGGAGGAGGCAGTGGGAAAGAAGGAGTACGTGGATGCGCCAAGAAGGCGACGCGCATTGGCTACCGTTCTCTAACAATTATTCCGACGTGGTGGCGTCGCCGCTGCCGCCGCGGGGAGGTGGCAAAGGTGTTGAAGCCAGGCAAGGGGGGGAGGGGGGAGAAGCTGTGAAGAAGATGAAGTTTGGGCTTGAGCTTGAGTTGGGGCACTAGGCCCAATTTTGTGATGGAGATAGGTTTTGGGCTTACCTATGTTGATTTTTGGTTTTGGGCTTGCCTATGATGGCTTTGCTGATGGAAGGCCCCATTGCTCCTTATGCTAGCCACTCTCATGGCCCAAGTCCATGATGAGTGAGCCCATTTAGCTACTTCATGTCTAAACAAGTTTTAAATCTCTAATCTTAGTAAATTATTAACTTATTCATGCATTTTCATTTCTTTTTTTTTTTATCTTATTTTATCTTCACTAATTTAGTTAACTCAAACTTAAAGACAATTAAAAGACAAATTATTATTGTTAATTATATTGTTATCTCGAAATCTATACTATTCAATTTCACTAGCTTGAACATTATGATTGTTAAATATTATTATGATTTCGTATGTATCTATTTATCATATTTTAAAATCTCATTTGTTAAAGCCTAATTCTAATTCTTCAAAAATCCAACATCCCAAATTTAATTTTTGATCTCGAAATTTATACTATTCAATCTTGTTTGTTTAAATATAATGTTTGTCAATTATTATTATTTCGCATGTATCTATTTATCATCTTTTAAAAATCTCATTCATTAAAGTTAAATTCTAATCCTTCAAAAATCCCATATCCTAATTCAATCTTTCAATAATCCGTTTAAATCTTATTTTCATCAGTTAGAATTATTATCTCATACTTACCTAGTTATTTAAAGTCTAATCCTTCAAAAATCCCCTATCTTAATTAAAATTTTCAAATATTCGTTTAAACCTTATTTTCATTAAATAGAATCATTATCCCATATTTATCTAGTCTAGTCCTTCGAAAATCCCATGTCTTAATTTAATTCTTCAAATATTCGTTTAAACCTTATTTTCATTAAATAGAATCATTATCCCATATTTATCTAGTCTAGTCCTTCAAAAATCCCATGTCTTAATTTAATTCTTCAAATATTCGTTTAAACCTTATTTTCATTAAATAGAATCATTATCCCATATTTATCTAGTCTAATCCTTCAAAAATCCCTTGTCTTAATTCAATATTTCAATAATTCGTTTAAACCTTATTTTCATTAAATAGAATCATTATCCCATATTTATCTAGTCTAGTTCTTCGAAAATCCCACGTCTTAATTTAATTCTTCAAATATTCGTTTAAACCTTATTTTCATTAAATAGAATCATTATCCCATATTTATCTAGTCTAGTCCTTCAAAAATCCCATGTCTTAATTTAATTCTTCAAATATTCGTTTAAACCTTATTTTCATTAAATAGAATCATTATCCCATATTTATCTTGTCTAATCCTTCAAAAATCTCATGTCTTGATTTAATTATTCAAATATTCGTTTAAATCTTATTTTCATTAAATAGAATCATTATCCCATACTTATCTAGTCTAATCCTTCAAAAACCCCATGTCTTAATTTAATTCTTTAAATATCCGTTTAAATCTTATTTTCACTTCTCAATATTCCAAGTATCGTATTTATCAGGTTACTCACTTATTGTTATCACTATTATTGTTACCATTTTATTCATTCGTTTCTAAAGGTTCGCCTCCAAATGATTTTCAAGATTTCCAATTTTTATAAATCAACTTTCATAATTTCTACTTCTCAAATAACTTACAACTCTGATCCCTTTCAAAATCAACTCCCAAAGTCCCAATTTTCGTAAACTCAATTCTTCTTAAAAATCCCGAACTCTTAAATAATTCCTCAAAATCCCAATTTTCTTTCAAATTTAATTTCTAAAATTCTCATTCTTACATTTAATTCCTAAGAATCCAATTTTCAAATAATCTCAAAAACTCCAATTTTCAAATAATCGCTAAGATTCCGATTCTCAAATGAATTTCAAAAATCTAGTTTTCCTTCGAACAATTTTAATTCCTGCTTAGTGATGCATGTGATATATGTCGTACTCTATATTGTGCACGAACTCCATTTCTATGATAGCGCATTGTTCGTTTGTGGCTCAGGTACGCATCCACTCCTATTCTGGTCATTCTCTATTGCATGTTTCGATTCCCATATGCGCCTAATCAATTTGAGTATCCATTGATTGTCATGTCAGCTTTATTTTATTAGTAGAGACCCAACTTTAGGGGTTTAGAGGAGTGTTACGGTCTTTACCGTACCTTCCCGATAAACAACCTGACCCCCGAGCCCGATCCAGTTTTTCGTAGATCACCTTTTCCAAAATAAGGAGTCACACTTAGAGTTTTCTTTCTTATTTTGTTACCCTTTAAAAATAAAACAAAAATAAGTGGCGACTCCAATTCAATTTTTCCTTAATCAATAAAATCATTTTTCAAAATCAAAATCAAGCTCGCCTTCGAGCGGAAAATGCATGAGCCGAAATGCGGGGTCCACAAAATGTGTTTAGTATGTTTGATATAATATGAAATAGGATATATCTAAATTTAAGATCTTTTATATTTATTTTCACAAAGTAGAAGTTTTATAAAGACAAAAAAAAAGTTAAATATTTGTATATATTTATAAAATTAAAAGTATTGATACAAAAAACAATTGTACTCTCATTGAAGATTTAGAATATATTTAATAATGTTCTTTAAAAATACTTCTAACTCGAAAAGTAATTTTAAAGAAAAAGTTGACATTTGACAAAATTTTAAAATTATTTTAAAAAAAAAATTACGTACAATGCTTCATAAAAACATTTGATAGATGATTCTCTAATTTATAGAAAAACACATTCACTAGAAGCACTTTGAAAATAAATAATTCCAAACATACTCAAACATCAATCTATGAATTGTTATTTAATCCTTAATTAAATTGTTGGTACCAACCATGATGTAGACGTGGACTTTACTTTTGTTTCCTACCAGTCTACCACCGTATCAATCTCTCATTTTTGCTTCCATCCGACCTTTCCAAAAGCCATTCTCTCTTTTTATACTTGTACATGAAGCATCCGCAACACACTTTCGTCGCATCTTTTCCCCCATTAGTGCATTATTTCCCTCGTTTCGACCATTATCTCTAGCTTTAGTACAATGATATATACTTATGTAATTTTTTCGAGAAAATTTCCAAGTCTTCCTCATGAACTCAAAATCAATTATCTATAGAAGGCGAAAGTTTTATAATGTACCAATTAAATAAAATTAGAAATGTTGTGTTGAGTTCATTTCAATGTTTTTAGAATTGGGCTAGTAATTAGATCGAAAAAATTATTGATTTATGTTTCAATGATTGGACTAATAATTAAATCTATAATTTGTGTTGGAAATCAAGCCCACGTCGCCTTCCATCCTGTGCGTTCCTTCCCATATTTAGCATCCTCTGTTTACTTCCCTAAATTAGTGTAATATACAACCTTTATTATAATTGATTTAGGAGTAATTCTAGCAAGGTAGTTTATTCACTTTCCATGTAAGAGTTTATTCTCTTTCCATGTAATAGTTTATTCACTTTCCATGTAAGAGTTTATTTTCTTTCCATGTAAGGGAAATTCCGTCCGGTGATAGTGTACCAGTCCGGAATTGTCTCATATCTGTAGGCTATTTATTTATGCTTTCTTTCATTGTAAACAGAGTATCATAGAATGAATTGAGTCTATGTTCCTCCATAGTTAGTCTTCAAATTCTTCATGGTATCAGAGCAGGTTTAATCCTGTCTCATCGTCTTCATCTTTAGTCAGTTTTTTTTTCTACTCAATTCTATTCTTCTAGGTTATGCCTAAATACGGTCCAGCCTTTGGAATGGCTACCAACTCATCATCCTCTACTTCTGATATCATCATCTCATCGTCTTCATCCTCTCATCAGATGGAAACCTCTCATCTGCCAATCACAGCCCATAAACTGAATGGGCAAAATTATTTGCAATGGTCTCAATCCATATTAATGTTTATACGGGGAAAGGAGAAAGATGACTACATCACCGGAGCTTCGGCGGCACCAGAAACCACAACATCAACCTACAAGAAGTGGATAGCAGAAAATAATATGGTCATGTCCTGGCTAGTCAACTCTATGACCCCTGACATTGGTGAAAATTTTCTGTCATTTGATACTGCCAAAGAAATCTGGGACATTGCAAAAGAAACTTTCTCAGACAAGGAAAACACTTCTGAAATCATCCAGATTGAAGGCATCCTCCACGATTTGCGTCAAGGAAACCTTACGGTAACTAAATATTTCAATACTCTTACTCGTCTATGGCGTCAACTTGATACGTTTGAGGTTCATAACTGGAATTGTGTTACAGATGGTTTGTTGTATAAAAAGATTGTCGAAGGGAAACGTGTGTTTAAATTTTTGTTAGGTTTGAACAAAAATCTTGATGAAATCAGAGGAAGAATCATGGGAGTAAAACCTCTACCTAGCCTCAGAGAGGCATTCTCTGAAGTGCGTCGCGAAGAAAGTCGGAAAAATCTCATGATGGGATCCCATCAACAACTGAATATGGCAGAAAGCTCGGCTCTTAAGACTCAATTCGCTCCTTTTGACAACCGTCAAAAAATTAAAGGAGGTAGACCTTGGTGTGATCATTGCAGAAAGCCGGGACACTCAAGAGAAACTTGCTGGAAGATTCATGGAAAGCCAGTAGATTGGAAGCCACGTCAACCACTTGAGAAAGAAGGACGAGGCAATCATGTGGCTACCGATGAACAATCGCCACAACCTGAAGCTAGCCCTTTTAATAAGGAGCAAATGGAGATGCTTCAGAAACTACTGTCTCCTCTTTTGTCAATACAGTCACAAATTGGCTCATCTTCCAACCAGCTCATTGGTTCTGGAACCTTGGCTCACAAAGGTAATTTTTTGAGTGCCTTTACTGTTGGTAAGAAACGTAAAAAACCTTGGATCGTGGACTCAGGAGCATCTGATCATATGACGGGAGATGCGACAATTTTTGATACATATAGCTCATGTCCAAATAATTTAACAGTCCGAATAGCAGATGGTTCACTATCAAAGGTTGCTGGAACAGGTTCAGTTGTGCTATCAAGGGATCTTACTCTCAACTCTGTTCTCCTTGTTCCTAACTTGGACTGTAATCTATTGTCAATTAGTAAACTCACTAAGGAAAAGAGGTGTATTACTAATTTTTCCTCCACTCACTGTGAATTTCAGGATTTGGATTCGGGGAAGACGATTGGCAATGCTGAGGAATGCTCTGGACTCTACATCCTTAAGGAGCTCCATGATCCACAAGAATAACCTCAAATGGCAGTTGGTAGTAATTCTTTTTCGGTTTCATGTCAAAATAACGATAGTGCAATTATGTTGTGGCACTATCGCTTAGGTCATCCAAATGTTATGTATCTCAAGCATTTATTTCCTTCATTATTTCATAAAAATCCAAAATCCTTTGAGTGCGAAATCTGTCAATTATCAAAGCAAGTCCGGTCTCATTTTCCCATTCAACCCTATAAAGAGTCTAGTCCATTCTCAATGATTCATAGCGATATCTGGGGTCCGTCAAGAATAAAAGATGTAACTGGTACTAGGTGGTTTGTCTCATTCATAGATGATCACACTAGATTAACTTGGGTATTCCTCATGAAAGAAAAATCTGAAACGAGTCAAATTTTCAAAAATTTTAAAAATATGATTCAGACCCAATTCCAGTCAAAAATACAAATTCTAAAGTCTGATAATGCTAGGGATTATTTCAACTCCATTCTAGGAGAATTTCTAGCACAAGAAGGGATAGTTCACTTAAGTTCATGTGTTGATACCCCACAACAAAACGGAATCGCTGAAAGGAAAAATAGGCATTTGTTAGAGGTGGCTAGATCACTAATGTTCTCCATGAATGTTCCAAAATTATTCTGGGGGCAAGCTGTCCTTACGGCAACCTACCTCATCAATAGGATGCTGTCTAGGGTACTAAAATTCCAAACACCTTGTCAAACACTCCTAAAATCCTTTCCGACTACTCGTCTCATCTCCACCGTCCCACCCAAAATTTTCGGGTGCTCTGTTTTTGTTCATATCAATCAACAACATCGAAGTAAACTTGATCCTAGGTCACTCAAGTGCATCTTTCTTGGGTATTCTTCAAATCAAAAAGGGTATAAGTGTTACTCTCCGGTCACAAGAAAATTCTACAATTCAATGGATGTCACATTTTTTGAAACCCAGCCTTACTATCCCAAAAACGATATTCAGGGGGAGAATTCAACTCAGGAATATCAATTTTGGGATCTTGAGTCATTCAGTGAGTCACCCATCATCACTGAAAATCACATTCCTCCAGAGTCATTTAATCAGCCCGAGTCCATTGTTGACTTGTGGGATAAAGAGCACATCCAAGAGGAAACGGAGGAAGGAGCACTTTCTCAACAAACCCATGAGGCTGAACCGGGTCCTAATCCAAGCAAACTTCCAGGTAACAACGCTCCTGATGGTACTGTTGATTCCGAGTTAGAAAATGATATTCTTAATATGCCCATAGCTTGGAGGAAAGGAATTCGATCATGCACTCAGCATCCCATTGGAAATTTTATTTCTTATGATAAGCTATCACCTACGTTTCGTGCATTCACTTCTAGCATCACAGAGATACAAGTTCCTCGGAATATTCAGGAAGCTTTCAAGTATCCTAAGTGGAAGGTAGCCGTCGATGAGGAAGTTCGGGCGCTGGAAAAGAATGGTACGTGGGAAATTACTGACCTCCCAAGAGGTAAGAAACCAGTTGGGTGTAAGTGGATTTTCACAGTAAAGTACAAGGCAGATGGTAATGTGGACAGGTATAAGGCTCGGTTGGTTGCCAAAGGATTCACCCAATCCTATGGCATTGACTATCAAGAAACTTTTGCTCCAATTGCCAAGCTCAATACTGTTCGTGTACTTTTATCCTTGGCAGTTAATCTCGATTGGTCGCTTCACCAACTTGATGTGAAGAATGCCTTCCTCAATGGTGACTTAGAGGAAGAAGTTTACATGGACATTCCTGCTGGACTTGAGACGACATCAAACTTCAACAAGGTTTGCAGACTCCGAAAATCCTTGTATGGTCTCAAATAATCTCCCAGGGCCTGGTTTGAACGGTTCACTAAGGTAGTGAAAGGGTACGGATTCATTCAATGTCAATCCGATCACACATTATTTGTGAAACACTTCCCAGAAGGGAAGCTGGCAATTATCATTGTATATGTGGACGACATAATTTTGACAGGTGATCATGAAGAGAAAATTGACTTACTTAAAAAATTACTGACAAAGGAATTTGAGATCAAGGATCTTGGAAACCTCAAGTACTTTCTCGGAATGGAGATTGCTAGGTCAAAGAAAGGTATAGCAGTCTCACAACGCAAATACGTTCTGGACTTATTGAATGAAACAGGAATGCTAGGATGCAAGCCGGCAGAAACACCTATGGATACAACTGTCAAACTGGAAGAAAGTGATGGAAGTACGCCAGTTGATAAAGGAAGATATCAACGTCTTGTGGGGAAACTCATCTATCTTTCTCATACAAGGCCAGACATCGGCTTCTCCGTTAGTGTGGTAAGTCAATTCATGAATAATCCAACCGAAAAACACATGACTGTTGTGATAAGAATATTGAGGTACCTCAAGATGACACCAGGAAAGGGTCTCTTCTTTCAAAGAACAACAAAGAAAGAGATTGAGATTTTTTCAGATGCAGATTGGGCAGGTTCAGTGATTGATCGGAGATCAACTTCAGGCTATTGTTCATTTGTCTGGGGGAACTTGGTTACATGGCGAAGCAAGAAACAGTCAGTGGTAGCCCGTAGCAGTGCTGAGGCAGAATTTCGTGCTATGGCACAAGGTATCTGCGAGGGAATCTGGTTGAACAGGCTGTTAGAAGAATTATGGGTTCCATTGAAGCATCCCATGATGTTATACTGCGACAATCAAGCTGCCATCAGTATCGCTAAGAATCCGGTTCATCATGATCAAACTAAACACGTGGAGATAGATCGACACTTTATCAAGGAAAAGATTGAAGAAGGAGTTTTCAAAGTCAGCTACACTCCGACAAACTGTCAAACGGCTGACATTCTCACAAAAGCTCTTGCTCGAGTTAACTTCGAAGATCTGACAGGAAAACTTGGAATGATCAACATCTACAACGCGGCTTGAGGGGAGTGTTGGAAATCAAGCCCACGTCGCCTTCCATCCTGTGTGTTCCTTCCCATATTTAGCATCCTCTGTTTACTTCCCTAAATTAGTGTAATATACAACCTTTATTATAATTGATTTAGGAGTAATTCTAGCAAGGTAGTTTATTCACTTTCCATGTAAGAGTTTATTCTCTTTCCATGTAATAGTTTATTCACTTTCCATGTAAGAGTTTATTCTCTTTCCATGTAAGGGAAATTCCGTCCGGTGATAGTGTACCAGTCCGGAATTGTCTCATATCTGTAGGCTATTTATTTATGCTTTCTTTCATTGTAAACAGAGTATCATAGAATGAATTGAGTCTATGTTCCTCCATAGTTAGTCTTCAAATTCTTCAATTTGTATATTATTAAAATTAAAAATAATTATAAACATTTAAAATATGTCAAGAAATTAAAAAATAATAATATTTATTTTCATTTTTAATATTATCAAATTAAATCATGAATAAATATTAATGTTTGAATATTTTAAATTGTATTAAATGAAATATGTTTAGTATTTAAATTTAAAACGAAAGAGAATTCTTCAAAGGTATACATCCTATTATTTTCTAATTTAAAAAAAATTATTTTATTTTATTTATATTTTTTACATATTATTTTATTTTTAATTTGCAACTTTCAAGTTGCAAGCATGAGTTACGCATTGGTCACAACCCCATCCCTTGTACTCAAGCTCTATGGTTCAATTCATTCATATTAGATGGATTTTAAAAAAAGAAAAAAAAACTCAGTAGTCCCACATCAGAGGAGATGAGGACCCCAAGAGCTTTTTAGTGTTCGACTTTTCATTTAATATCAAAAACCACTAACTGCAACGGGCCCAAAGTAGGGCTAGTTTAATGCACCTACAAAGTGGATTGGGAAAACTCAATAGTCCCACATCGTAGGAGATGAGGACCGGAAGAGCTTTATAGTGTTCAGCTTTTCATTTCATGTCAAAAACCATTAACTGCAACGGGCCCAAAGCAGGGCTAGTGGGTTGGGAAAACTCAATGATCGCAAGAGCTTTATATTGTTCGGCTTTTCACTTAGGTTATGTTTGGTTCCCGGAAAATACTAAGGAAAGAAAAAAAATGTAAAGAAAAATAATTTTTTTATGTTTAGTTGTCTTATGAAAAATATCAAAGAAAAACAAATATGATTAAAACTAATTAAAAACTTATGTATTTTTAAATTATTTAATCTTTATATTGATGAGTTAAAATAAATAAAATGAGTTTGAAGTAACAAAAAAAATAATTTATCAACTTTTAATCAATTTTTTTTATTTTTCTTCACTTTTTCTTTCCCTCTACTTTTCCTTTGTATTTTCTTTCCCTTGCATTTTCCTTCAAATTTTCTGGAAACCAAACATAGCCTTAATGTTCTGACGTGGGAAAACCAAAAAATTAAATTGCACAAAACACTAGACCAATGATCAAACCTAAGAGCTTCAGCATGAGCCTGATTTGTTAATAAACCACACCAACATCTTATTTGTACTATGCTTTCACATGCAAATTAATAAATATTATATAAATCAATTTTAATTATTTTATCGTATATTTAATATAATAATTAAATACAAACACAAATATAAATTTATAAATAAAATTATCAATATTTTTAAATAAAAAACTTATTTCACACTAAATATATTATAATCTTAAATTTAATGCATTGTTAAATTCTATATATTATTACAAAAAGTCACAAAATATATTTGTAAACTCCAAAATTTATCCCAATTTTATTTTTGCATTAATTTTAAGTTCAATTTTGTTCTTAGATTTTAAATTTCAATTACATATGATATTTTTGGCCTACTTACCCTTTAATTTTTAGTTTTTATTATTTTGTAAATTGTTTTATTTTTATTTGTTATTATTTTTATTATTATTATTATATATATTTATTTATTTTTTTCTTTTTATTCTTTCTCTCATCTCTCCTCCCTCCTCCACCTACCCCGATACCTTTACCCATACCCTTCACGTCCAAGGCTCTCCCATTTCCTTTCTTCCTTTTTTTTCCCCTCATTCTCAAGGTGGTTGGGCTCCCCATCTCATCTCTTTTTATTTATTTATTTATTTATTTTTTCTTTTCCCCTCATTCCCAAGGTGGTCGGGCTTCCCATCTCATCTTCTTTTTTTTTCTTTTCCTCTCATTCCCAAGGTGGTTGGGCTCCCCCATCTTCTCTTTTCCTTTTTTTTCTTCTCCCCACATTCACAAGGTGGTCGGCTCCCTCATCTCTTTTTTTCCTTTTTTCTTTTTTTTCTTCCCCCCAACTCTCACATACGAAAGCCCCCAATTTCTCTTCCATTTTTTTTCTCCTCCCCATAGCCTTTCCCTATATTGTGCAAAACCAACTGGAGTCAGATTCGTCAAACTCAATGGGGGTTGGACAACCTTCTTCCCTTCATGTGGAGGGTTTTTATAGTGCTGAAAAGAATGTCACTATAGTGCTGACTAAGCACTTTAACCTTCTCTATAATGATGATTGTCTTATAAGTGGTAGGACAATCATTACAGTTTTAGGCAATTGGTAAGTGTCGTCAGATGATGTGTCATGACTTTTGATCGTGCAGTCGCTTGTCCCTTCAACCTGTTGGTGGTATGGGGTTGTGTATAGTAATTAATTGACATGAACTTGATGGTTAGAAAAAATCCCTTCAGCCACTCCTATGCCAAACGTGAATGTTACACATGCTAGTAGGTCTTGAAGTCTTGATCGGGCGATACTGTTAGTTTGGGGAGTTCGGTTTCCTTATGTTGCCTAACCTTGTAGGACAAAGGCTTCTTTTAAAGAGAATGAGACTTGAAAAGTCGTAGGAAGACATTGAACTTGTTGCAAGCTTATTTGAGTATACGTTTTATTTCTCACTACTATTTGATTTTATTTTTATTGGTTTCTATAAATATTTGTTTGTATATATTTATTGAGTGTGTATAAAATTGAATATTGAACAAACCAAAAATTTTGTTTAAATAAGAGGAATAATTTGGTAAATATGTTTTAATAAAATAATAATTTTAAAATATTCTTCTTAATAAAAGAATTTTTTTTATTAATTAGAATTCAGAAAAATGCTTTTAGAAAAAAAAAAAAAAATTGTTTTTAATAGAATTTGATTTTTTTTAAATAATAATTGTCCAAAAATTGTTTCGTAAATAAAGTTGTCCTAAAAATTAATTTTTAACTAAATATTATTTTCCGAATAAAGTTATATTTTTTTTAATAATTTGTATAAGTCATTTTTCTTAAATTCATTATTTTCTAATAAAAGCAAGTAAAAATAATTTTTGTGTCCAAATTGAAATTTTGTAATAAATTCTTTTGAAATAATAAGTGTAAATAACTTTTTTGAAAATTGAATACAAATGAAATTGACACTTTTTTGTAAATAAATAAATAAATTGAAATCATTAATTCAAAATCTTTTTTAATAAAGTCCTTTGAAATTTCTTGAAAACTCTTTGTTTTTAATATTTTTTATTTTGTTTAATAAATCATTTTGTGTAATTCTCTTATTATTTATTTTGTGTATTCTGGTAATTAGATTTCATAATTATTTTTGTGTATATTGATTTTCACCGTGACTTGTAAATTGATTATTTTTCTTGGTATCCATAATTAATTAATTAATTGACACAATTCTCTTAATTCGTTTAATAAAGGTCGTACGTATACGGGCTTAGAGGGGTATTACAACTCACCATCATACATTTCCAATAGGTACGGGCTTAGAGGGGTGTTACGGCTCACCACCATACCTTCCCAATAGGTAACCTAACTCCTGAACTTAATTTTGGTTTTTCACAAACTGTTTTTTCCAAATAAAGAGTTACACTTATGGTATTTTTTCTTATTTTGTTTTCCTTTTAAAAAAAAATAAAACAAAAATAAGTAGTGACTCTAAGTCTTCTTCAAAAAATCAAATTTTAACCAAATAAAAAATTGAATCTCACCATCGAGTGGAGACGCACTTGAAAAAACGCAAGTTCACAATATTATACATATATTTAAAAAAAAAAACATTTGAATATGCATATTATTTCTTATTTATCATATTTTAGAGTTTTTTTTTTCAACATTTCTATAAATTTTGATTAATTTTTTCTCAATCGATATTTTATGTTAAAATATTTTTTGATATTTCCTTATGTATTTCGATATATCCATCAAATCAAATTACCAATATATCAATCAAAATCGATATTTTCATCCTCAATGATAACTAAGTTTTTTATATATTAATTAAATATTATTTTGGGATTTATTGGAGTTATTTTGTACAAAATATGAGTATTGTAAGTGGTATATAATGTTTTAACTTATAATTATTAATTTATGCATAATTTTCACAACTTAAGGCCTATGATTTTCTTTTTTATATCAAATAAATTAACAACATGTCTTTTCAATTTTCGTTTATTTTCAGTTTTCCATCCTAATGATCATTTTTTATGCCTTAGTTTTTCAAACTTTCCTTTAAGAAAAAAGCCCCAAAAAAATTAATTCTCTTTTAAACAAAACTAATTAATATATTAAAAAAACTATCTTTTAAAAATAATTTTATATAAAATATTTTTATTATTTATAATATATTTAATAAGATACCTATGGACCCCATTTTTTTTTATACAAACCAAGTGTCTTTAGTTTTTTTTTATTTATTATTTATTTATTTTATGTGCTTTCATTAAGGAGTCGGGGGAGCGTTTCAGTGGAGGTGGAGGACATCTCCCGGGAGACTCCATGCATGAACGCGTGGTGAATGTCGGCAGACCGCCCATGATGGTGGTTGGAAAGGGTGACGCATTGGCTGAAGGGTGCATAGTGGAGCTAGTGTGGCTTATGAGGGAAGACAAAAACAGGGGTTTTGAGAAATATGGAGGGGGGGGGGGGGGGGGGGGGAGGGGGGGAGGAGGATTCGTCAAGCTGTAGGAGAGAGGCTGGAGGTTTTTCAGAGATATTTCAGGAGGGCATGAGGGAGTTTTGAACAGAGGAAAAAAGGGTCTTTACAGAGGAAACGAAGAGCAGAGGAAATGGGGGTGTGGATCATCAAGTAATACCACCTTGAGCTTGAATGCTTTCGTTTCTGAATGTTCTACTTCACTCTTTGTTGATTTCTGAGCTTTGTTTGTTGTTTGTTTGGTTGAACATGTTAATTTATATATGTTGCTCTGTTTAAGTCCTCATTGATACTTTCGTTTTTCTCTTCTAAATGGTTGGATTCCTTTTTTTTCTTTGGTTTTTGGTTTTGGGTTTGATGTTTAATGGGTATATTGAGACCTTTCAGTTTTGTCCCACCTTTGTATGGCCACACTAACCTCCACTGCCCATCCCATCGACCCCATGCTCATATTCAACCTCGCCATCCACCCTTGCTCCACCACTCCTCTTTCACACTCGTCAACCTTACCACCTTTTCATACCTATTACCAATAAAACCCATTTTATAATACCCATCCAGTCCGTTTCTCTCATCAACTCTTGTGCGCGTGGTCCCCCCTCACCTTTCTGCTTCTCTCATGCTCATCAACCCCCAATTTATCCCATATGAGCTCACCAACTTCACGTATCCATTTCCCACTCATGCATGCAAGGATTATGTGCCCATAGCTGCTACCCATACCCATTTCCATGCCCATTCTTCAACCTCCTCATGCCCACTACCCTTTCATACCCATGCATTTTGCTACTTGATTTCCACACATTCCATACACACCACATGCATGCATGAACTCATCCCCTTTACTACTCACTTCCTATTTCATCTCTCTACACCACATACCATCCTCCAACTACCCATCATAAAACCCATGTTTTCCCACCTATTGCTTGCATTCTCATCAACGTCTATTTATTGGCGAATCTTGGACCTACTGCATGAACCCAAGTTTCTATATGGCTGATGGTAGAGACGCTCGTTTATTGATTCTATGGGCAAAGACACAACTCATTGCATGATGCAATTTATGCACCAATAGTTCGACCACTCGCGGGCAGAACTTCATGCTCACGATGGAGGAGTGGTTGGAGTTGCTGGTGATTCAAATAAATGCCTCAATGATGAGTGCAGGTTATCATGGGGGTATAAAGGTTTGGCGGTAAGGCCAATGGAAAATGGGTTTGATGTCTCCATGCATGGCTCTTGATGGTTATAGTGGTGGTAGTGGAAAAGAATATATAAAATGGGTTTATAGCCACTATACTGGAGACGTGCACATGAAGATCACCACAATCCATATTTCTTTTTATTATTTCTTCATATTTTGATATCAAAACAAAATTTTCAAGATTTGACTTTTCGAAATTCCATTCTCAAAATGATTTTTTTTAGATTCCAATTTCTGAAATTTATTCCATCCTTAAAATTAATTTTTCGGGTTTCCAGTTTTCAAATTTTAATTTTCCAACATTCCATCCTCAAAATAATTTTTTGAGTTTCCAGTTTTCGAAATTTAATTTTTTGACATTCCATTCTTAAAATAATTTTTCGGGTTTCCAGTTTTCAAAATTTAATTTTCCGACATTCCATCTTTAAAATTAATTTTTCGGGTTTCCAGTTTTCGAAATTTAATTTTCCGACATTCCATCTTTAAAATTAATTTTTCGGGTTTCCAGTTTTCGAAATTTAATTTTCCAACATTCCATCCTTAAAATAATTTTTCAGGTTTCCAGTTTTTGAAATTTAATTTTCTGACATTCCATCCTTAAAATAATTTTTCGGGTTTCTAGCTTTCGAAATTTAATTTTCCAACATTCCATCTCTAAATAATTCTTCAATTTTCCAATTTCTAAATTCACTTTCCAATTTTCACAATTATTTATCTAATCATTATTATTCTCATTATTACTATTATTCCATTTATTTATTTATTTTAAAATTTCCATCTTCCAATTTTAATTTATAATTTCAAAAATTTCACTATTCACGTTCATTCGTTTAAATATTACTTTCGTTGTTATTATTATTATTCCATTTATTTATTTATTATTTCTTTTAAAAATTCCAATCATTAAAGTTCAATTTTTCAAAATTCCGTTTTCCAAATTTAATTTTCAATCTCAAAAATTCCACTATTCACATTAAGTTGTTTGATGATTATTTTCATTATTATTATTATCTCATTCATTTATTCATATATTTAAAATTTCATCTCTAAATAATTTCTCAAATTTTCAATCTCTAAATTCAGTCTCTAATATCTAAAATTCTATTTTTCACAATTATTTATCTAACCTTTATTATTTCGTCATTATTATTATTCCATTCATTTATTTATTCACTTATTCATTTATTTAAAATTTCATCTCTAAATAATCCTACGAATTTTCAATCTCTAAATTCAATTTCCAATTGCTAAAATTCTATTTTTCGCACTTATTTATCCAATCTTTATTATTTTCGTTATTCCATTTATTTACTTATTCACTTATCTATTTATTTAAAATCCCCTCTCTAAATAATTCTTCAAATTTCCAATCTCTAAATTCAATTTCCAATTTCCAAAATTTTCATCTTCGTAATTATTTATCTAATCATTATTATTTTCGTTATTCTATTCATTTATTTATTCACTTGTTCATTTATTTAAAATTTCATCCCTAAATAATTCTTTAAATTTCCAATCCCTAAGTTCAATTTCCAATTTCTGAAATCCTAACTTCCGCAATTATTTATCCAATCATTATTATTTTGTCATTATTATTACTCCATTCATTTATTTATTCACTTATTTATTTATTTAAAATTCCGTCTTTAAATAATTCTTCAAATTTTCGATTTCCAAATTTAGGTATCTGAAATTTCAATTTTCCAATTTCCGAACTTAATTTTCAATTTCCAATATTTCAATTCTCGCATTTATTCCGTTATTTATTTATCATTATCATTATTATTATTATCATTTTATTCATTTATTTCTAAAAATTCTGACTTCGAATGATTTCCAAGATTTCCAATTTTTATAATTCAATTTTCATAGTTTCTACTTCTCAAATAATTTTCAATTCTGATTTCTTTCAAAATTTAATTTCCAAAGTCCCAATTTTCATAATTTATTTTTTTTAAATCTCAAACTCTCAAATAATTTTCAAAATTCCAATTTCTTTCAAATTTAATTTCTAAAATTCTCATTCTTACATTTAATTTCTAAAAATCCAATTTTCAAATAATCTCTAAAACTTCAATTTTCAAATAATCTCTAAGACTCCAATTTTCAAATAAATTTCAAGAATCTAGTTTTCCCTCGAACACTTTTAATTTCTGTTTGGTGATGCATGTGATATGTTTTGTACTCTTTATTGTACACTGACCCCATTTTTATGATAGCGCATTGCTCATTTGTGGCCCAAGTATGCATTCACTCCCATTCTGGTTATTCTGTATACATGTTTTGATTCCCATATGTGCATGATCGATTTGAGTATCCATTGATTTTCTTATTGATTGTCACGTCAGCTTCATTTTATTAGTAGAGACCCGACTTTAGGGACTTAGAGGGGTGCTACGGTATTTACCGTACCTTCCTGAGAAGTAACCTGACCCTCGAGTCCGATTCGGTTTTTCACAGACTATCTTTTCCAAAATAAGGAGTCACACTTAGGGTTTTTTTTTCTTATTTTGTTTACCCTTTTAAAAATAAAATAAAATAAGTGGCGACTCCAAGTAATTTTTTAATAAATAAAATCATTTTCAAATAAAAATCAAACTCGTCATCGAGTGGAAGCGCATGAACCAAAATACGGGATCCACAATACCTTTTCAGATGAAAGATGTCTTTTTCATATTGAAAATGTCGTTTCAGTTTTGTAACAAATATAACGATTAGCTTTTGGTTCTCCCACCACAATGACTGTTACTATTTGACATTTGTATATCTCTCTTTTTGTGTAAAAGTAGATCCACTTGTAGGATCAAGCGGTAGCAATCTTCTTCATCCAAACCCCTACTTTATCTTTATTCCAACTTCACCAATGGTGAGAATTCATACCCTCTAGGGTTTTTGTTTTTTAATTTAATTTTTTAAATTATTTTGGGAACAAAAGAATTCAAGGTTTTAATTGGTTTTATTATTTTTTGATAGTTTCTCGAGAGCCAAACAAGAAGTTTCAATGTTAATGAATCTTTTGATTGTTCTTATTTTTGCTTGTCATTGAGTATTTTCATTTGATTACTCTTATTTTTATCTCTTTTCTCAAAATCTTGTGCAAATTTTGTTATTGAATGACAAAAGTCAGTTTGTTTTCTTAGGTGGTGATTCTATTTTACCTAATGAACTTGGTGCCACTTATCTTATCTCAATATTGTGTTTATCTTTCAACTTTTTAGTGCTTCAACAATTATGTGTTCATCAAAGCTCAAAAGACCAAGACTTACTTAAAAGGTACCAAATTAAATTTGAGTGAAGGATACAAATTGTGTTTGATTTCCAATGTTCATTCTTATGGTTCTTAGCTTTTCATTTGTTTGCTTCTTATGAATTTAATTCCTAAAGTCTACATATGGAAAGAGGAAATAGAATTAAAATATTATTTTCTAATATTCAAATATTAAACAATCATCTCGAAAAAACATTTCTAATTGATTTAATATAAATTCTTTTTGTTTAAATTATTTTGTATTATATTTTATAAAATATTAAAAAAATTATAATTTACCACCTCACTTACATTGCAAGCGTTTTTTAATTAGTATAATACAAATTTGATAAAAAATATTAATATTTTTTTTCACTTACGGTAATATTTTTAATCAAAGGAACTATCTTAACCATGACATTGTAAAATTATCTAGAATAGACATAATATCCATGGCTTTCCCAAATCTAAAATTTCACTCAAAAATCAAACTTAAAAAGATTTTCTTTCAATGAAGAACAATAGAAGATTGTATATACCTATTATATCAAATTATGCATCAATTTCGTTCTAAAATTCTTAAAGGTGATTAATATGTTCCTAGGGATAGCGGTTTAAAGAATCATATTTCAACTAATTACGTAATTAAAATATCATTTATAACATTTATGAAAACAATAACATACCAAGTAATCAACACTATTCATCAAACCATAAGTATGAAATATGATAGACATGAAATTCTTTGAAATATCAGGAACAAACTTAGTCCCTCTAATTGTTATACTTTCTTCATAGATCTTTGACCAAGACAGTAACACACTAATGATGAAATCGTAAAAATAAAATATAATAAGAGTGAACATAAGAACTCTTAAGCTCACCATACCACTAGAGATAAAGATAAGATATGAAGTTGAGACCCTAGGCTATGGAACAAGACATACTAAGTGGAAGAGGAAGCTCTTAAAAATTCCTAGAATGTGAAATCGTAAGAGAATCTAAAAAAGTGGAAAAAGAGTAAACTAGTTCTTCACATTGAAGTTCAACAAGGTCATATTTTCTAATCCCAATTTGTCCAATCTTAGGGACACTAAAAGATGAATTTAAAATACCAATATGAAAATCATGAATATCTGTCATAAATTTAAGTTGATTAAGAGCTTTAGAAACCCATAGAGGCTTTTTTTTCCCAAGCAAATAGAATTTTGTTTCTTAATGTTTTAGACTCATTCATAAATTTGCTTGTTTTCTTCTTGCTTTGGCTCACATAGAGAATACCTCCTTATTACTACTCCTGCAACTCATACAAGTTGGATTCTAGAGTACTAATCCCTTGTGTCAATTCTTCCAACCCCCACAATTAGTTGTATTGATACTGTGAATGTTTTAGTATTAGTTGAGCCAATGCTTCTATCCCTTTCCTCCCATATGGATATTGGACCAGATGCTAGAGGTTGATTAAAACAGGAACTGGTGAGGCATGAAAGACACTAGAGGAATATTCCAACCATAATCGTTTTCTTAATGATTCTATGTCATCGTTTAGGATAGCTTCTTGTTTTCTGCTTTCCCCGAAGTTGAAGATGAAGCTAAATCACAATTTTTAAATGACAATATATTGATATTAAACACACAAAAAAAAAAAAAAAAAAAAAAATTATTGTATATACCAAAATATATCTTTTACAAAAATGTACATTTTCCTAATTTTCACATTAAGTTCTTTTCTAAGTCATAAACTTTTTAATCAAGAAGGAGATTCTTCAACGAGGAAAAAGATCTAATGATTTCAAAGGAATTGATCGAAGAACTATATGAAGTGAAAATCTCATATATTAAGATAGTAATAAAAGTGACTTATCTCTTAACTTTTTCATTATCACCCCCAAAAACCAAACCCCGCCTTATATAAAATTGTGAGAGTACGATTAACCTATAGATTTGAAATCACTGTTTATATATTGTATTAATCATAATCAATAAGAACAATTCGTAGTCTTAATAAGAGGGGAAATGGTCAAGGATTAATCCGTCCTGAGATATCAAAAAATAACTAAATAGGTATAAAAGTTTTTATTGAGTTTAAAATATAATTTTTAACTTCTTTGAAACCAATCCAAATAGAGACATAATTTTGAAATTCCAAAATTCACATGAATCGTGTCGAATACGAAAGTTTGGCGCCGTGACGGCTGAGGAGAGAGTTGAAAAATTGGAAATGACAAGCGAAGTGTGAACAGAAACAACCTCTGTTTTTGAGGGCAACCCCTCAACTCCAAATCCATATATGGCAACTATTTTAATAAATTATTTCAGTCCAATTGAAGAATCCTATGTAAGTAAAGGTTTGTTTGGCTGATTCTAATTCCATTATTAGGTTCCGTTAAATTTTCGTTTAAATTTTATAGGGAAGTTAGAATTCTTAATCGACCAAATTTGAATATACTTCAATGGCATGGGGAGTTTTTTCAAATTTTTTATTTTTATTTTATAAATGGAAAAAAAAAAATTGAAAACAAAACCAATGGAAATTTGAGCAACTTTTAAGGTACTGAATGCTCATTATTCAATATTATAGATCATTTAAAATGTAGGACTAAAAGATTCAAATAAGGACTTATCAAGTCGTTGACTGGCTGGATAGTGGGCTGTTTGGTCAACATATCCCTTTTAAAAAGATTGGAAATTGTGGATTTTCCTTCAAAATTCAAACATGGAGATTCCATGTGCGTATGAAAGGAAAATATTTTCCAAGAAAATGGTTGAGGAGAGTTTTATTTTCACATTCCATACAAGGGAAGGTTGAGGGTGGACTTCGTTTTCATACTGAAGGGTTTTTATTGTTATTATTGTTTCCTTACAGCTGTATTACAGGTGGGCACACAGAGTGAGATTCTCATAAAGGCCGAAGAATCTGAATCTGAATCTCTTCTGGTTCCACCCTCCTTTGGAGACAAACAGGTAAGTTCATCTCTGGCTCTGGCTCTGGCTCTGGCTATGGTTCTTGTTCGATTTTGATTGTATTCTCATGCTTTTGGGTCTATTGGAATGATGTCTTCGGCCCAAAAACTGGATAATTTCTGTAAGTTTTATCAATGGATTCTTGCAAAATAGAGGGAAAAAAATGGGGGTTTGGCGTCTGGGTTATTTTATTGTTTTGCAGATCTGCAATACCCACTTGTATTTTGTATTGAAGAGTTTTTACATGATTAATGATAGTTGTATTACTACTGTAATTGCTGCTCTGCAAAAGAAAATTGATTGTCTTATCATTATAAGTCAATCTATCTAATAAGAATGATGGTCCCCGCTACTGAATTATTCAACTTGATCTGACATGTTGGTATGTATATATATATTTCAGTTCAATTTTCTCTAATTTTGGGTTTTCCTTTTTATAAGAGCTCCTGGAAGGAATAATCATGTCTGTGCACAATGAAAATGGGAATGGGGCTCCAACTAAAGTTGAGGTTTGGGATTGATGCCATTCAAAATGGAATTTCATTGGTTTTTTTTTTTTTTCTCTGAAAGAGGATCTTTCTAATGTATGATTATTGGCTTTATCAGGGAAAGTATGCTGCAATCATTGTGTGTTGGCTTCTGGGAAATGGATGCCTTTTTTCATGGAACAGCATGCTTACAATAGGAGATTATTATGCTTATTTGTTTCCGGTAATCTGTCATTTTCTTTTTTTCTTTTTCTTTTTTAACAATTGTTTTTTTAGATATATTCATGCAATGGGGTTTCTCGAATGGTATTGGATTCATTTTTATGTATGTTTGATAAGCTATCAAATTTTTTTGTGACAATTTCATGCATTTGGGCATGATTTTTATGCCTCATCTTCACCATATGAAAGCTGTTTTTTCACTTAAATCTTAATTCCCTTTCAAGTTAACCACATCATTCTCCAACACCCTTATTAAAACCAGGTGAGGAAGAGAGCATACTTGAGTTTGAGAACACCCTTATAGAAGTGGAAGAAGGAAGTGACAGAGGGAGAGCATACTTAAGATTGAAATGCTACTGCAAAGGATCCTTTATAACCAAAAAGGCCACCTCTATTTATGGGCATTATAAAATCGCTTACTCTAGAACCTTTCAAATCTTCTAAAATGATTACGGACATTTTTATTCTCTTAGGATTCTAAATTTTTCTGGGTTCAGCACTCTCCCATACGTCCATTCTGAAAAATTTGATGGGGGCATGACAGCAGGCTTTAAACAGAGTTTGGACTTGGTGTATGACAATGATTGCCATAAAAAAAAAATTTCTATCTTCAATGATATTACTGGAAACACTCAATCTCCACTAGAAACTCGCCAATTTATTGCTGACTGGTATTTCTTGTGTTTTTTTACCATCCTGGGGAGTATCTATGATGAAGAGTCTTCTTTCTATTCCTGCTGTCTAATGGTGGTTTAGCTTTACTAGTACATAGAGTTAAGGCAGTGGAATGTGATGCTTTCTCAAAAACTACCAAATTCTTCATGATTTTCCTGAAAATATTTATTAACTCTCAAATTCTTTTGTGTATGAAAGTGTCCCTGTAACTTTTCTATAATTTTTGAATCCTGAGATAACCTAACTATGATTTATATAGGTGTATTGAATAGTTGTTATTGGTATACTGCAGAATTACATAAGTGATTGATTGTATAATTTTTCTTCCTTGTGCAGGACTACCATCCTTCAAGGGTCCTTACCCTAGTATATCAACCATTTGCACTTGTAACAATTGCAATATTGACATACAAAGAAGCAAAAATCAATACTAGACTACGAAACTTATTTGGATATACACTTTTCTTCATAAGTACCCTTTTAGTCTTAGTTGTAAGTATCGTTGTCTTTTCAATTACTGTATTTTCCTAAACTGTAGTTGATCTTTTGGCTAAAATACCTTCTTAGTTTCAATTACGAAATTGATCTTTTGAGCCCGTGACGGAGCCACCTTTCCTCTGTTTTTGTCATAGTTGGACTTAGCTACATCTGGGAAAGGAGGACTTGGGACTTTCATTGGAATTTGTGTCCTTAGTGCTGCTTTTGGATTAGCAGATGCTCATGTTCAGGGTGGGATGGTTGGAGACCTCTCTTTCATGCTTCCTGAATTCATGCAAGTCAGTATCTGTGATTAGCCTTTTCATACTCTTCACTAATATTTGTTTTCTTCTTTTTCTTTTTTCTTTTTCATATTTATCTGATATGTTTATTTATTTTTGAATCTTGTGGTTTCAAAATCTTCAGTCTTTCCTTGCTGGTTTGGCTGCATCAGGGGCTATAACCTCTGGTTTGAGGTTGATTACAAAAGCAGCATTTGAGAATTCAAGGGATGGCTTTCGGAAAGGAGCCAGTATGTTCAAATTCCCATATTTTTTTAACTGTTTACTTCTCATAATCACATTATACTATACTTATTATATGTACAAAATGAAGAATTCCTGCAAGTGTTTTTATACTGGATTTCTATCAATAATGTAAATGAGAATTAGATCAGAAATGAGTCGACGATTCTCTTTAAACAATTTAATAACATGATTTCATGGGTTGGCCCCCTTTTAATTTCATTTGCCTTGCTTTGAGGAATGCCAAAGTCTAAGATAGAACATTGTGCAGTCATGATTAAATTTCCCAATGTGGTATCAAGTTCTGGTTCCAACAAGGAGCATTATGCAGTTGTAATCCTTTATTTGATTGTAATTTTATTGTGTTTACCTGAAATCAGGATTTCTAATTTTCTTGCTAATATTCTGATTATATAGAGATTAGGTCCTTTAGGCTTCATACAACTAGTATTCTCTTTTCTTTTTATTTTTCCTTTTTTGATAGGTAAATTTATACAACTAGTATCTCTTGTTCAACACTTTCAGGTTTAAGAGTTGTAATCATCTGTACATGTTTTTCCTTTGAATTATCTTATACCATCAACATATAATTCAATTTTGTAGAACTGCTCTGAGAGATTTTTGTTAATCCAAGCAATTTACGGTTTCATCTCTTTCATTTAACAGTAAAACCGGTCTTGAGCTTTCTAGTCTTTTATCTATAGAACACTTATTTCGTTGTTTCTTTTGTGGCAGTATTGTTCCTTTCCATATCGACATTCTTTGAGCTGTTTTGTGTTATTCTCTATGCATTTGTCTTTCCAAAGCTACCAATAGTGAAGTACTTCCGTGCAAAGGCAGCCTCTGAAGGATCCAAAACTGTTTCAGCTGATCTTGCAGCTGGTGGCATCCAAACAACTGGGGTATAGATATTTCTTTAGATATGGAACAAGATATATCAAGTAATCAATTATTTCGGTCTTTGGTCTCATCTTGGAACTATTTTTGCAGGCTGAAAAAGACCCAGAACAACCCGAGCGCCTAAGCAACAAACAGTTGTTACTTCAGAACATAGACTATGCGATCGATCTATTTTTGATATACATTTTGACATTGTCTATTTTCCCTGGATTCTTGTCTGAAGATACTGGATCACACAGCTTGGGTTCATGGTGAATAATAATTGAAATCATTTCAAATGATAGTCCATGGAACTTGTTTCTACTTAGTGATTTTTAAGCTCTTATTTTTCAATATTGGTTGGTATTTCAGGTATTCCCTTGTTCTAATTGCCATGTACAATGGATGGGATCTAATTGGGAGATACATTCCGCTCATTAAATGCATAAAGTTGAAGTCGCGAAAAGGACTCATGATAGGAATTCTCACCCGTTTCTTGCTCATACCAGCATTCTATTTCACTGCCAAATACGGAGACCAGGGCTGGATGATAATGCTGACATCCTTCTTGGGATTAACCAATGGTTATTTCACAGTCTGTGTTCTTACAGAAGCACCAAAAGGGTATAAGGTAAGTTGATTCAGGCAATTCTTGGTTGAGTTTTTATTCAAATCTGGGATCGATCTTCCTTATGGGATTTTGGTTATGTAGGGACCCGAACAAAACGCATTGGGAAATATCCTCGTGTTTTTTCTCCTTGGAGGACTGTTTGCAGGGGTAACAGCTGACTGGTTGTGGCTCATAGGCAAAGGATGGTGACCGTTGATTACTGTTCAACACGGGACAACGGTAAAGATTTATACTTATATTTTATAGATCAGTGATGAATAAATGGATGGCAAAGTAGTCAATTCTTTATTTGAAGTCTGGATTGGTATGTACATTGTTCTGTTTTCAGAGTTGTAAACAATCAACTGGTTTACAGGTTTATATCTAATCGGCACAGTGGTATATTTCATCTGTTTGCTCTCAGATTTTTTCCTTGATTTGTTTCCTTCTTTCACGCTAAAATGGAAAACAAAGTGCAGGAAAATCTCCTCAATGACTGGTTTCTCTTGTTCCTTGGAGTGGGTTCGGGTTTACCGTGTTGGAACATTGGATCATAATTATGATTTTCACTTTAACTTCTACCTTCGGTAAAAAATTATCATAAAGAGGATATGGAATTCATCAATAATTAAGATTTTGACAAAAGGTTATCATGATGTGACGGGGTTTATTAAACCTAGTGCTTTGGGCGTGAGGGCATGAAAATGAAATCGTGGAATATCATTCTCTTTCCTTTTTGTTCATTTATTTACTTTAACAAAAGATGAAAAGAAAAATGAAAACGATGGCATTTTCATTAAAATATGTGCAATTTAGGGATGTAGATATAAAAAAGGTATGATTATTTCACCTATATCTATCATATCAACATCATGACACATTCTTTTATTATCTGTTGCCATATTGAATTTTCACTTAGGTTCTTCTAAAGCATTCTTTAGTTTTTATCTTTCATAATGAGTTCACGTGTTATTTCCCCAATGATAAAGATTACAATCATTCTTAACAGAAAATATTATTTGAATTTTCGTAACCGTATTTACATGAATATAGTTTTCTTTTCTGACCTTATTCTTATGGGCGCTATTCATGGTTCGTGTTCATAAGAATGCAAACTTCCATTTATAACGTCCGCTTCAAATCCTATATCATACTTATATTTGGAATTTTTTTCTTTTGGATTTATGGATTTGCTCTACATTTTACTCTCAAACCCACTCTCTCTCTCACTGCATTGAGACATATATTTAACCGCAATTCTCTCTTGAGCATGTGAAACCATGTTTAAAAACAGAGACCGCCATGTGAAGTGAGCTGTTAAAACACACTCCCCTTTGTTTCTTTCTGGGTTTTGTTTTCTTTTGTCTTGTCGATGCTTTAGGACCAACATACTCAGTAGTCCTAGGGACCTGCTAACCTAAAAGCTCACATCTTAGTAATAGTATTAATAATGTACGCTATAACCATATTATTATAATCTGCACCGCACCATAATCTAAGCTGATCCCTTCTATCATCTCTTGCATTGAAAAGTGAATCACGATGCAAATATGAAAAAAAATTGAGGTAAAAGTGAGAAAAATGAAAATATAGAATTGGAAATGGTAAAACCGTAAATGTGTAAAAGACCGAGGTGTGAAAACTGATTCTGAACCGAGGCGAAATTTACAGTGAGGCAAGGAAAAAGACAAAAACGACCCCGCTTGCCCGTTTGTCTAGTAGCTTCACGTGACCCGACAGCATATGCGAGGCCACGGGAGAAAGAAGCCAGACTCAACAAGACATAAAAAGGAGCATGATTAGGGGCAAAATCGGAAATGAAAAAATGGGCAACGACGAGAACGGTGAAATCGTTGTGGATGACGACGACGACGACTTTTCGAATTGCAAAGAATCGACGGCCAACGGCATGTTCTCCTGGTCTGGGCTGCACTTGGACTCGTGTGGGGGGTGCGCACTGTACATGATGGCGCGCAATACAGCTGACACTGTGGGAATGTACGCTGTTTTGTTCCTTGCTAGCAGCCAAGTAAGCCCCATGAGCTGGCAGTCCCTGCTGAACATTTTGCTCGCCCTATCGCCGCCTTCTTCCGTTCCGTTTTTGCCATCGCCTTTTAGCTGCAACGGAAATCATCACAAGGGCATTTCAGACCTTTTGTGGTAATTGTCAAATTGAAGAAAAATGCTAAATTGCACGGGTGGGGAAGTGCAAGTTAGTGGGTGGTGGAGTGAACAGGCAATGATGCGCCTGATAGAGAGTCATTTTCCAGTCTCCACCAGAATGACTTTGGTTCGTTTCGCAAAATGGCAAATGAGACCTGAAGCTACAAAAATGACTTCATTTTGATCCATGTGATAGTATCACTACCCGATATTATTCAAAATTGTGGTATTTTTAAAAATAAATGGTATGATTTTATTTTGAAGTTAATTGAGATTGTAGAGTAAACGAATGATGAAGACATTTTTGTTAGGTTAAGAGAAATTGGATTAGGTTGATTCGAGACTGGAGTCATCGGAGGACTGACCTTCTGGAGGGCACCGAGACACTTGGTGCAGCCGGAGTAGGAAGAATTCCGGCAATTTCGCTCTAGATTCTTGACGGCGGCGGTAGGAGTGGCGTTCCGGTAGGATGAAATGTTGAACGCTGCGGGGCAACTGAGGGAGGTAATCTGGTGGAGGCGAATACCGCAGAAGCAGAGGATCGCATCGCAGGTGGCGTTGGGCTGAGGAATGTGGATGTTGCGACTCTGGAGCGAGCTCTGAAGCGAGTTAACACACTTCTGCGAGTCGTCAGGCATCATTGGGAGATCGGAAGACGCCGGCGCCGGAGCAGCGACCTGGAGCGCCGACCGAGCGTGAGCAGCGAAGAGCCAGGCGGCGAGCACTGGACAGCACCGGCTCCGATCAAGGTTTCTGCCACAGGCGTCATTCACGCCACCGAAAAGCTCCGCGGAGAGGTCCAGCCGACACGTTTGCGTTTCCGTCTGAACCGGAAATGCCGGAACTGTGTTTGGCGTGGAGTAATCCCCCGGTTTCATTGGTTGCTGGTGAGAATCCGCCGGCTCAGCCAGCAGTCCAGCCAAAGATGGCTCAAACAGACATAACACAAACACCAAACACACGAAACTAACCGCACACGACGAAATCTCCATTCCACTTCTCCAAAGCACACCACTACTTTCACACAAACCGAGTTACATCAACCTGAGAGATTCGCGACCGTTTGGTTTGTCAACCTCCGTTACAAAAAGAAACGAAAATCACCTGGAACTCGAAACAAACCAAATGGGACGCCTTTGAATCAACTTTCCGAGAAAGCACTTGATTTTCTCGGAAAAAATGGACGTCTAAAGAAAACGACAACGGATTCAGGAGATATTCAACAAAACGATTTGCAGGAAAAGCAGCAGAGGACACAAATGAAGAAACTTACACAAAACAATTCTGAATGATGAATAGAAAAAAGCTTCTCACCGTCCCTCTCTCCCTACTTTCTTTTCGTATGTTTAGCCTCCCATAGGAAAATGATGAGTTTAGAGGCAACACAAAACGCTCCGAGTTCACGAAAGAGGCGAAAGGACAATAATTTATATTATAATTGTGGAGAGAGTGAAAAAGGAGAGCAGAAGAGGGAGAGAGAAAGGGAAAGAGATTCGTTTGGTGGAGACCTGGAAGGAGAGAGATGGGCTTTTGATTGGAAAAAGGGTGTCTGAGGATTTGGCAGCTTGTGGCGTCTCTTTCTTTTTCATTCTCTGTCCTTCTGCTCTCTTCCTCTTTGTGCTTATTCCACTCGCTTGTATGCCATTGTCGTCATACTCGCTTGTTCCCTACCCCATGTGAAAATAACAGTAGGTGTCTTTAACCCTTATTTTATTATTATTATTTTTATTTTTATTTTCCTTCTCCTTTTCTTTTCTTTTTTGGCCATTATAAGATGGTTTTTTGTCATTCTAAGATGGATTATACTATTAATTGATGTAAATGTTTTGTCACGGGCTTGTTGATAAATTAAGCTTTAAGTATTTTTTGAAAACTATTTTTAAAAATATTTTCAATTAAAACATAATTATGTTTATATTCTTACCCATGCATAACGCTCTTGTACATCTATGGATTTTAGACTACTAAAAAAAACAGAATAATTAACAATATGTTTGGTCTTTGAAAAAAATATATATAAAAAATTATATACTATTTTAAATTCATTTAACATATTCTAATCAATATAAAGATTAAAAAATTTTGAAAATATATAAATTTTTATTTAAGTTTAATTGTATTTTATTTTTATTAAAAATATATTGTATTTTAAAATAAATTTAAATATTTTTAGTTGTTTCTTGGATGACATTAACAATAATTGAAAATATGGAAAATCTTTTGAAAAGCTTAATATTATAAGTAAGAATAAGTTGAGAAAATTATTTTTATATTTGAATAGAAAATAATTAAAAACAATTCTTAAAAAAATTATTTTAAAATATATTTTCAAACATATTTTCGAACAAATCCTAATTATTTTTATAATTAAGATTTATTCTTACTCATGGTGGCATTCTCTATACAAATTTGATTTTAGATTATTGAAAAAATTAAGATGTGACGTTTCACATCATATATAAATAAAAGTTTATAATATTGTATAAGTACGAGTCATTTTTAATCATGTATATTTGTTTTAAAGTCTCGAAAGTTCAATAAAATTAGAATGGATAATATTTATAAAATTGAGAATGAATTATTATAAATAATGTATCGATCTTTAATTCAACAGTAGAGTTTGAATTTTTAACTAAAGTTTATTCTTGAAAATAATTAAAAAATATTATCGGTCTCATAAATATTGGCACAAAATCACACTGCAGATTCGCTTGTACTAAATAGATTTCACAAGGATGAAGGTGGCTCACAGCTTCTTTCAATGCACAAAATAAGGGCAATTCTTACTATTTTTCTCCATTCCACTAGGTGAGTAGCTCGTGAAACAACAGGCTCCCTAACCCTAAGTATATATACACACACTTCACCCACTGCCCTTACTATTCTAAGGAGGAAAAAGCTACATCCGCTGTCCTAATTTTCCACTCCCATGGTCCCTACCCGGCACGGTCTCTTTCCCTCCTTTCCATTATTCAAACCTACAATCAAAATACCACCCTTATATGAATGTCTTTTTCTACTCATAATTCCATGACTAAGTTTATCTTTCGTTTCAAGATTTCACCAAACTTTTGAAATCATAGTAGTTTTCAATTTTTGTCCTTTCAAATTATTAATTGGAAAATAATTGTGAATATTATATTTATAACATGTTTTCAATTTTTTATTTTTGAAATATGATTACAAAAATAAAAATAAAGGTATGAGGTTGTTTAATAACAGTTTTCGGGAATAATTTTTTATTTTTTAAAACAAAGAAAACGTTTGCTAATCAAAATACTGTTTTTTATTTTCTGTTCTCAAAAACAAAAAATAAAGTGTTTTAAGAGAATATTTTTTAATTTTTTTTACTTATTTTTTTAGAGTTGTTTTTAAAAATAATTATGTAAACATGTATAATCTAGACATCAAAAATTATTTTTAAGACTTATTAAAAATATTTGTAAGTTCATAAATAGATTTATGTTTTACAAAATATTAAAAAATATATATTTTAAATTATTTTTAGAACTATTTTAAAAAATAGTTATCAAAGAGATCATAATTTCTTTTAATTTTCAACTTCAATGAAAACAAATTTTAAAGCCAAAAATAATGATATCACGATTGGTTATCTTAGTAATAAACATAAAAAAGGTAAAAAATACTAAAAAATGATGAAACATTATAATGTTATATATGCATAAATTAACTTAAAAGTATCAAACATATTTAAAAATATAAAAATAGTTATAAAGAATTAAATTAATTTTATGGGTTTTTATTTATTTAGATGAGGTTTTGTTGGTTTTTCTATTTTCATTTTCACCCCCGCCAAAAAGTAATTAAAGAAAGAAGGAAATATATAAAATAAAAAAAATAAAAAAATTGGAGAAAAAGAAAATTGAGAATGAGAATGGCCTGGGAGGAGAGGGCATCTAAAAGATTTGACAAAAATAAATAAATAAATAAATAAAAATATATATATATATATAAAAAAAATGGAAGCAAAAAAAATTGAGAACAAAATAGATAATGGCCTTGGGGGAGGAGAGGGCATCTAAAAGTTTTGACATTTCTCAGTGAAAACTCATGCGGGCGGCCGTATCTGTATGACTGAAGCGAGTGGTTAGGTACCTCTTCTCAGACAACGCTCCCTCCGTGACAGCCTTTTCTTTTTTTTATAGATAATTTAAACAAATCATCCAACTACTATATATATATATATATATAATATTTATTTATTTTTGAAAGATCGAAAGCACATTGGTCTTTGGATCTCCAACCCACATGAGCATAAGGAATGGGTCACTCCCTCGCTGTTCTACCCTGCCAAATACTCAAAACGGTGTCGTTTCAATGTACCCAGCCAATCCGAAAAGTTTACTTTTCTTTTTCAATCTGAATTTTGCTTTTTCTTAAAGATTTTTTTTTTTACTGTTTAAAAGGGCACATTTTTTATTTACAATAAAGTGCTTTTGAAGAGTTTTGGGAATTCTCAACCTTTTATCCCTTAAAGCTATACATTTTGGACCCCTTGAAAAGTGTTTTTTTTTTTTTTTTTCCTTTTGCTTTATAATTATTTAAAAAAAAAGTAGTTTCAAATGGAATTTAGAAATTATGAATTTAGTGAAAATTTAAAAATTGTTCATCAAAAATATTATTTTAATATAAATTTTAAAATCATATTTTGAAACTATAGTTTTAATTTTTACAAAATTCATATTTTTTAAAATGTATTGTCATTATGCAAAAAAAAAAAAAAAAAAAAAATTAAATAATGGTTTTAAAAAAGACCTCTATATTTTATTAACTTAAATTAATATATTGAATAAATTAAAAGTGCTTGTATAATGATTTTAAAAAATATTTTTAACCGCGTTCAGAATTTTAAAAGCTATGCCAAGCATTACATTTTTTAACTAATATAAATTTAGGAAGAAATTGATTGTTGAAAGAATCACATCAAAAACGGTGCCGTTTAGCAATCACTAACCGAAGAATCAGCCCCATTTTCAAAGTAGTCTTCATGCTCCCCACTCCACAGTCCCTATAATATGACATGACATGACACATGTTTTGCTAACGCAAGCAAGCAAGCTCCCATCACCATTCTTTTGATTTGAAAGTCGTTCAAAACGGTGTCGTTTAACAATAATCAAATTTCTTTATTATATTCGAAAGGACAAAAGATGACACACACCCAAGTAGGTACAGCATCACACAATCACCACAACAGATAGAAAACTACAAAAAAAAAAAAAAAAAAAAAGGAAAAAAATTGGAAAAAACGGAAGAGGGGTTTTTCAATGGTGTTTGGTTGGGTACCATGATACAAGTTGCCACCAATCAAACGCCACCACGTGGTCACAAAATAGTGCTATTTCTTTATTCTTGGGGTATTTTTTAATTTAAATTCTAGAATTATTTTTTAATATTTGAAATATTTTTTTCCTTAAGTCTAAAGTCAGGTAGCATATAGAATCATTAAAAAAGAATAAGAGTCTAAGGACAAACCATGAAGCGCCAATCAAGCAGAAAATTATTCCACCAAAAAGCTCACAGTCCCCACAAAAAAATATATATATATTTTTTTCTGATATCTTTTTCTGGGTTGGAAAAAGAAAAAGGCTGTAGCTTTTCATGATCCATATTTTTATGGTAGAGAGATGAGTATATTTTATGAAGGATTAGGTTTAGGTTTGGAGAAGTGGGGAGAGGTGAGTGGGGTTTTGGTAAATGAGCTTGGAAAGTGCAGAGAAAAAAAGGTGTCATCATGGTGTTCGGTTACCCACAGGAGTTGACGACCCCCAAACACGCCTTCCAAACCAGGCCACCATGGCGGTGACTTTGGTTTCTTTTCAGTTTTCACACATTTCGGCTGCAAAAAGCCTGTCACTTGTTTGGTTTCAACTTCTATTTTATTTCCCAAAAATTTTTAGTCACTTTTTGAAGATGGAGATCACTTAATGAAACTTTTGTTTTCTTATGTGAACAAATATCATTTTATTTTTGAAGGGTTGTTTTATTTACTGATCTAGTTTTTTTTTTTTTTTTTTTTTTTTTTTTTTTTTATGTTTATTTTAAATGACAAGGAAAAGAGGGATGGAAGTGGGTTGGTGGTGGTGGTGACCATGGGATAACTTCGTTGGTAGGTAAAGAACTTTGATATGGTGGTGGTGGTGGTGGTGGTGGTGGAGGTGGTTGTTGTGTCAAAGGAGTGGAGCGGTGGCGCAAGGTGTGAGTGAGTTCTTGAAATTTGTATGGATTCATGGCCTCAAAAAAGAGTTGTAAGTGTTTATTGGTTTATACTTTTTTATGATTTTACTTGATTAATTAATTAAAGGGAAAATTTGATTTACCCGAGCAAAATATAAATATACCCAAACATATTTATCTTCGAAACGGGTAAAAATAAGTACCGTAAAAAATCCAAAACCAACCATGAAAAAAAATAAAATAAATAAAAAATCATGAATTTGAGTCATATAATTGTCACCTTGCACCAAAACCTTCAAAGAAAAGACAAAACCTTTGTAAATTTACAAAAATCTACATGATATATATAACAAGTATAAATCTTATAAATTTAAATTTTTTAAAAAATTTATATTTTAAAATTAATATATACATCAATTCCTAGAACGATGAGGGACAAGTTGAGCTCCCTAATTAAGATCCTTTTTATACCTTTTCCACATATTTTTAAATAAAAAAGTTTATTTGATTAAAAAAAGATTATCTTATTTGATGACAATAATCAATGAATACCAAAAAATTGCTTATTTCATTTGACTTATTTGTAATAGGTTGAGGTTTCAATAAGGTAATTTTTGGGACAATTTATTTCTAAATTAATAAGTAAATAATTTTATCATTATATAGAAGTAATTTTTTTTTTCCTTTTAAGCCAAAATGAAATCCAACAGGCTATTCCAAAAATCCTTGATTAGGGCCCCCATAACAATTTTTGGTGATGGGTCATTTACAACTCTCATAGTGCTCAATGGGCCCAAAAAAAAATTCTAGAAAACCCATCAAAATGCCACATTGGTGATGGCATGTGTTGATTGAAAGGAAACATTATTCTAATGCCCATATAGTCAAGGCCCTAAGATAAAAGTGGTTCAAAGATCACATGAACCATCAATGACCACCCAATTTTACCTGCCCCCATTGACATTCCTTCAAACATTTACAAGGTAACAAAAGTCAAGAGCAATAACATTATTGGTTCATTTTCATCATGATAATATGATTATATATAGTGGGCCAATACTCCAAACATAACCTAATCTTTTCCAAATTAGTGTCACAAAATTTGATGCAAAAGAACATAGATTTTTCTTTTGCTAAAAGGGAGATAAGAAGAAGATAAAAGAAGAAACAATGTGATGCTGATGGTGAATGTGCTGCCTTTTCATAAAGCCATCCTCTTTACTAACTTTGACAACTATCAACAATCTCAAAAGCAAAATAAATTCAAAATCATTAGAATGAAGTGGGCAAGAAAGTTGGGGTGATGGAATGCCATGAAGTTGGTAACTTTTCAAAGCAAACCACAATTATACAAAGCTGCTTTTCATTATATTTGTTTATAAATAAGTATACAATATCAACCACTTCAATGTGCTATCAAATGACTCAACTCCACCATTGAAAAACACATGCATTGGCACTCTTGGTGGCTTCCAAGGATGGGGTAGGTGATGAATTCTTCCTATTAAGATATGGATTTGTTGGGCTTTTTTCTTTTTTGTTACATTATCATACATAAAGCTTTTTGAGGATCTTGGTGCCTTTTCAATCCAGTGATCATTTGCTCCAGTGTAGTATCTATCCAGTACTAAACAAAAAGGTTTGAGCAATAAATAATTACAAGCAACATTATCACTATATATAAAGAATCAATAAGTGGATGCCCCATCAATTATACTTGATCTAAAGTCAAGGTTTCATTAATAAGAAGTATGAAGCCAAGCAGGCTCAAGAAAGGGCCGTGACCCCAGCAGAAAACAAAAGTAGAAGAGTGAAATCAGCACCAGTTGGCCACAATGGCCTTTGGGGAAAAGCTCAACGGCAAGCTACCACAATCACTTTAGTTGGTCTGTTGGGTTCTTTCATAAGTTCATAGATCATTTTCTTCACATCAACTGTTATACTTCACACACATATATTAGATGATTTGCTCTTTATAAGTATTATAACGTTATAACTTAAAAGATTTGGAATGTCATATTTATGTTTCCATATATATAGATATAACATTCTCGTTGTTATGGTCTGTGATGACCTTGTTGTTTTTGGTTCGATCTTAAGAGCTTTAAGACATGTTTATATATACTAAATGAGAAAGGATACGACACATCAAATAATACCACTATGTGACAAGTGACAACTTGAATATTACGTTTAGGCATGCCATTTTCATGTCATTGAAGAGGTACTTATTGAACTTTTTATCTCTAATTCTCTATCACTGAAAATGAACAGTAAAATTTAGGTTGTTAGATGAGGATACAAACAATCACAAAGTTAGGAAATGAATCGAGGGAGGGCAAAATATAAAAATATATTTTGAAGGAGGCATACATGAATGAAATAAATCATGTGGTGTACAAATCTTTGCATGCTTGTGTACAAAGATTTCTTCTAGTTTTATATATGTTAGATGTGTACCACACACCTCAAAACCAAAATCTATATATAGCAAAGTGTAAAACCAAAATATTGTTGGAAGATTGCCAAAACCCACCTTTTTTTTTGGTTGATAGGCAGATTGTCAAAACCCACTTTGCCTAGCTTGTCCCACATTTCCTGGGAATAGGAAGAAAGTGGCTTGTTTTACTTTGCACTACCTTCAATATGTTGGTGGCTTGTGAAGAGGCCCAACCCACTCGTGGGATTTTGAATATGCCCCAATTGGATCCACTTTTTGTTGGGGACAAATGACATTTAGTCTTAATTAAGACATGTGAGAATAGTATTTCTTCACAATAATGACAACATAATGAGAAAAAGGCAATAGTAATCCAATCCTATGTAATTAAAATGACACTAAATATAAATATACCAAGAAAAAAACCTTTATAAAGGAGGGGATAACTCATGAAGAAAATTTATTTTATATATTTTGATAAAAATGGGAGTACAAATTCTCGCTAATTTATTCACCCTTGAAAACAAATGAAACATATATCAACGAAGAACCTTTAAGTTACAAAAGCTTTTTCAAAAGGCTAATGAACAAACCTTTATGTTCTTTCTTGAATTCAAGGATGATACTTGAGAAAATTAATCCTTATTTTTTTTTTCTCTTTTTTCTCTCCCACCATTTATCTTATTCATTTTTTCAATAATTACAAAAGAAATGCTAAACACCGCTTATATTTGACTTAAAAAAAAACCCAAGACAATAACCCAACATAGACTTAAGAAACTCTTTATAGGTTGGATTAATCTAATTCCAGTGATGGAGTCAGGGAGTGTTTAGGGGGGCAAATGCCCTTCATGAAATTTTGCGAAAAAGTATTATTGGTAGTAGGAATTGAACCATAGTCTTCAATTTTCAAGATACTAACTACCTTTTCATCAAATTGCTCAAGAAGTTTGATATTGTTTTATCCCTTTTGAATAAGTTCCTTTTAATGTCCCCTTCAACCACTTTCTTGGCTTCGCCCATATCTAATCCAATGCTTTTTGCTCCTCTTCATCGAGGGCAAAACCATATTTAAGAACAGTTTTTCTAACATATACGATTTTTTCTTACATATATTATTGCTTCAAAAGGTTAAAGTGTGTATATAATTAAAAAGTTTGAAAAAGAAAAGGAATAAAGGAAGCCAAACCCAATTCTGAAACCTCAATCAACATAGATTTGATTGGTATATATGGATATGGGGAAACTTGACAAAAAGTAAAGGGAGGAGGGGGTGTGTTTACAAACTAAAATCGGTGTCCGTATTCCAAATTTGAAAGGATAGGTGAATGTGAAACCAAAGGTAAGGCGTAAGGGAAGAGAATAATGAATTGAAACTGATGACCCTGAAGAAACAAATAGAAAAAGTGCATGCAGCCCATAAAAGGCCAGCAATAATGAGAGGACCTGGAGAAAAGTCAGCATAGTAGACAAGCTGTATGATGATTAAAAGTCCCTTGCATTTTTCTTCTAATCATTTGCATTTAACACGCAATGATAGAATTAGTTGAGAATTAAATTCATTTTTGTGTGGACCAAATTAATGCAAGTAATCAATCTCCACCATCATTGAAGATGATAAGGCTTTTGTCTCCTGCTATTTCCTTTTCAATGAATGATTAGGTCCCACAATGTAATTTCACGTAGAAGTTGCAGCATGTGGGTCTTATCCAAGCAGAAATAATTGCATCAAAACAGGCTAATCTTCAGAAAATGGAAGTCATGCATTTAAGTCTACAAATCCGCCCAGAGCGTGGAAAATATGGAAAATTTGGCGTGTTTATCCGACGAAGCCCCGACGGATGGGAAAGAGTCAAAAACTACGTCTTTGTGCCCAAAATAAGCCAAAAGTAAAAAAAATAAAAATAAAAAAGTATAATGTAACAGCTACCATTCCCACCTAGCTTCCACAAGCATTGAGGCTTTTTTGCATGTTCATTTGTTTGTGTGGTTTTTTTTTTTTTGAAAAGTGTATATTCATGTACTCGTTTAGAAATATATGTGATATGAAAACTTTTTTTTTCTTCACATTTTTAATAATATAATAGGATATTAGAATATTTATTGTTTTATATTCTTTAAAATTAAAAATAATACAAAATATTAGGACAGTTTGGTACTATATATTTTTTAAAACAACTTTTTGTTCTTTAAAAAAGAAAAGAAAAGAAAACACGTTTAATATTCAAAAACTAGAAAATTATTTTGAATTCTTAAAAATAGAAAATAAAGTATTTTTAAAAATATCTTTTAATTCTTTTAAATTATTTTAAAAACTAATTGTACAATAAGAAAAATAATTAAAAATAGAATGTTATAGATAAAAGTTATTTTTAAAATATATTAAAAATATGAAAAACAAGTTAAAAACATTTTAGATCCTGATAAACATTTGTTCTATAAAGCATCAATGAATATTTTCCAAAAACTAATTTAAAAACCGGTTTTTTAATACTATTTTTAAAAATAGTTACAAATAGGCTTTAACTTTTAATGATACATGCATTACCTTTAATTTGAAAGTGTATGAAATAAGTTTAGGTTTTATTTTATTTTACTTTATTTTATTATTTTATTATTTTCAAAAGTACATATCAACAGTTCTTTTTTTTTTTCAAATTCTTTTTAAAATATAACCGACACATTTCCTTTTTTTTTTTTTTTTTTGACCTTTTCCGTGACGATTGTTGCAACCTGCAAGGAAAAAAAAAAAGCCTGCATGCTAAGACAATACTACACTTTTTGGGCTTTGTACGTTGGTAGGTGAACTTTTGAAAAAAGTGCATGTCCTTTTTCCTGTTCAAGGATAAGTGCAATGAGCTGTTGAAAACTAGTCCGGAAAAGGCGATTGCTTGGCCTTGTGGTTTAAGAAGAATGGAAGAAGAAGAAGAAGAAGCCTATTTTCCATGTAATGGATAAACATTATTGATTTCATAAGAGAAAAATTTATGATTTAAATTTCACTTAGAAATATATTGTGAAATTAGATTTAATTCTATCATATTTAATAGGAAGAAGAACTCATACAACTCGATCGATTTCACACCAAGAAAATAGGATACTGTTATTTCAACACGACTAAGAAAAGAATTACACAAGAAGTTCAAGTTATCCACATGATAGGATCAACTAAATAAACCAAACACAAAAACATGATAATACCAATAAGACATTGATTCCAATATACTTTCTCTTAAATTCTAGGCATTATTTACATGAATTCACTGATGTTAAAACTCTCGGGAATCTCAAACTTCAACATGCTGCTGCAGTAGCTTTCCCTCTCATCTTCATTGCCGGTGTTGATGAAGGTGGACGATGAATTCAATTGAGTAGGGCTTGATATCGGAGTTGATATAACCGAGTCAAAGCCGAAACCCTGGTTATTGTTGTAGTAAAGATCGTTGTTTTGATTCTCAAGTGATTGGAAAGTCGAGGTTTCGGATGGATTGATGAAGCCATAGTTTGGTAAGGAAGCAAGGCTTTCATCAAAATTTGAGGGTGTGAAATTTTGGTAGCTGGGGTTTGCCAAATTTGATGGAAGCCCTTCTGTATTGGCCTGCATGGCTGCAGCTTCTTGAGTTGGAGTGGCGTGGAACTGATTGGACTGCAATGGCGGGGTGTTGATTTGGTTCTGAACTTGGGAATTCCAAATTTGAGGATTTTGTGGAAAATGTGGATTTTCATGTTTCAATGACAAAAGGGTGGAAGCAAGTCTCAGCAGTTCTGGATTTACCAGAGTTTGGATTCCAAGCAAGTTCGAAAAATTGAGTTGGGATGAACTGCATACAGATGAGCTGAGAAGAGATGATATGTCCAGAAGATCAAGTCGAGGACTATGTGTTACCGGATCGATTCCCATTCGTAGAAGCCTCTTTCTTATATGGGTGTTCCAGTAATTCTTGATTTCGTTGTCGGTCCTTCCGGGCAAGCGAGCTGCAATTGCTGACCACCTGAGGATGATCGATAAAAAGACCTAGAAGATTAGAATTTATCAAGATAACCAAAAAGAGAAAATACAAGAAAATTCTGAAAAAAGGGATCTTACTTGTTTCCAAGAATACTGTGTAATTGAATTATTGTCTCCTCTTCTTCAAATGAGAATCTTCCTCTCTTTATATCAGGTCTCAAGTAATTAGTCCATCGAAGACGGCAACTCTTCCCACATCTTTGTAGCCCTATGAAAATAAGAAGAAAAAGAAAAATGATAAGAATTCCTCACCATGGATTGAAAATTTAACTTTGTTGTAGAAGTATATAGAGATATAGTTAAAGTACCAGCATTCTTTGGAAGAGTTCTCCAGTTGCCAGGGCCATGCAGCTGGATATAATGGCTGAGCTTATCATCTTCCTCAGGGGTCCATGGACCTTTCTTGAGTCCATTTTTATCACAGCAAGGTGCTCTCCCCATTGGCTATGGCGGTGATGGTGTTTGTTTCCTGGGAAACTAATGGAAAAAAAGAAAGGATGGAGCTGATCGAGGAGGGAAGTTACAAGTTATTCAAGGAAGAAAAGGGTTTGCAGCAGAAGTGAATTTGTAGGTCCAAATAAGAAGAAGACCTTGGTATATATAGTTGAGAAGGAGAGATTGAAGTCAATGTAAGGCGCCGACCTTATTGCAAGTCCCTCTCTTTCACAATGGTGACTGTGTGAAGGGAGATGGCTATCTCAGAGTGGAATATGATTGAAGAAAAATGACAAGTAAGCATGGATTTGAACTTTTTAATTTTAACATGTCCTAGCCAGATTGATTGGACGGTAGGGTAGATAGGTGCTTTATGGCCTTGAGAAAGAAAATGTTTTTGTCTGTTTCTTTGTTTAAAATTGTATTAATTTTCTCTTCTTTGGACTTGGAAATGAATGAATGAGGACAATCCAGGAAGCTTCCAAGCTAGATTACGTTTGGCTGTCATCAGCATGGTTCTAGTCTAAGGATTTTCCAGTTCATATTATGCTGTAAGGAAAGAAATGGAAATGTCAAAATGAGTGTTCTGAAAGTAATGGGGAAAATCATTAGAAAAAGAAAAATATAAAATCCCAAATTTATTTCTCTACCATTTTGAAAATATATAAACTTTTAAATGATTTTTATTGCATAAAATGATGTATGTTTTATCCGGTAATTGTTTTCAAGTTCCAGAACACAAAAAAATAAAAAATAAAGATAAAAAATAGAAAAATACAAGTTTGGCAACCAAATTTTTGTTCTTAAAATAAAAAAGCGGAAGGATCTCATCTCATAATTATCCATGATTGTTCATGTCTCTAGCATGACCATTTGATGAAATGTGGAGGGAAGTGGGGTAAATGACCGATATTACTGAAAGGATTCATCTTTGGCTAATAGGTACTGTAATTGGTATTCCTGTGATCAGTTTAATAGGCATTTTCTTTTATGGTTCATATTTCGGATTGGGTTCATCCATGTAGTAATCGGATGAATTGAGTTGTCGACATGAAAACGTAAAAACTCAATGGGACCCACGCCCTTCTTTAGCCAAGTTTGTTTGATTCGAGAGGGAAGGTCCCGTTGAGTTCTTAATAATCATAAGATTTAATATTTTTTATTGTTTTCATTTATTTTCTCAAGGTTCTTTTAAAAAATAATTATATAAATACGAAGAATAATTAAAAATAAAGTACAAGATATAAAATTTATTTTTAAAATATATTTAAAAACATTAAAATATTTTAAATTATCAAATAAACCTTTATTTTATAAAATATTATAAAATAGTTCTTAAAAACTATTTTTTAAATCTGTTTTGAAAAATAATTATCAAATAAGTCCATAGTTTTTTTAAATTATTTTTTTATCATTACCAACAAAATGACAAAAGTTTTAAAATGTACAAATTCCTCTATGCCAATTTTTTCATTCCAATAAATAAAAAGAGAGAAAAATTCTCATATCTTAATTACAAATAATTTTTTCTCCAACCCATTTTCAACCTTCCTATAATGGTTAAAAGGGATATACATACATATACGCAGCATAAGCAAATTTTCTATTAAAAAAAACATGGTATTCCATCCCCTTTACAGGTGTATCCGTACAAAAGGTCAAGCCCTACACATCACACCACCTACCAAAAACCATTCCACAGGAGTCTAGCCACCTTGCATGTAAGCTCGTAGGACATGTGTCCTCCACCTCACAAGTCAAACGCCCTTCTCCCTCCCTCTCTCTCTCTCTCTCTCTCTCCATTCACAGGAGTCTAGCCACCTTGCATATACACTCATAGGACATGTGTCCTCCACCTCACAAGTCAAACAAACCCCACCCCCCCTCTCTCTCTCTCTCTCTCTCTCTCTCCCCTCAATAATCTGAGTATTAGAAGCTTAGAATCACTTTAATCACATGAATCTCAACAGTGCCTTGATTACTTGGACAGTTTTCCATGAACAACAACTGTACAAATGGCCACTTATCCACCATAACAAGTAAGGTTTTGAACATTTTATGAGAAATTCTAAGTATTGAAAGTCATCGAAAATCAGGTGTTTGTTTCATCCACCATCTATCTAACTTTCCCAGGCTTTGGTCAAATACTATTATATTCATTTCCAATCTATAGAGATTCGCATGCTCTTCAAGGGTCAAAACCCAGGTTGCAGCCTCTGAAGTTAGACTTTAGAGAACTGTTTGTTTTAAACTAACTTGAATGATACTCCTAAAGAAAGATGCTAAAATATTGCTAGTTTTCCTTCCAAAGAAAATTATGTCTTGAGGATAGAACCTTTCTAATAACTTTTATCAGTAGTAGAAAAAGTAAAAGTAAGTTAGACTAAAGGATACTTCGGTAGTTTTAAAATTTTAATTAAATAAAAATATTCTTTCGATATTATATTTGAGGATTAAAATTCTTTTAATTAAACAAGTCTATCGTAATGGTTTTTTTTAATATTAATATCGGTCTTTGCTAATCCTTATCAAATGTATTTAATTAATCTTTTGTCTCCCTGTTTGTTGTCCAAAAGACATCACATTTTTTCTGTAATTTTAATTTTTAATTAGGGTTTAAAAATGGAAGAATACAATAAGCTTGGTAATGCATGCACCGTCTTGAAATCCATACCTTAATTGAGTTGAATGTCATCACAAGCCTTCGTCATCGAAAGGAGATTATCCTTTAGGGTTCATAACCATAATTAATATACACGATTTGCTTACATAATATGCTAGTTGGTGAAATTATTTATCCTAAATCTAGGGTTTGCTTGTGCATGGTCTATCTTGAATAGCCATCCACGTCTTCTAAGTTGACTATATATATATATATATATATATATATATATATTATTTTTTATGGTAGCTAGTTATATGAATGTTGTTAAATTATAGTTGCACGGTTGCCACTGCTGCAACAACCAATTTGAATATTAATAGCCTCTTATGTGTTCATATATTTCCTGGTCTATAACTGATACGAGATCCAAGTATGTGGTGGACAAAGTGTAGCCACCAGTATTCAAAGTATAGCCATTAGGACAAAGTGTTTGTTCCTAATGTTATAATAAGCATATCTTTAATTAATATTTGTTTTCTTATGGATGATAAAAAAGAAAGCCTAGCTCATGGCTTAAACATTTTCTTATGGATAAGAAAAAATAAAAAAATAAACCTAGCTCATCACTTTCATTAAGATTATGATAGACTATTAGACACGTAGTTTATGGCCATGCACATATGTTTACACGTCAATGATAATGTTGGGTGTACATGTTGGTCACCAAGCTGCAAACATTTTTAGATTGATCAACATTTATTAATTAAGTTTTGGCTTTAGAAATGATGTACACATATTTTCTTACATCATTTCCATTATTATATAAGATATGATTAATTTATCTCTTGCCCCCTTATTTGGTTTCAAGACATCACATTTGATCTATAATGTTATTTTTTTTAGGGTTCATGAACTTTAGCAATGACGACGCAGACACATAAATAAAGTAATTAAATTAGAGAATGCATGCATCGTTGAGCTTCATATCTAATTGAGTTGAAAGCCGACACAAGCATTCTTGTCAAATTGAGATTATCCTTTAGGGTTCATAATCTCAACTAATATACAAGATTTTTGCTTACATGATATGCTGATTGGGGTAATTATTTGTCCTAAATCTATTGTTTGCTTGTGCATGGTTTACCCTAAATAGGCGTCCACGTCCTCAAAGTTGACTAAAAAATACATTATGTTTTTGTGGTAGTTATTGAATGCTATTAACTTATTGTTGCATGGCTGCTAATGCTGCAACAACCAATTTGAATATTACTAGCCTCTTAGGTCTTCCCATATTTTGTGGTTTATGACTGATACGAGATCAAAGTACGTGGTACGTAATGTATGTATGACCATTATTCTTTAATTCCATACACTGAATCCAAATAAGGTCTAATCTAGATTCTTAATGTACAATCAGTCATTCCATGAACATTTTATTATAGAAAAAAAAAAAACCCTAAATCGTGTCTAGCATTGGGATTATGCATATTTCATGTAAACATTACACGTTGTGGAGGTCAATGGTCTACGTGTCTCGTGTCATTGTTTTGCATGCAGGTCGACAGTGAAATATAAGGAGAGAAAGATAACCCTAGGGTTGGGGTGATTATAATTCACATTAATCCTAGTTTAGTTAATAATTGAAAAAATGAAGGGATGGTGATTAATTCTAAGGATAACAACGAGATGGATTAGGGAGGATCGCCTCTATCCCAATCCAATGTCGTTTATTTAAAATAGTTTTCATTCGTATCCCATTTAAAAAATTAAACAAGATGGGGTGGGACACGTATGTGAATTTTCCATATCCATCCCCCTTGTTAGTTTATTAATTTATTTTTTGAAAATTTTAAAATAGTTTTTAAAACTTAATTTTTTATATAATGGGGACGGTGGGGTAGAATAAGACAATATCTATATTTGCCCTGAACCCACGCGGAGTATTAAAAAAAAATCCAAACTCATCTAAAATCAATATATTTAAATTTCAAACTCATCCTATTAAGGGTAGGGTGAGGATGAGGTGGGTATCCTAAAAAATCCACCTCATGGTTATCCCTAACTAATTCTTAAGAACTTTTAATGTAAGAAATGAACTATTTATGTGTTCTAATATAAAGGAGTTGGGTTTGGGCATGTCAAACGGACAAATTAATTGGATCGGGAACAAGCAGGCCCAGTACAAGTTGTAGCTAACTTGATGGATTTTTGCATGGAAAGTAACTTAGTTATAGTTGGGACCAAACTTGATTCAATTATGTTTTAGTGAGACTAATATAAATTCGTAGGTTGGAATAGTAGAGGTATCAAAATTCGTAGCTTGTGTTTTGTATGTGAAATAGAAGTGAGAAAAAAAGAAAAAAAAAAAGAAATGCAAGACCTTGAGAGAAGCCCAATAAGCGTGGGCTGCCAGCCCAGTCAGAATTAATATGTTGTGCTTTGGGCCCATTTGAGAATTTTGTAGGCCAAACTCATGGGCCTTTCATTTTGTCTAGTGTGAGCCTCTACAATGAAATGGGCTTGGCCCCAAATGCTGAAAGGGAAGCCTGCTCTAACCCTAATGCAGGGACCATGGGCTACACTTGGTCCCCAACAAATATAATAAAAATAGATTTTTAAGTTTTTTTCAATTATATATATTTAATTCAATCATACAATGCAGTTTCAAGTTGCATAAAATCAATTTTAATTTATATATATATATATATATACATATTATGAATAACTACCTATATCTAGTTGAAGAATTATTCTTAAATTTGTTGTTTTTCTTTTTTAAATTTGAGCATGTGCATACTTACTCAACCTTAGACTAGTTTATATCTAGGAAGTATTTTATAAAACTTAATACTTAATGATTTAAGTTGACTTTAAGTTAAATTATACTTAAGTTATTGATTTAAAACTTATTACTTAATTTTTATTTTAAGTATTAAGATTTTTTGACAAAATTAACTTAAAATTTATTCCACAACATCACATTGACATCTTTATCTTCATAAATTATAATTAGGGTAGCAATAGAGATAGTGGAAATAATTAGGGCAAATGACAATAAAAAGGTAAAATAAAAATATAAACTTAAAAATAAGTTAATTATTTTTATTTATTACTTAAAATTATTTTTACTTTAAGTCATGCTATTAAGTTATTTTATTAAACATACTTAATTTATTTAATAACTTAAATTAAGTTATTAAATCACTATAAGTTATTAAATTGATTTATTAAACACTCACTTAAAATCCGTTTAGTAGTAATTTTAAGAAGCACTTCTAATAATTTTAATACTTAAAAATTTGTATCTTTCAAGTAAAAAAGCAAAATTTAAGAATAATTATATAAGAGTTTTTGTATTTTATATAAACTCATTTTTTCTATTTTTATAACAAAAATATGTAATATATCCAAATAATACTTTAAATTATTTTTATTTTTATTTTCAAAAATAGAAAATAATTCTCAAATAAATGTATAGACCATTTTTTAGAAGAAATATTATTATACAACAACTTGCAATAATTCCAATTAGTTATTTCTTTAATCAAATTAATTGGTATCACTTATGACACCATCTTATTAAAGTAAGTCAGGGAGTTGATCAAAGTGGAAAAAACAAAGGGGAAAAAATCATTCTCAGATCTCAATCTTATTTTCCAATGGATTTTAATGTTAAAACTGTTGAAAGGTAACATCAAAAAACTAATTCCACTAGTCATTTTTTTATTCACTTCAATAGAGAAGTAAACGATGATGAGATAGTCAAGGGAAAAAAATTATTAATGTTATCAATTTGAAAATTTTTAAACATGAAGGTACAGTTAAGCCAGCAAATTAAATATCAAAATTTAAAAATTATTCATATAAAATATAAATTTTTTGAAAAATAATTATAAATAAATGAATAAACGGTATAGACAAGAATGAGAATAAATATAAATAATTGAACCACCGAATCTTTTGGCATCCCTAAATTTGCATCATGAGGCACACGAGGCACATGGAACATAGAAAAACCCCATCATTTGAGGCAGACTCTTCCGCTACCACCAATATTATTCATTCCGAATCTGCCACCAAATTTATAAAATGGTCACAAGTTGGGCACCCTTCAGTTTTTTTTTTAGGAAAAATGCCTGCGTGTGTACCTCATCTTGTATTTTATGTAGCCTAAGATGATCAAAACTTGTATAAATTTGCAGTACTTCTGTAGCATTTTCGTATCATCTTGCTCACATGGCTTTATTTGAAACGGTAAATGTCCTAGAGCGCTGCCAGGTCGCTCCACCTCCGGTCATGGTTGATGAGAAGTCAGAGTCACTTCCTCTCACCTTTTTCGACATGCCATGGCTGCATTCCCATTTGATGGAAAGTCTTATCTTTTATGCATTCCCCCACCCCAAGACCCACTTCATAGAAGCCATAATTCCTAACTTCAAGCACTCTCTTTCACTCGCTCTCAGGCACTTTTACTTTCTTGCTGGAAATCTAATATTTCCTCCAAACTTCACCAAGCCTGAAATTCGCTACAAGGATGGTGATTCAGTTTCATTAATCTTTGCTGAGAGTACCAGAGATTTTAATTATTTGATCGGCAATCACCCTCGTAATGTTGCTGAATTTCATCCTCTTGTACCACAATTATCACCTGTCTCCATGTCCTCTAGCATACTAGCCGCTCCCCTTCTGGCCATCCAAGTGACTCTTTTTCCTAACTTTGGAATTTCTTTGGGATTCACCTTTCCCCATTCTGTTGCAGATGGCAATACATTTTCTCAATTCGTACGGCTATGGGCTTCAATTAATAAACTAGGAGAAGAGACCGCCATGTTACAAGATCGTATTCTCCCTTTCTATGATAGAACTGTGGTGAAGGACCCTCTTGGAATAGAGTCCATTTTTTGGAACCAAGTGGGGAAGATAAAGTTCGAAGGATATCGACCTCGGCCTCCTACAAACAACGTCCTAGCCACATTTGTACTCAGCCAAGAGGATCTCCAGCGACTCAAAAGATGGGTTGCAGCCAAATGCCCTACGTTATCACATGTATCAAGTTTTACAGTAGCATGCGCTTATGTATGGGCTTGCATGGCTAAAGCTCGAGCAAAGAGTGGTGAAGATGTGGGTGAGAATGAGCCGGAGCATTTGGCTTTTGTGGGGGACTGTCGAGCCTATTTTGATCCACCCATACCTGCAAACTATTTCGGTAATTGCTTGGCTCCATGTTCAGCGACAGTGAAGAGTTTGGAACTGATTACAGAAGATGGCTTCATAGTTGCAGCCAATACTATAGGAAAGGCAATTCAAGAAAGACTTCGAAACAAAGAAGGAATTCTGAAAGGGTTGGAGAAATGGATGTCGAATTATAAATCTTTAAATCCAAAGAGAATATTTGGAGTCGCTGGATCGCCAAAGTTTTCGTGTTATGGTATAGATTTTGGGTTAGGCAGACCTTGCAAGGGAGAAATCATATCGATAGACGTGACAAAATCCATATCACTCAATGAAGGCAAAAACAATAAAGAAGATGTCGAGATTGGCTTATCATTTCCCAAGACTAAGATGGATGTTTTTACCTCTATCTTTGTTAATGGTCTCAAGATTTACGATTAGTAAAATTGTAATAAGAAAATAAACTTTGTTTATTCTTTTCATATGGGTGTGGAGTGCAATTAAGTTTCAAATTTGTTAGTCTCCATTTCCTTCTTGTGTTGAAGATGCAACATTTTACTTCAAAATAGAGAGATAGTCCAACAATGTTAATAAGGGTGCTTCACTTTTTACATGTTACATCCCCTAAAATTCACATCTTAAAAATTGAATTATTTTATAATTTAAAATTAACATTGAGTAAATGTATATTAGTTTACAATAGTATTAATTCAACACATATTGACATTTAATTAATAAAAAAAATTCACTGAAAGACAAAGTTGTATTTAAAAATTCATTCTCAATATATATTTTTTTATTCATTATCAAGAAAAAGAAAAGTTCTTCATTTTAATCACTATTGAAATCATGTTTTAAAATTTAAACATCGATGTCATTGAGATGTGCAATCAACCAAGTGACATGGCACCCGGAAACATTAAGTTATTAATAATTATATTTAAAAGAAAATCAAAAAACAATTTTTCTTTATTTTTTCTTAATCAATTCCATCCACCATGCCAAGGAAATTCTTTTATTTTATAATTATATAATTATGATTACAAATTGGTTGATAGATACGTATTATCCCCCTCAAAATATAAAAAAAGCTTATTGGAACTTATTATAATAATATTATTAACATTAATTATCCATTAATAAGAGTTTAACTTAAAGGAATGATGTTTGATAAAGTTTAATATTTAATGACTTAAGATGACTTTAAGTCACATTACGTTTATTTTGTTAAGTCATAAGTTATTAAATTGATCATCCAAATTATATTTAATTTTAAATTGTAATATTAAGTTATTTTATTAAATATATTTAACAATTTAAATTAAATTATCGAGTCATTATTAGACAGCCTATTAGCCTTAGAATTTGTTTCTTATTAGCATAGTTAAGAATTAAATTTTAGATTATATAATATAAAGAGATAGCCAAACAATATTACTAAGGATGTTTCAATTTTTACATGTTACATCTTGTAAAATTCACATATTAAACATTGAATAAATCTATATTAGTTAATAGTGTTAATTCAACACATAGGAACAAATATAAATAAAGATAAAGAGATTTTAAGAAGGTTTGATGATTATTATGATTTCTATGTTCATAGAATACACTAATGTTCAAGAATTGATTAATCAAATGAAAATAAAAAGTTATAATGATTAAGGTTTTCTTCTCTTTTCCATTAGGGTTGCACACACGATTTTTTTTTTTTTTCTCTCTAATGAAATCATAAACCATAAGAGGATAAAATATAACAAGGGTAAACCTGTAATTCAATACAAAAAAAATAAAAATAAAATATCCAAGGGTGCTACATCCTTCAACCCCTATGAAGGAGCTAGACTCTTGACATTTTGTGAATTATATAATTGGATTAATTTTTTAAATAAATAAGATATATTACTCGTTGAATTAACTAGATTATTACTTGATAGAACTAAAGAGTATGTTTGATAGTTGTTCTCAAAACTACTTTTAACTTAAAAAGTGTATTTGAAATTTTTTTAAGGTATTTTACAAAATCTAGAAACCATTTATAAAAATATGAAAAATCATTTATAATATTGAAAAATTATTTGAACTTATTTTATAATATGTTTGATAATGATTTTAAAAAATGTTTCTAATTTTTCTAATATTTAAAAGATAATTTTTTTTAAGTATTATAAAAATTAAAAATATTTAAAATTATTATCAAACAAATTCTTAATAATACTTTTAAAAATATTTTTTAAAAAACCACTTTTATTAAAAACATTTTAAGCATAAACACCCTTGAGTAAATTTTAACAGTGGGTCATACCATTCACAACACTAGTGAAAAAAAAGGTTATTATTTACTTATTTATTAATTGTATGTGGACTGTACACAAGGACAAATGAATAGGATTCCTTTATAAAATGGTGGGGCGATTAGAATGAAAAAAGAGGGAAGAATCAATCTCAATAGAATTTTCAAAATTTAATTTTGTGAAAGAAACATGCGTGAAGAAAAGATTGGATTTAAGAATCTAGTTTTATGAGAAAAAAAACGCTCACTTAGAGATACTTAAATAAACCAGGTGGAGCATGGCACCTGAAACATTAAGTTATTGATAATTATATATAAAAGAAGTCATATAAGATAAAAAGTTTTGCAGTCTATGATATAGATTTCGGGTTGAGGAAGCCTAAGAAAAGTGAGGTGGTGTCGATAGATATGACAGGTTCCATCTCACTTAATGAGTGCAAAAATGACAAAGAAAGTTTTGAGATTGGCTTGAATCTTCCCAAGATTAAGATGGATGCCTTTGAGGATATCTTTGCTAATGGGTTCCAAGTTTAGCAAAATTGGTAAGGATGCACTTTTCTTTCTTCTTTCTTTTTATCCGTCCTCAGACTGATGTTGCATTAACTAGTCGTTGATTCAAGTTGGAGTTAATCTATATCTATATGTTTACTTTTATATGTGTCTAATTGTATGCCTTTTATGAAAAAATATCCCATGTTATAAATTATTTCCTAATATATCCTCTCTTTTTGTTTTTAATTTTTGGTAGGATTTTTTTATTTTTTATGTCTTTATTGTTTGATTGAAATTGTTATAACTAATAATTCTAGCTCATTCCAATGTATCTATATTATCTCTTACAACCAAATGTGAAATATGCATACTTAAATCTTTCCCACCAAAAATTAATAGATGTTGTATCAAAGTACTATTTAGACCTATTGGAATAATAGAAATAAGAGAAAGTATGTCATGGTTTTTAATATGCCTAATATAAACACTTAGACCATGTTTAGTTCCTGAAAAGTACTAAAACAAAAATGTTAAAAAAAATGTTTTTTTTTTCATATTTAATAAATTAATTTGATAACTTAATTTAAATTATTAAGTATGTTAAATGCTTTTGGTGAAATAACTTAATATTGTAACTTGAAATTAAAAATAATAAATTGAAGTAAATAATCTTTTCTAAACCATTTTGTTTTTAAAGAGATCACCATTTTAAATCATAAAGCATCTAATACTTAGTTAATTCTACCATAGCCTGCCCTTCATGGGTCAAAGTAATACATGACCGAAATATACATGGAGTTTGGGGGAAAAATAATCATTTTTTTAAAATATAAATCTTATATCCAAGTTATTTTTTAAAATATTCATCGATCTAATATTTCATTTACATTAATTTTCATTTTATTATATTTTAAATTTTTCTTTATATCATTAAACCATAATTACTAGTTGTAGTATTATCTTTAAGTTAAAATTAAAGTTACCAGCATCATAGTTGATGAATGTGGTTTTATCTTAAAGTTAAAATCATAATTACTTATCGTAGTTTTGAGACGAAAAAAATGACTAAATGGAAGTTGACATGTACATATTACTTTGATGAAATTTTCAACACGAATTTAGATTGAAAACTTTTTTTTTTTTTTTTTTTTTAAGTTTAAAAAGGGTTACTTTGATTGCAAACTCTATATACATGCCTTCTGAAGTGATAAAATGTTCTGGTTGTAGGAGAAAATTTGTGGGTATAATAATATTGAAGTTAATATAGTACAAAAGGAAATAATGCAAATAATAAAATTGGAACAGGAAGTGCTATAAGATGTGTTACAGAGTCGCTTTCCTTGAGATGTTATTTGCCTCCACTGATTCTATTATGCACAAGAGTTTGGCAAGCACACCTCCAAGATAGATATAATGAAATTATGTTTGTCTACCTAAGTCGTGCACCGGCGAAAGCAATATCCTCAAAATATAGAAAACATATATAGAATTTTTAAAATATTGTGTACTAGCTCTATTTATCATCATTAACACTTTCCTTTTGGAGTCCTTACTATCATATTTAAAAGATTTTTATCAACCTCTTTAATAAGAGACTTTTTATAATAAAAACTTTAATTTTGTTTCTAAAAGTAAAACTATTAGATTCTTGTTTGTTTGTTTTATGACTTCATCATCTCTGAGAAAACTTTCATCAAAGTACATGTTGTGTTAGTACTCCAATATCAACATAGTAGTGCAAGAACACAAAACTCAAAATAATACAAATATAGAAGGTGTGAAACCAAAGTTTGGTTAATCTTGATTTTGATGATAACAAAACAAGGTTTAGAACTAATGACTACATTTTAAGTGTGATTAGACAAGACGACTTCCAAAGTGGTAATCCAAAGACAAATCAAGCCAAGGAGAAATCATGAAGAAGAAGACCACCTCAAAGAGAAGAGTTTTTCAAGACCAAAACTTCTTAGGATCTCTTTGTAAGGTTGTTGGTGCATTAGGACTTTCATGCATTTCATTTTTTATTTATGCACCAAAATCATCCAAGAGTAATATTATTTTAAATATCTTAAGAATTGGATGATTTCATGTTTTCAACTAAAACCTTGTGTTAAATGATTTTCAAACTTGTGTTAAAAGGTTTTAAATTGAAAAGGGTTGAGTGTTGAGCCAAAAAAATGGCTCAACCGGTTCAACCGGTCGACCGGTTATGCTCGTTCGGTCGAGGACCGATTGAGGGAGGTCAAAAAGTTTCTCTCTCTCCCAGTGGCCTTCTCTTCCCGGTCAAGGTTGAACCTCAACCGGTTGAGATCCGGTCGAGGTCCGGTTGAGGCCCAACGGTCACTTTCCCTAACGGCTAGTCAACTGGTCGAACCCCCAACGGCTAGTATGACTTTTTTCTTCTATAAAAGGCTCCAAACTTCATTGTTTCACAAGCTAAACCTTCCCAAATCTTTCTTGATTATATTTGAGCCTTGGAAGAGTATTTTTGAGTGCACCATTATTCCAAAACTTGCATATCTTTAGTGCATCATTCAATCCTAATTTCTCTTGTATCATTTGAGCTTAAAGTTCTTGTGTTAGGATTTTTGAGAGATCATTTTATTTGTAAATCTTTGAGAGGAATTTTCTCAAGTGAGGGGTATCACTTGAGAGGTTGTTCAAGAGTGGGATAACTCTTGAGAAGTGTAAAGGGTGCTTAGAGCCAAAAGTCCAAGAGAGTGAATTGAAACCATAATCCAATTGTAAAGAGATTGGAAGCTTGGTTAAAGCTTCAAGATAGTGGAACCCTCACTCGGTTAGGAGGTTGAGGAGAGTGCACGTAGGTAAGAAAGTGCCGAACCACTATAAACTCTCGTGTTTGCACTCTCTCTTCCCTAACTCTTTTAAATTATATGCAATTGTGTTTATTTTGTTTATTATATATTAGCATATAATTGTCTCTTATTTTTGTATAGTTTAAATTTGTGAAAAAGAAACCATCACCCTATTTACCCCCTCACCCCCCTCCCCTCGGCCTTTAGGGTGATTACCATAGTTTGGATTAACCTCAAATTCCTAACAGAAGGTTTTAACATTGTCTAGTTAACCATGCATGCATTTGAGGATGATAAATATTGATTTACTATATCATAAAAAATGCTACAAATGACAAAAATCATATACCATTAGGTTTTGAAACATTTCATATTTTCCTCCTTGTATATATACCTTGAATTGTGAGGTCTTTCTTTATTGGATGTGTTTCATTCTTTCTCGCATGATCTTAATATATTCAATACAGTCTTTACATGTCAATCTCCATCTCATAACGTTTTCTATTAATGAGTTAAAATATTTATAAAGATATTCATAATAACTTTATTTTTTAAGAAAATTTAATACTAAAAATATTTTATAAAAAAAAAAAAATACACCATTTAGGAATTGAAGATATGTTTCAATAATCTCTATCTTGAATCAAATTCTATCAACTCTATATTCCATTTATCTATGATACATGCTTTCAAGGAAATTGCTCGATGCACTCTACTTGGAAATTTGTTCAAACCAAATCCTTACTCCGCTAAACAAATTGTTTGTTGCTTGTTAATTGCTTTTAACTTTTGCTATTTAACATAATTATTGAACCAACACAGAAGACTACAATTGAGTTGCTTCACAAATTCAAAGCTTTGAATTATGGGGCCCAAGGTTAATTCCTTAAATCTAAAGTTGCTTCTCCAAGTAACTCCTGTCAATTTACATCAGGATAATCAAGCTTTTCTATATCATTAGGGGCACACAGGCTTTCATCCCTAAGTTCTCAAATTATATGATTGATAGATGACATGGCAATAGGGTAGGGTCTAATCCATGGTTGACAATAAAGACCATCAATTTTAGACTTTGTGGTTGGAACTTAACGTGTAATGGATAACCTTCACCTTTTTGTAGGCACCTTCCAACCTACAATTCTATTTGGCCTTCAACAGCCAATCTCAAAAAAATACTTACCATTCTCTTTGCACCTTCAACAGCCATTCTAAAAAAATATGTATCATCTCAATTCTTTTTAATTAACTTCAGCTATTGTTAAGTAAATCGATTTAAGTAACAAGAATGAAATGAAAAAAAAAAAGAAGCTTATTTTGCACTAGAAATTAAAACATTTAAAAAAAAATTATTTTTGTTTGAAAGAATAAAAATAATTAATACCTTTATAAATTTCTTAATATTGAATGGTTCTTATCATTAAAATGTTTGAAGTTCTTATATTTCAAGAATAATAATTTTAGTATTTTTTTTCTTTCAAAATAATTGTTTTCAACATTTTTTTTAATGAGATATATTTATGAAATACTTTTAATGTTTATTTTTTATTATCAAAAACATGTTAACTAAACCATTTCCCTTTTTTATCTTTTCATTTCCCACGTGAATCACCATTTTTATCTATAAAAGTGCTTTAGGATACGTTCCTGCAAAGTTTTTATAAAAAAAAAACACAAGAAAAATCTAGGAAAAAAAAAAGAACGAAAAAAGGTAAAAAAAAAAAAAAACACCTTCATTAGGGCACACAGGCTTTCATCCCTAAGTTATCAAATTATATAATTGATAGATGACATGGCCCTAGGGTTGGGTCGAATCCATGGTTGACAATAAAGGCCATCAATTTTAGATTTTGGGGTTGGAACCTAATATCAATTTTAGACTTTGTGGTTGGAAATCAATGTGTAATGGATAACCTTCACCTTTTTGTAGCCCCTTTCAACCTACAATTCTATTTGGCCTTCAACAACCAATCTCAAAAAAATACCAACCATTCTCTCTGCCCTTTAACAACCATTCTAAAAAAAAATATATCATCTCAATTCTTCTTAATTAACTTCAGCTATGGTTGAAAAAAATTCTTATTTTGCACTAGAAATTAAAACATTTTTAAAAAAAATTATTTTTGTTTGAAAGAATAAAAATAATTAATACCTTATAAATTTCTTAATTTTGAATGGTTCCTATCATTAAAATGTTTGAAGTTCTTATATTTCAAGAATAATAATTTTGGTTTTTTCTTTTCAAAATAATTGTTTTCAACATTTTCCAACTACCATTCCAAGATACCTCGTTACCGAATGCTCTATTTGTAGACTAAAACGATTGGGAATATGCGAGTAAACATAGCAAGTAGCATTTGATCACATATGGCTTCATCTGGAATGGTTCATGTGCTTGAGCATTGCCGAATCGCTCCTCCTCCGGGCAGTGTTGATGGGAAGTCACTTCCACTCACCTTCTTTGACTTGCCATGGCTCCATTTTCCTCTTATGAAACTTTTTTTCTTTTATGAATTTTCCCATCCCAAGACTTATTTTGTGGAGACCATCATTCCTCGCCTCAAACACTCACTTTCTCTTACTCTCAAGCATTTTTTTCCACTCTCTGGGAATCTAATATTTCCTTTGGATTGTAGCATACCCGAAATTCGTTATAAGGATGGTGACTCAGTTTCATTAACCTTTGTAGAGGGTAGCTTTGATTTCTATCATCTCAGTGGAAATCATCAACGAAATGAGATTGATTTTCACCCTCTTGCTGTCCAAATGTCACCAGCGTCCACAACCTTTGGCCCATTAATTGTCCCTCTCCTAGCTATTCAAGTGACACTTTTTCCGAACTCTGGTATATGTATTGGGTTCACATTTCATCACATAGCAGGCGATGCGAACACATTCTTTCGGTTTGCAAGAACATGGGCTTCCATTAACAAACTGGGTGGAGATGCAACATTGGCAGAGAGTCTAATCCTTCCGTTCTATGACAGGACCGTGGTCAAGGATCCAATTGGGCTCCGCTCAACCTTCTGGAACTATTTTGGAAAAGTGAAGTTTGAAGAGTGTCAATCTCAGCTATCTACCAATAGTGTCCGAGCCACATTCTTACTCCGCCGAGCTGAAGTTCAACGACTCAAGAAATGGGTTATTCCTCAAATCCCAAAGCAATCACATGTCTCAGCTTTTACAGTAATATGTGCTTATGTATGGTCTTGCATGATCAAAGCTCGATCAAGAAGTGGTGAGGATGTTGGTGAAAATGAATTAGAGCATTTTGCTTTCACGGCTGATTGTCGGACCCTTCTGGACCCGCCTATACCTGCAGCTTATTTTGGTAACTGCTTAATGGGTGGTTTAGCGACCACAAAGAGTACGCGACTAATTCAGGAAGATGGCTTTATAGTCGCAGCCAACTCAATACGGGAGGCTATTCAAGAGAGAGTTCGGAACAAAGGAGAAGTTCTGAAAGGTGTACAGAAATGGGTCTCAGATTTGAAATCGTTAAACCGAATGCGAATGGCTGCAGTAGTTGGATCTCCAAGGTTTGAGGTTTATAATATGGATTTTGGGTTGGGTAGACCTAAGAAATATGAAGCCATATCACGAGATAGATACTTTACACTTGATGGTTGCAAAGATAACAAGGAAGATTTTGAGATTGGGTTGTGCTTCCCCAAGGCTAAAATGGATGCCTTTGCGGAGATCTTTACCAATGGCCTCGAGGCTTATTCCTGTTTATAATAATAAGGATAATGATAGTAAGGAAAAATAAAATGAAAATAGTGAATGATATTGTTACCATCAACATTGTAGCTAATTTCTCTTTGATCATGTGGTATGAATAGTGTATTTTCACTTCCTTGTTTATGAAATAATGAACGTTGTTGTGATATACTAAAGATAACATTAGTTTTTCAATGTTATGGTTGCAAAAAAATCTCTCGCCTTTTAACATATATGGTCCGACATTGGGGCTCATTGAATGTGTTAGTCTAACACATGAGTGTATTAGAGAAATCTGATACTCAATAATGCCTGCCTAGCTAGTACGCCTATCTAAGGAGCTAGTAACTGTTTTTGAATATTGTAATTTCTCCTAGCAACGTGTGATGTGCTTGAATAAATGCTCTAATATCTTCCTTTCTCAAGTGATTATGCATGCTTGTTGGGGTCCTTTGTGCATACTAAGTCCTCTTCTAAGCTCAAAATCAAGACACTTTTAACTTCTGACCTTGTACCAAAACCATCATTTTGAGACTTTGTGGTTGGAAGTTTGTTGTAATTCCTGTAACAATTCCTAATGAATAAATTAGAGAAAAATAAATAAATAAATAAAATACCCAGGTTTAACATGGTTCGACAGAATGTTTATGTCCACAGGAATAGGGTTGATGACTTTCACTACACCAAAAATTAGGGTTACAAGAAAGGGTACTTATACTAAACCTCATGTATTGAAAAATTCCAAAAATATGAGCCACATACTACAACAATCTCCACCTTGGCGAATATTCACCCCTTAGGAAAAACGAAAAGAAAACATAGCTTGGAACTCCACTTGGGACAATAGGTTGGGACATCTCCTATCTAACATCTGGAGACATTAATCAAGTTCAAGCAATGCTTGAACTTTTCTGTGGTAATAGGTTTTGTCAACATGTCTGTTGCATTCTCAAAAGTGTGAACCTTCTTAAGTAACAATTCACCATAAGAAACCAATTCCTTGATCTTGTGAAACCTCACATCTATGTGTTTGGTCCTTGCATGATACACTTGGTTCTTTGCCAAAGAAATGACACTATGACTGTCACAATATAATTGAACTCCACCTTGCTGAATACCCAACTCTTTGACCAATCCTGTAAGCTACAATGATTCCTTTGCAGCCTCAGCTACTGCCATATATTCTGACTCAATAGTAGATAGTGCAACTAGAGACTGTATCATAGACTTCCAACAAATAAGCCCCCCACCAAAAGTGAATACATAACCCGTGGTAGACCTCTTGTCATCCAAGTCTCTTGTATAGTCTGCATCCATGTATCCCTCAATTGAAGAATCACTCTCTTGTTTGTTGAACATGATGTCATAGTCTGTAGTACCCCTAAAGTATCTAAAGGTCCACTTGATTGCATCCCAATGCAATATTCCCGGATTTGACAGAAACTTGCTCACCACACTAACAGCTTGTGCCAAGTCTGGTCTTGTACAAACCATAGTATACATCAAACATCCCACTGCACTTGCATATGGAACCTTTGACATGTATTTCACTTCATCATCTGTCTTTGGGCACTAATTAGTAAACAATCTAAAATGATTCACCAAAGGTGTACTTAATGGTTTTGCATTATCCATGTTGAACCTCTCCAACACTCTCTCGACATAGCTATGCTGAGATAAACATAATCTCCCTAAAGCTCTATCCTTATGAATCTCCATCCCAAGAATCTTCTTGGTGGCATCTAAATCCTTCATGTCAAACTCTTTGCTCAACAAAGACTTCAACTTATTGACTTCACTCATACTCTTTGCAACAATTAACATGTCATCCACATAGAGTAATAGAAAAATAAATGAATCATCATCTAGGCTCTTTACATAAACACAACAATCATACTCACATCTCTTGTAGCCAATCTGGATCGTGTAGGAGTCAAATTGCTTGTACCACTGCCTTGGGGACTGCTTCAACCCATAAAGTGATTTCCTCAATTTACAGACCAAGTGCTCCTATCCAAGTTGAATGAACCCTTTTGGCTATACCATGTAGACCAACTCTTCCAAATCACCATGAAGAAAAGTTGTCTTTACGTCCATTTGCTCCAATTGCATATCAAAATGTGCTACCAAACCCAACACTGTCCTGATGGAAGTGTGTCTGACCATGGGGGAAAAAAATATCATCATAGTCAATCCCTTTCCTTTGTGAGTAACCCTTTGCTACTATATGTTGAGAATTTTCACTATAAAGAATAGAAAGCTATTTTCAACCACTGGTAACGAAAAGTGAAATGCAGGACCTTGAGAGAAGCCCAATAAGCCTAGGCTGCCAACCCAGTCATATTTAATATGTTGTGCTTTGGGCCCATTTGAGAATTTTGTAGGCCAAACTCATGGGCCTTTCATTAATTTTGTCTAGTGTGAGCCTCTACAATGAAATGGGCTTGGCCCCAAATGCTGAATGGGAAGCCTACTCTAACCCTAATTCAGGGACCATGGGCTAAATTTGGTCCCCAACAAATATAATAAAAATAGATTTTAAATTTTTTTTCAATTATATATTTTAAATTCAATCATACACTACATTTTCAAGTTGCATAAAATAAATTTTAATTTTTATATAATAATACATATTATGAATAACTACCTATATCTAGTTGAAGAATTATTCTTAAATTTTGTTGTTTTTCTTTTTTAAATTTGAAAGCGTGCATATTTACTCAACCTTAAACCGACCTATATCTAGGGGGTATTTGATAAAACTTAATCCTTATTATTTAATGATTTAAGTTGACTTTAAATTAAATTATACTTAAGTTATTGATTTAAAACTTATTACTTAATTTATATTTTAAATATTAAGATTTTTTGATAAAATTAACTTAAAATTTATTCTAAAACATCATATTGACATATTTATTTTCATAAATTATAATAGGATAATAATATAGATGGTGGAGATAATTAGGGCAAATGACAGTAAAAAGATAAAATAAAAATATGAACATAAAAATAAGTTAATTATTTTTATTTATTACTTAAAGTTATTTTTACTTTAAGTCATGTTATTAAGTTATTTTATTAAACATACATAATTTATTTAATGACTTAAATTAAGTTATTAAGTCACTTTAAGTTATTAAGTTGGTTTATTAAACACCCATTTAGAATTCGTTTAATAGTAATTTTAAGTACTTTTAATAATTTTAATACTTGAAAATTTGTATCTTTCAAGTTAAAAAGCAAAATTGAAGAATAATTAATAAGAGTTTTTGTATTTTATATAAACTCATTTTTTCTAATTTTATAACAAAAAATGTAATATATCCAAATAATACTTTAAATTATTATTTTTTTCAAAAATAGAAAATAATTCTCAAATAAATGCATAGACCATTTTTTAGAAGAAATATTATTATATAACAACTTGTGATAACAGTTAAAAAAAAATTTCCCATCATTTAGAATAATTTCAATTAGTTATTTTTTTTAATCAAATTAATTGGTATCACTTGTGACACCACCTTATTAAAGTAAGTCCAGGGGTTGATCAAAGCGGAAAAAACAAAGGGGAAAAAGTCATTCTCAAATCTCAATCTTATTTTCCAGTGGATTTTAATGTTAAAACTGTTGAAAGGTGACATCAAAAAACTTCTTCCACTAGTCCTTTTTTTATTCACTTCAACAGAGAAGTAAACGATGATGAGATAATCAAGGGAAAAAAATTATTAATGTAATCAATTTGAAAATTTTAAACGTGAAGGTACAGTTAAGCCAGCAAATTAAATATCAAAATTTAAAAATTATTAATATAAAATATAATTTTTTTAAAATAATTAAAAATAAATGAATAAAGGGTATAGACGAGCTGGATGAGAGTAAATATAAATAATTGAACTGCAATCTGTTGGCATCCTAAATTTGCATCATGAGGCACACGAGGCACAAGAAACAAGGAACATAGAAAACCCCCATCATTTGAGGCAGACTCTTCCACTACCACCAATATTATTCATTCCGAATCTGCCACCAAATTTATAAAATGCTCACAAGTTGGGCACCCTTCAGTTTTTTTTAGGAAAAATGCCGGCGTGTGTACCTCATCTTGTATTTTATGTAGCCTAAGATGATCAAAACTCGTATAAATTTGCAATACTTCTGTAGCATTTTTGTATCATCTTGTTCACATGGCTTCATTTGAAACAGTAAATGTCCTAGAGCGCTGCCAGGTCACTCCACCTCCAGTCATGGTTGATGAGAAGTCAATGGCACTTCCTCTCACCTTTTTCGACATGCCATGGCTGTTTCCAGACGATGGAAAGTCTTATCTTTTATGCATTCCCCCACCTGCAGACTAGGGATGGCCATGAGACAGGTTTTTTGGGTACCCGTCCTGTCCTGCCCCTAATGGGACGGGGTTCAATTTTAATAAACGAGTTTAGGATGGATTTAAGAATTTTTTTAAAACCCGGGGCGGGTTCGAGGCACTGCCCCACCCCGATTATATATCAAATTAATTTAATTTTAATTTTAAAATTAATTTAATTTAATTTTTATTTTACTATTTTTAATATATAGATAATAATAAAATGTTTTTAATAAAATAAGTTATAAAAAATATAATAATTTAATTATTTATAAAATATATTTATTTTAATGTAATTAAAAATTTAAAAGTAATTTTTAAAAAAAAATTAAATTTTTTTTTAAAAAAAAAGTTAAATGGGGCGGGGTAGGGCGGGTATGAGAATTTATCATACCCGCCCCGCCTCGTTTAATTTTTTAAATGAGACATGGATGATAATTATTTTGAATAAACGGAACGGGGTTGGGATGGGGGCGACTCGTCTTGAACCCATCCCTTTGCCATCCCTACGCAAGAGCCACTTCATAGAAACCATAATTCCTAACTTCAAGCACTCTCTTGTACTCTCTCTTAGGCACTTTTACTTTTTTGTTGGAAATCTAAGAGCATGTTTGATTAGTGTTTTCAAAAACAGTTTTCTGTTTTTGAGAACAAAAAACACATAAAACGTGTTCGATAAGAGAGTGTTTTTTGTTCCCATGTGTTCTTCGTGTTTTCTAAAGCCCGGTTTTCAGAGAACAAAAAAATGGTGTTTTTCGTGTTTTTGCTATTGTTCTAAGAAGAAAAAAAAAGATGCAATCAGTGTTCTTGGGTGTTCTCATCTCTTTCATTATGAAGGAAAATTCTTTACACTACTAGGGAAAATAAAAAAATCGGACAATTTTTTTATTTTTTTTATTTTTTTATTTTTTGGTCATTTCTGTTTCAATATTTTTCGGATATTTCAGGATTTATCCCCATATGATTTTTCGGATGCATTTCAAAGCCAAAACCTCAATAAATTCTAGGATTTACCATAAACCAAACAAAACATAAACAATAACACAAAATACCAAGAATGCAAAAAAATAAAAAAGAAAGAAAAATTAAAACAAAAACTAAACCCTAACCAGGAATCTTTACAACAACCACAATCTAGATTTTGGCCTTAGCGAGTAATCTTTTGATCTTAGAAGAGAGAAATAGTTCAACTGTCATAAATAAAAGTTTGGATATTGGAAGAGAAATTGACACAGGAAGGATAGAGAAACAGAGGAAAGAAGAAGTAGAGAAAGGCGAACAAGTTTCAGTCCCAATATATATATATATATATATATATATATATATATATATATATAATAAGTAAAGTAGTGAAAATTAATAATTTTTTATAAATAAATTAGTTTGATTTACTTTTAAAATTTTTCTATCTTTTATATAATTATTAAATATAAAATAAAATTTAATTTTAAATAAAATTATAAATATTTTTAAACAAAAAATTATCATAAATATATCATTATTAATTAATTTTTTTATATTATTAATTACATTTAAAATAGAAAAACACTTTTTTTCTTAACTCAACCAAACATATTTTTTAGGTTTTTGAGAACAAAAACTGTTTTTCAAAATTCAGTTCCCAAACGTAATTTTGTTTCTGAAAACACAAAAAACTATTCTTAAAAATTATTATTAAAAATTCTTTTCCAAAACAATTTTTAAAAACACCAACCAAACATACTCTAATATTTCCTCCAAACTTCACCAAAACTAAAATTCACTACAAGGATGGTGATTCAGTTTCATTAATCTTTGCAGAGAGTACCAGAGATTTTAATTATTTGATCGGCAATCACCCTCGTAATGTTGCTGATTTTCATCCTCTTGTACCACAATTATCACCTGTCTTCATGTCCTCTAGCATACTAGTCGCTCCCCTTCTGGCCATCCAAGTGACTCTTTTTCCTAACTTTGGAATTTCTTTGGGATTCACCTTTCCCTATTCTGTTGCAGATGACAATACATGTTCTCAATTCGTACGGATATGGGCTTCAATTAATAAACTAGGAGAAGAGACCGCCATGTTACAAGATCGTATTCTCCCTTTCTATGATAGAACTATGGTGAAGGACCCTCTTGGAATAGAGTCCATCTTTTGGAACCAAGTGGGGAAGATAAAGTTTGAAGGATATCGACCTCGGACTGTTAGAATAATTCTAGACTCACATATATTAATAATTATTTATGATCAAACTATTCATTTATATTAATTATTAAGTATGAGTCATCTTATGTGTATAGCCAAAATCACATGTGTCTTACATTATGGTCCTAAGGCATAGAGGAAGTTAATAAATAAAGAATGAAATAAAAAAGTTTGATGTCTATTCAATTTTCTTTTGAAATACAGAACGTTCCCCTCTCTTACCTCTCATCACAAGAAAGAATATAGAAAAGTGGTTTCCTCATCTATTGCCTTAGAAGAACCATATTTCTTCAACACCGCAAAATGGATTCAGGTTTGTCCACATTCTCTCAAATAATCGGCATGTTTTCTTTATATGATTTAACATGATATTTCTGTTTTTGGGTTGATAATGGAATTATCAACACGGCCTTCTACAAAGAACGTCCTAGACACATTTGTACTCAACCAAGAGGATCTCCAACGACTCAAAAGATGGGTTGCAGCCAAATGCCATACGTTATCACATGTATCAAGTTTTACAATAGCATGCGCTTATGTATGGGATTGCATGGCTCTCGAGCAAAGTGTAATGACCGGGTATTTTATGCCACATTAGCATTTTTAGTTTGAAAAGTCTTATTTTGTGTGATGGTTGAAAAGTCAAAAAAGAAAAGTGTTTGGAGAACACGTGTCAATTTTGGATTAGTGAATTTCGTTTTATTGTGTCGGTTAATTAAACGAGTTGAAATTTTATGCCATATCAGCCTTAGGGTAGAAAATTTCTTAGGATTTTAGAAATTGAAATTTTCCGGAAAATTAAAAAAATTAATTAGAATTAATTAAGAAAAATTAAATTAAATTGATGAATAATAAAATTGAGAAAAATTAGTTTTAGATTGGTGTTAATAAATAAATTGTGTGTTAAAAAAAATGAAAAAAATGAATTGGAAATCAAATAAAACAATTAGAATAAAGAAAAGAAAAAAAAATAAAGAAATAAAATAAAAATATTCATTGGGCTTTGAATATTGGCCGTTTAAGGTAATGGGTTGTAAAAGAAATAATAATAATAATAATAATAATAATGGAGTTGGGCTTAAGTGGGTGATGTCTTAAAAAAAAAGAAAAAGATATGAAATGGATTGGGCTTAGATATGGGCTGGTGGTAGGAAGCCTTTGTTGTTAAAAAAAAAAAAAAAAGGAAAAGGGGGAGAATTGGAAAACTGGCAGCACGCGGGGGGAGAGAGAGAGAGAGAGAGAGAGGGGCTACTGAAGAAAATTTGGTCACTCGTCAAATCTTTGACCGGCTGTTTGGACGGTCAAACGACCTTCGTTTTAGCCCAAATTCGAAGGAAGTGCTCTATTTGACTAGAGGAACAAGTTTACGGTGGCTGATTTCATTTTTTAACGGTCAACTTCTCAGATTTGTGATAGGGGAAAACTAACCCTAAAACTCAAATTTAATATATTTTTCATTGGAAAAAAAATTATAAATCTGATAATTATGAGTTAATTAGGAAATTTTGATGTTGTGTGAATTTTCTGGAATAATTTGGGATTTTTTCTGGATTTTTTTGTAATTTCCAGAATTCTTTGTAATTAATAAATAATTATTTTAGGTTGTTAAAAATTGCTAGAAATGTAGGAAAATTTTGGAATTAGGGCAAGATTTCAAATCTAGTGACTTATGAATTTTTGAAAATTGATTGGAATATTTGTGGTAATTTTATTGTGAAAAATTAGTTATTTTCAAATATTGTGAATTATTAGAGTTTTTGAAAAATTCTGAAATTGTGATATAAATTCAAGTATATTGATGCTTGAATTTCTGAAAATTTGTTGGTATATTTTCGGGAATTTTAATGTGAAAATTTTATTTTATTGGGTTATTGAGAATGTTGAAATTATTGGAATTGTAGAAATTATTAAGGAATTTTGGAATTTGTGGCATTCATTTGCATCATGGTTGTATGAAGAAATGAAAAAAAAAATAAAATTGTGAAAATTGTATGAAATAGAAAAAAATAAAATAGTGATGAAAAGTGAAAACTCGTATGAGGCGAACTAAGAAGGGAAAGAGATCTCTAGGGTGAAAGACCCAAAAGTTTACCTCGGGAAGACTCCAAATGGAGAGTATATTTGGGTGTGGACGTGTATCCTTCGGTGAAAGCCCGAGAACGATAATGCATTGTATGACTGCGTGTCACACATTCATATGCATTCATTAAATGATTGGATGTTGTGGGATTGAATATAATGTTATATGTAAAATTGTGTGACTTGATTTATATTGGTAAACTGTTGTGTTTGGGTTATTGAAAATATAGTAATCCCCCATTAACCCTTTGGGTGTTAGGCACCCTACTGAGCAATGTGGAAATGCTCACCCCTTCCTTTTTACATATTTTTAAATGCAGATATTACTCCTGAGGATCCACAAGTGGGACATGGAGGACTTCAGGATGCCTTTGGAGCGGTTTAGTGGAAATGTTTTATTTTTTTTATTGTGTTGTGGTATTGAGACCTTGTAATAAGTGAATTATGGATAATGTAATAAGACCTTAGTTTGATTAAGGGGATTTTTATGAAATTTTATTTTGGGATGCAATGATGTTTATTAAATCTTGATGTGTTTAAGTAAGGTTTAAAATATTGTTAGTTGGTGAGAACCCTAGTGGGACTTATATGAAAATAAAAATAAAATTCAGAGTGTTTTAATTGACTGCCAACGTGGAATATGAGAAACTCTTAGAGTCAAACCTTTGACTTGGGGTCACGGGCCAAATTTTGGGTCGCCCGGAATTTGGGTCGTGACACAAAGAGTGGTGAAGATGTGGGTGAGAATGAGCCGGAGCATTTGGCTTTTGTGGGGGGCTGTCGAGCTTATTTTGATCCACCCATACCTGCAAACTATTTCGGTAATTGCTTAGCTCCATGTTCAGCGACAGTGAAGAGTTTGGAACTGATTACAGAAGATGGCTTCATAGTTGCAACCAATACTATAAGAAAGGCAATTCAAGAAAGACTTCGAAACAAAGAAGGAATTCTGAAAGGGTTGGAGAAATGGATGTCGAATTATAAATCTTTAAATCCAAAGAGAATATTTGGAGTCGCTGGATCGCCAAAGTTTTCGTGTTATGATATAGATTTTGGGTTAGGCAGACCTTGCAAGGGAGAAATCATATCGATAGACGTGACAAAATCCATATCACTCAATGAAGGCAAAAACAATAAAGAAGATATCGAGATTGGCTTATCATTTCCCAAGATTAAGATGGATGTTTTTACCTCTATCTTTGTTAATGGTCTCAAGATTTACGATTAGTAAAATTGTAATAAGAAAATAAACTTTGTTTATTCTTTTTATATGGGCGTGGAGTGCAATTAAGTTTCAAATTTGTTATTCTCCATCTCCTTCTTGAATTGAAGATGCAACATTTTACTTCAAAATAGCAATGTTTTTAAAAACTGACCGGATAGCCTAATTTGGTCGCTGGTCTATTTGGTTCAAACTTGATTTCTCTTCTTTCGTTGATATTTTTAATGGGGCAAAATGAGTTCAAATGGTGTGTAAAAATTTGTCACATCTTGGGCCCATTTTAAACCATGCATTTAATATTAGACATGTTGAAAAACCACTTAATTTGTTTAGTGAAAGGAATTTGATTAATCATCAAAATGGGGTAAATAAATTTTAAAATTAAAAAAAAAATTCATATTTACCCTTTTCTAATAATGATTTTTATTATTAATAATTTTATAATAAAATGTGTATTTTTTATAAATTAAATTTATTATTATAAGTTCCTTTACACAAAAATAAATAAAATAAAAATAAATTCATAAGATCATGGCGAAGATGCCACATTAGCAAATTTGATCATGACGTGATCAAATTACTTTCAAATTTAATCAGATGTTATAATTGGATTAATCTACTTATTAAATATGATATGTGATCGCTCAAAATAATTATTACTTATTTGTTTGTGGATTGTGCATCAACGCAAATCCATAGGATACCATGGTTGATTAAAAAGAAAAAAGAAAAGAAAAGAATATCATTTGGCTTCCGTATTATCATTTAATAAAAAATTCACTCAAAGACATGATTATATTTAAAAATTCATTCTCAAAATTTTAAAAAGAAAATCTCTTCATTTTAATCGTTATTAACATCATGTTTTAAAATTTAAACATCGATGTCATTGAGATGTGCAATCAACCAAGGGGCAAGCATGGTACCCGAAAACATTAAGTTATTAACAAATATATTTAAAAGAAAATCAGAAAACAAATTTTCTTTATTTTTTCTTAACCAATTCTACTATCATGACAATAATTATATAATCATGATTACAAGTTGGTTGATTGATAACATGTTATCCACCTCAAAATATAAAAAGGCTTATTGGAACTTATTATTAGGTTAAAATTTTAAGTTATTAATAATATTATTAACATTAATTATCCATTAATAAAAGTTTAACTTAAAGGAAATGACATTTGGTAAAACTTAATGTTTAATTACTTAAAATGACTTTAAGTCACACTATGTTTAAGTTGTTAAGTCATAAGTTATTAAATGGATCATCAAAGTTATATTTAATTTTAAATTATAATATTAAGTTATTTTATTAAATATATTTAATAATTTAAATTAAATCATTCAGTCATTATTAAACACCCTATTAGTCTTAGAATTTGTTTGATAAAACTTACTTGTTAATAACTTAAGATGACTTTAAGTCACATTATATTTAAGTTGTTAAGTCATAAGTTATTAAATCGATCATCAAAATTATATTTAATTTTAAATTACAATATTAATTTATTTTATTAATATATTTAATAATTAAATTAAATCATTCAGTCATTATTAAATACCCTATTAGCCTTAAAATTGTTTCTTAATAGTCATAGTTAAAAATTAAATTTTAGAGTATATGATATAAAGAGATAGCCAAACAAGGAGGCTTCACTTTTTACATGTTAGGTCTCATAAAATTGAAATCTTAAAAATTGAATTATTTTAGAATTTAAAATTCACATCTTAAACATTGAGTAAATGTATATTAGTTAATAGTATTAATTCAACACATATCGACATTTAATTAATAAAAAAATTCACTGAAAGACAAAATTGTATTTAAAAATTCATTCTCAATATTTTTTTTTATTCATTATCAAGAAAAAGAAAACTTCTTCATTTTAATCACCATTGAAATCATGTTTTAAAATTTACATATCGATGTCGTTGAGATGTACAATCAACCAAGTGACATGGCACCTAGAAACATTAAGTTATTAATAATTATATTTAAAAGAAAATCAAAAACTATTTTTTTATTTTTTATTTTTAGTTTTTTCTTAATCAATTCCATCCACCATGCCAAGGAAATTCTTTTATTTTATGATTATATAATTATGATTACAAGTTGGTTGATTGATACGTATTATCCCCCTCAAAATATAAAAAAGCGTATTGGAACTTATTATAATAATATTATTAACATTAATTATCCATTAATAAGTGTTTAACTTTAAAGAAAGGAAGTTTGATAAAATTTAATATTTAATGACTTAAGATGACTTTAAGTCACATTATGTTTAAGTTGTCAAGTCATAAGTTATTAAATTGATCATCCAAGTTATGTTTAATTTTAAATTGTAATATTAAGTTATTTTATTAAATATATTTAATAATTTAAATTAAATTATTAAGTCATTATTAGACATCCTATTAGCCTTAGAATTTGTTTCTTATTAGCATAGTAAAGAATTAAATTTTAGATTATATAATATAAAGAAATAGCCAAACAATATTACTAAGGATGCTTCAATTTTTACATGTTACATCTTGTAAAATTCACATATTAAACATTGAATAAATCTATATTAGTTAATAGTGTTAATTCAACATATAGGAACAAATATAAATAAAGATAAAGAGATTTTAAGAAGGTTTGATGATCAATATGATTTCTATGTTCATAGAACACACTAATGCTCAAGAATTGATTAATCAAACGAAAATAAAAAGTTATAATGGTTAAGGTTGTCTTCTCTTTACCATTATGGTTGCACACACATTTTTTTTTTCCTTCTAATGAAATCACAATCCATAAGATGATAAACTATAATAAGGGTAAACTTGTAATTCAATACAAAAAAAAAAAAAAAAAAACAATTATCCAAGGGTGCTACATCCTGGAACCTCTGCGAACCGAAGAAGTTAGACTTTTGACATCTTATGAATCATATAATTGGATTAATTTTCTAAGTAAATAAGATATATTACTCGTTGAATGAACTAAATTACTATTTGATACGATTAAAGAGTTTGTTTGATAGTCATTTTGAGAAATGTTTTTAATTTAAAAAGTGTTTTTGAAAATAAAAAGAGAGGCATTTTGCAAAATCTAGAAACCATTTTTAAAAATATGAAAAGTCATTTATAACATTGGAAAATCACTTGAATTCATTTTAAAATATAGTAATTATAAAAAACGTTTTTAATAAATAAAATATAATTTGTTTTAAGTATTATAAAAATTAAAAGTGTTTTTTAAAATCATTATCAAATAAATTCTTAATAATGCTTTTAAAAATATTTTTGAAAAAAATCAGTTTTATTAAAAACATTTCAAGCCGAAACACCCTTCAGTGTGGGTCATACCATTCATAACACTAATGAAAAAAAGGTTGTTATTTACTTATTTATTAATTGTATGTGGAGTGTACACGAGGACAAATGAATAGGGTTCCTTCATGAAATGGAATACAGGACCATGACCTTTGAGTGAAGCCCGATAAAATGGTGGGGTGATTAGAATGAAAAAAGAGGAAAGAATCAATCTCAATCTTATTTTCAAAATTGAATTTTATGAAAGAAACATACGTCAATAAAAGATTGGATTTAAGAATCTAGTTTTATGAGAAAAAAACGCTCACTTAGAGACAAGATAAAATTTAAGAATTCATTCCAAAACTCTCTTTCACTTTAATCATGTTAAAAAATATCATTTTTTTTTTCATCAAATGTCATTGAGATACTTAATCAACCAGGTGGAGCATGGCACCTGAAACATTAAGTTATTGATAATTATATATAAAAGAAATCATATAAGATAAAAAAATATTCTCTCACACGTAATTTGATGCAACTCCTCAACCACCACCAATATTATTTTCTCATTCACACATAATTTAATGCAACTCAGGCACCACCAAACATAATTTAATGCACCACCAATATTATTTCCCCATGTGAGAATATTAGAAGCGTTCATGGGTTTCTCTCTCTCTCTCTCTCTCTCATAATTTGAAACAACTTCTCAACCACCGCCAATATTATATTTTCATATAAGATTTAAAATGTTCATGGGTTGGTGCTCGGTATTCCGGTCTTATATAGACTCGATGAAGCCCAACTTGTATAAATTGTGGTACCTCGATAACATCTTGGTTGTATGGCTTCATTTGAAATGGTGAACGTGCTTGAGCACTGCAGACTAGCCCCAGCTCCGGGCACAGTCGATGAGAAGTCACTTCCTCTCACCTTCTTCGACATACCATGGCTGCATTTTCCTCTAATCCAACACCTTTTTTTCTATGAATTCCCTTACCCTAAGTCCCATTTCATAGACACCATTATTCCACTACTTAAACACTCACTTTCCCTCGCTCTCAAGCACTTTTATCCCTTTGCTGGAAAGTTGATATTTCCTCCAAATTTTGGTAAGCCTGAAATTCGTTACGTCAGTGGCGATGCTGTTTCCCTAGTCTTTGCAGAGTCTAAGAAAGACTTCAATCATATCACTGGAAATCACCAACGAAACGTTGCTGAATTTCATTCTCTTGTAGCCCAATTACCACCAGTGTCCATATTATCAGACTCACTGGTGGCCCCACTTTTAGCTGTTCAAGTGACACTTTTTCCGAACTCTGGGATTTGTATTGGATTCACTTTTCGCCGTGTAACTGCAGATGGCAATGCATGTACAAGATTCATAAGATCATGGGCTAGTATTAATAAAGTAGGCAGAGAGACCACCATGGTGGAGAGTGGTACCCTCCCATTCTATGATCGGACCATGGTCAAGGACCCGAATGGGTTAGCATCAGTTTTTTGGGACCATGTGGGGAAAATAAAGTTTGAAGGGTCTCAACGTCAGCTCTCCACCAACAAGGTCATAGCCACATTTATTCTGGGCCAATCCCATGTCCAGCAGCTCAAAAAATGGGTCCTGTCTCAATGCCCAACATCATCACATGTGTCAACTTTCACAGTGACATGCGCTTATGTGTGGACCTGTATGGTAAAAGCCCGAGAAAGAAGTGGTGAGAAGGTGACTGAAGATGAATTAGAACACTTTGTTTTTGGGGCAGATTGCAGAGCTCTCTTGCAGCCCCCATTGCCTGCAACCTACTTTGGTAACTGCTTGGTATCATGCTTTGCAACTACAAAAACAAAGGAACTGATGGGGGACAACGGCTTCATAGTCGCAGCCAAAACGATAGGAGAAGCAATTCAAGAGAGGCTTCGGAAGAAGGAAGGAGTATTAAAAGATGCAGAGAAATGGATATCAGAGTTTGAAACTCGAAAAGAGGATCGAATAGTCGGAGTCGCAGGATCACCAAGGTTTGCAGTCTATGATATAGATTTCGGGTTGGGGAAGCCTAAGAAAAGTGAGGTGGTGTCGATAGATATGACAGGTTCCATCTCACTTAATGAGTGCAAAAATGACAAAGAAAGTTTTGAGATTGGCTTGTCTCTTCCCAAGATCAAGATGGATGCCTTCGAGGATATCTTTGCTAATGGGTTCCAAGTTTAGCAAAATTGGGAAGGATGCACTTTTGTTTCTTCTTTCTTTTTATCTGTCCTCACATTGATGTTGCATCAACTAGTCGTTGATTCAAGTTGGAGTTAATCTATATCTATATATTTACTTTTATATGTGTCTAATTGTATGCCTCTTATGAAAAAATATCCCATGTTATGAATTATTTCCTAATATATCCTCTCTTTTTGTTTTTATTTTTATTTTTTGGTAGGATTTTTCTTTTTTATTTCTTTATTGTTTGATTGAAATTGTTATAACTAATAATTCTAGCTCATTCCAATATATCTATATTATCTCTTACAACCACATATGAAACATGCATACTCAAATCTTCCCCACCCAAAATTAATAGATTTTATATCCAAAGTACTATTTAGACCTATTAGAATAATAGAAATAAGAGAAAATATGTCATGACTTTTAATATGTCTACTGTAGATATAAACACTTAAATCATGTTTAGTTCTTGAAAAAGTACTATAAAAAAGAAGAAAAATATTTAAAAAAAATATTTTTCTCATGTTTAATAAATTAATTTGATAACTTAATTTAAATTATTAAGTACGTTAAATGCATTTGGTGAAATAACTTAATATTATAACTTAAAATTAAAAATAATAAATTAAATTAAATAATCTTTTCTAAACCATTTTGTTTTTAATTAATTCCACCAAAGATCACCATTTTAAATCATAACGCATCTAATACTTAGTTAATTCTACCACAGCTCACGCCTTCATGGGTCGGAGTAATACATGTCACCAATATACATGGAGTTTGGGGGAAAAATAATCCTTTTTTTTTATTTATAAATAAATCTTATATCTAAGTTATTTTTCAAAATATTCATCCATCTAATATTTCAATTACATTAATTTTCACTTTATTACTTTATTTTTTAAAAAAACTTTTTATATCATAAAACCACAATTACCCGTTGTGATTTTAACTTCAAGTTAAAATTAAAGTTACCAACATCAGAGTTGATGAATGTGGTTTTATCTTAAAGTTAAAACCATAATTACCTATTGTGGTTTTGAGACAAAAAAACAAAAAACAAAATGGAAGTTGACATGGCATATACATATTACTTTGATGAATATTTTCAACACGAATTTAGATTGAAAACTTTTTTTTTTTTTTTTAATTAAAAAAGGGTTACTTTGATTGCAAACTCTATATTCATGCCTTCTTAAGTGATAAAATGTTCTGGTTGTAGGAGAAAATTTGTGGGTATAATAATATTGAAGTTAAAATAGTACAAAAGCAAATAATGCAAATAATAAAATTGGAACAGGAAGTGCTATAAGATGTGTTAGGGAGTTGCTTTCCTTAAGATGTTATTTGCCTCCACTGATTCTATGATGCACAAGAGTTTGGCAAGCACACCTCCGAGATATAATGAAATTATGTTTGTCTACCTAAGTCGTGCACCGACGAAAGCAGACTCAAATATCCTCAAAATATAGAAAGCAATATAGAAATTTTATAATATTGTGTACTAGCTTTATTTATCATCATTAATACTTTCCTTTTGGAGTCCTTACTATCATATTTAAAAGATTTTTACCAACCTCTTTAACAAGAGACTTTTTATAATAAAAACTTTAAAGTTTTTTTTCTAAAAGTAAAACTATTAGATTCTTATTTGTTTGTTTTATGACTTCATCATCTCGGATAAAACTTTCATCAAAGTATATATTGTGTTAAGACTTCAATATCAACATAGTAGTGCAAGAACACAAAGCTCAAAATAATACAACTGCAGAAGGTTTTAACATTGTTAGTTAATCATGTATGCATTAGTGGATGAGAAATATCGATTTACTATATCATAAAAAATACTCCAAATGGCAAAAATCATATACAACCATTAGGTTTTAAAACATTTCATATTTTCCTCCTTATATATATATATCTTGAATTGTGAGGTATTTTTTTATTAGATGTGTCTCATTCTTCCTCACATGATTTTAATGTATTCAATATAGTCTTTACATATCAATCTCCATCTCATAACATTTTCTATTCATGGTTTAAAATATTTATAAAAATATTCATAATAACTTTATTTTTTTAAGGAAATTTAATATTAAAAATATTTAATATAATATTTTTTATAAAAAAGAAATATACACCATTTAGGAATTGAAGATATGTTTCAATAATCGCTATCTTGAATCAAATTCTATCAAGTCTTTATTCCATTTATCTACAAGACATGATTTCAAGGAAATTGCTGGACGCACTGTACTTGGATATTTGTTTGAACCAAATCCTTACTCCACTAAACAAATTGTTTGTTGCTGGCTAATTGCTTTTAACTTTTGATAAAAACTATTTAGCATAATTATTGAACCAACACAGAAGACTACAATTGGGTTGCTTCACAAATTCAAAGCTTTGGATTATGGGGCCCAAGGTTCATTCCTTAAATCTAAAGTTGCTCCCAGTAACTCCAGTCAATTTACATCAGGATAATCAAACTTTTTTATATCATTAGGGGCACACAGGCTTTCATCCCTAAGTTCTCAAATTATATGATTGATAGATGACATGGCAATAGGTTAGGGTCTAATCCATGGTTGACAATAAAGGCCATCAATTTTAGACTTTGTAGTTGGAATCAAGGATGAAAATATCATTAATCACGGATATATCGGTATTTCGATTTTACGGATATATCGGATATATCGAAGATATATCGGCGGATATTTTGGAAAAAAATATCAATAAACCTAAAATTGATTAAAATTTATAAAAATATAAGAAAAACTTCATAAAAATGTAATTAGAAGTATAATGATATTTTTAAGTTGTTTTATTAAATAATTTAATATATGTATAATATGATTTATCATATTTGATAATAATATCATTTGCATTGATAAAAATATGAATTTTATAAGTGTACATTTATTATTAAATTACATCTAATATTATGATATTTGATTATAATATGTCTAATTTTAAAATATATATTAATATTAAAATTATGATACATTTAATTCAATTGTATTAAACAATATAAAATAAATTATGATATATGTACAATTTTTTAATATTTAATTAATTATCAATGATATTAAAAACACTATGAAGAAAATTGTATAATTTTTATATTTTTGGTAATCACTTAAAATAAGATTTTGCAGTTAATTATAAAATAATTATAATTAATTTGCTCTTTAAAATATTTTTTAATATTTTCTTTATATAACGAGTTTAATTATATATATGTTTTTAGCCCAGATGGCAAGTTGTTTGAACTTCAAATCCCCTCAACATTAACCTACAATTCTATTTGGCCTTCAACAACCAATCTCAAAACAAAATATATCATCTCAATTCCTTTGTTAAATAAATCAATTTAAGTAACAAGAATGAAAAGAAAAAAAGAGAGCTTATTTTGCACTAGAAATTAAAACATTTAAAAAAAAATTATTTTTGTTTGAAAGAATAAAAATAATTAATACCTTTATAAATTTGTTAATATTGAATGGTTCCTATCATTAAAATGTTTGAAGTTCTTATATTTCAAGAATAATAATTTTAGTATTTTTTTTTCTTTCAAAATAATTATATTCAACATTTTTTTAATGAGATATATTTATGAAATACTTTTAATGTTTATTTTTTTATCAAAAACATGTTAACTAAACCATTGCCCTTTTTGATCTTTTCATTTCCCATGTGAATCACCATTTTTATCTATAAAAGTGTTTTAGGATATGTTCCTGCAAAGTTTTTAGAAAAAAAAACCCAAGAAAAATCTAGGAAAAAAAAAAAGAAAGAAAAAAGGAAAAAAAGAAAAACCCTTCATTTGGTTGTTCATGGAAGAATTAAGGGAAAAATAATAATTAAATTCATAATAAATATGCTTCTCAAAACTTTCTCAACCATTTACAAGAAACATGAGATTTTCTTTATTATTTATTATTTTCCCTTCTCTTTTCATTAATATTTTTTTATCTTTTTTTTTTGTCATGTTATCTAGTGAGAAAATTATTTTTCTTATATCACTTTCCAAAAACCAAATACAATCTTAGGATTTTTTTTTTCCCCTTCCTTTAACACTTTTGAGGAACCAAATATAACCTTGAATGGTCAATAAAAGAAATTAATCTATAATTTTCTTAATTCACTTGGCCAATTGACAATTTTAAGGATTTAATAGTAATGTTAGAAGGAAGATAAGAAAAAAGAGATAAAGAGAAAATATAAACATCATATCATGTATGTGGTTTGGTACAATCTCTCCTACAGCTACTATCCTCAAATTCCTCCAAGTTGCCGAGAGGTTACTCCACTGACGTAAATTAAATAATCCTCCAAATGTCAGGCTTGTTCCAAATAGAATTGGTTTTCATTCAATTTTTACAAAGTCTTTTGTATTAAAAAAATGTCTAAGTAACTAGTTATTAGGTAGAAATTCCTACTTCTTCAGTCAACTGATTGTCAACCACATAATTAACCGTTAGAAATAAATTTAAAATGTATATGTATATTATTGTTATAAATGCAAATAGACAAGTAGTTGACAACTTGGCCGTCCAAAGCTTCGTCATCCAACACACATCATATGCTAGCCACTACTAAAGTGGTTGATTTTGGAGGAGAGAGTCAATCCACGAACCAAGGATTGCCACTACTAATAATAATAATAAGAAGAAGAAGGTTGTAGGATTTCGTATTATAATTATTTCTAAAAAGCTACAAGTCTCATTTCCTCATTTGTATTATTATTTCTCGGAGCTTTGATTCTTACTCATAGTTATATCATATGATCACAATATTTTATTCATATTTAACAAATTTTGTTACATATCATTAATTTTTTATGTGGAATTGATAGAAGGAATTCCCGATCAAATATCACATTGCTTTTCTTATAGGTTCTCATTGCTATTTATCTCATTGGAAAATGAAATTGATGGAAAATATTAAAATATAAATATATATATATATATATATATATATATATATATATATATATATATATATATATATATATATATATGATGGCGTATCGTTGGGGCCAATCTAAAAGTGTATGTGGTCATAACCTATGGCAGTGGCCATCAGAAACTGTGGCCATACAAGGATCTATAGTTGTGGCCATTATTAAATCGTTGCTATATGACAACCACGAGAATTTAAATCTTATAGTCACTCTAATTACATGTGGCTGCTGCTATGAGATCTATTCGGGCCCTCTAATTACATGTGGATCTATAGTACTTTTAACAGTAGGTTTTGTCTACGACTATAAATGCACACTCGTATAATACACCTTTAAGGTTCAACTCCCATTTTCAACGAAAGAACAAAAGTTTAAAACTACATTGATTAATATTTAATATTATCCATCACCTTAAGTGGACTTACCATTTCCTCTAACAATCTTCAATCATGATCAACTTGAAATGGCAAGAGTCCGAGGGAGATTTAAAGCAATTAACGTAAGAAAACAGAATCAAAATTTTGACTCGAAATTGCCAATACATAAAGACGCTGACAAAACTATTTATCATCATTTTCACTTTTATGTAACATATCCTTCATCAATTTCAATTACCAGTCCAATCACACTTCATGATTTCATTTTTATGTGACATTCTTCATCAATTTCAACTGCCATTCTAATAATGTTTCAAGACATACTAAATATACAAAAATGGTCCAGAAGTACTCATGAAAACCACTTCCAAGACACTCACATTCAACTACTTAATTTTATCAAGAAAAAATCTCTTTTTGCTTTTCAACTTTAATCAGCCACCATTTGAACAACGCTTCAAGGACAAGTGAAAAACGCTTCAAGGACATGTGAAAAATGCTTCCAGCACATGTGAAAAACGCTTCCAGCACTCGCTCTCATTGGCATTCAATTATTTATCCCCCAAAAGAATCTTTTTTGTATATTGTTGCTTTTTAGCTGTCCTTTAACTTTGGCACTAATTGACAACAAACCATTAGAAAATGTTTCACCAATTCAAATGAAAAGATGAATTATCAGGGCCCAGGAACTCCTTATCACTTCAAAGTTTCCCTGCTCATAGACAATTCACACAACGATCAAGCAATTTATCCTTTGTTGCGATGAAATATAATTTCAAGGTTCCATTAATCTTCAAGTAGTTTATTTGCCAAACGTTGATATTGAAAGTATCAAAGATATATAAAATGTAATTATAAAATATTTGCAATAATAAATGATAAATCAGAAATGTGAAGTGATTGATATAAAAAAACTGTAACTAAATGTGGATAAATAGGGTAAAAGAGAATTTAAGATTCAAAATAAGTTAATTATTTTGATTTAATACTTTAAATTAATTTTAACTTTAAATAGTGGTATTAACGTTTGTTTGGATTTAAGAAATTAAAAGCTCTTTTGTATGTTCCATAAGAGTTCATATGTATATTTGGATTTTGTTAAGAAAAAATAAAGTTTGTGCAGGTGTGATCAAATTGTGATTGATTAGACTGGCTGTGAAATTTTGTGTACTACAAAAATTCATATCCTTTGTTATGATTGATAAAAAATTTATTCAAAAGTTTTGAATGCAAAATTTGAAACCTTTAAACTTTAATTCCAATTTTCAATAAAAGAATAAAAGATTAAAACTAAGTTGATCAATGTTTAATATCATTCATCACCTTAAAAATAGTTAGCAACAAAATACTTGAAGTAATTAAGTTAGGAGAATATAATTGGAATTTTGAAGTGGAATTACCAATAAACAAATACCCTTACACATATCATTTTCATTTTTATGTAACATATCCTTCATCAATTTCAACTACAATTCCAATAATGGTCCTAGACAAAAATGGCCCACAACATGTGAAAACAACTCCCTGGTCGCTCACTCTCACTCATACTCGATTATTTTTTATCAAGAAAATCATCTTTTCTATTTTTTCTTTTTAATGCTTCAAGGCATACTATACACATGTTTTTTAATTGATTTTTGATAAACTTAATCTGCCATTGCGTGGATGCCTCACTTCACACTATATTTAGACTAGAACGGATGTGAATAATTCTACATTATCTTGTCATATGGCTTCATCTGATGAGATGATGAATGTGTTAGAAGAATGTCGAGTCTCTCCACCTCCCAACGCTGTGGGTGAGAAGTCTCTCCCACTCACCTTCTTTGATTTGCTATGGCTACATCTCCATCTAGTCCAAAGCCTCTTCTTTTATAAATTCCCTCATTCTAAGACCCACTTCATAGAGACCACCATCCCTTCCCTTAAACACTCACTCTCCCTCGCTCTCAAGCACTTTTATCCCTTTGCAGGAAATTTACTATTTCCTCCAAATCTTAGAGAGCCTGAAATTCATTATGTGGATGGTGATTCAGTTTCATTGACCTTTGTTGAGTCTAATAGAGATTTTGATTACCTCATCAAAAACCACCAAAGGAAAATTGCTCACTTTCATCCTCTTGTGCCCCAATTGCCTCCAGTGTCGGTCCAACAAGGCACCATTGTAGCACCTGTTTTTGCTGTTCAGGTAACACTTTTTCCCAACTCTGGAATTTCTTTTGGGTTCACCTGTGACCATGTTGTGGCAGATGGTAATGCTTTTATTCGATTCATAAGGTTGTGGGCTACTATTCATAAATTACAGAGAGAGCCCTTGATGTTAGAGGGTGAAATCCTTCCATTCTATGATAGGACCATGGTAAAAGACCCGAACAAGATAGGTTCAATTTTTTGGCAACATCAGCAGAAAAGTAAATTTGTAGGATATCGACCACTGCTCCCTACCAGCAACATCCTGGCTGCATTTTTACTAAGTCAAGCCGATCTTCAGCGACTCAAAAAAAGGGTTATGGTTCAATGCCCAACGTTGTTACATGTCTCAAGTTTTACAGTAACATGTGCTTACACTTGGACTTGCATTGTCAAAGCTCGGGCTTGGAGTGGTGAGGAGGTGAGCGAGAATGAGTTAGAGCACTTTGGTTTTGTGGCCGATTGTCGAGCCTGTTTGGACCCGCCATTGCCTGAAAACTATTTCGGTAACTGTTTAGTGCCATGTCTTCTAACTGCAAAAAGTACGCACCTAATAGATGAAGATGGTTTTATAATTGCAGCCAATCTTATAGGAGAAGCAATTCAAGAAAAGCTTGGAAGCAAGAAGGGAGTTTTGGAAGGTTTAGATAAATGGGTCGTGAATTTTTCATCTATAAACATGGAGCGAGCTGTAGGAGTTGCTGGGTCACCAAGGTTTTCAGTTTATGACATAGATTTTGGATTGGGACAACTACAAAAGAGAGAGTTTATATCAATAGATGAAACAAGGTCCATATCACTTCATGAAGGCAAAGATAACAAACGCGATATTGAAGTTGGTTTGTCATTCCCCAAGATTAAAATGGATGCTTTTGCCTCTATCTTCACTAATGGCCTCTCGGTCTATGATTAGAAAAAGGAAACATGTTTATGTGGAAACACGTTTCTTCATAAATTTGATGTGAATTTCTCTGTAATCTGCATTCCAATGTGACTTACATTTGGAAAGTTGTCATTGTAAATTTTTATTTGTTTTTTTTTTTTACTTTTTTCTTCCTTGCATTTCTTTTGCACATTTCCACCTAACCAAATTAAGTCTCTTTCCCATTTTGATATTATCAAATTATATACTTCAAATGATTAAGGTGTGAGGAGGCCGGGGTGGGTAAGAGAATGTTCCACATATACCTTAGCTCGCCTCATGCCATTTAATATAATTATTTTTTTTATTTTTAAAATTTTAATTATGCCAAAAATAAATATAATTTATAAACATTATAGCATTTTATAAAAAATATTTTTATCTTGTATGTGTTGAAAAGTAGGAAATGAAAATTAAATTTATATATATATAGAAACCCCTATCTCGTCTATACTTCTAAAGTAGTTTTTTCAAGGACAAAATGAGATGGCTACATAAAATGGCAAGTTCCATTATCATTCCTAGTTATGATATATTCTTTATGGTTGCAAGCTAAATCAAATAAGCATTTCTTTCCACATGCTCTTTCTGATTTGTGGTTGATAGTGCATATGATATTAATGCATTTGGTAGATAATGAATCACCTTCATCATTATCTGTTTAGCTTTTCCCAATGTACTAATACTAGGTTCTTAGTTTTCACCTTTTAATAATATATAATTAATCTCAAAGCACAATATATATAGGACATTATATATGTATCCTATTTAGTATTTCTACTCCATCTTAGAGAGCCTAAAATTTAATGGATATTGAAACCTAAAATGTTGGGAGGTATTACGTCATCAAGATTTGGGATTTACTGTATAGATTTTGGGCAAGGATGCCTTAAGAAAATTGAAGTCATATATAGAAGTGCATGGTTTTATATCATTTGTAAAGAAGATTTTGAGATTGGTTTGTCCATTCTAATGCTTTTAGAATTAAACTAATAATTGAATCGAAAAAGTTATCGATTTACAGTTCAATAGTTGAACCATAGTTGAACCGATGATATTATAAAAATTAGTAATATATAATTAAAAAAACTTAATAATATTTAATTTTTTATATTTGATATTTTCAAAGAATAATAATAAGGATAAATCTAAATACGTTAATATTTTTCATTTTATTAAATAAATATGTGTAATATGTAAATGTGAAGATATGTTTACAATAGAAGGAAAATTATAATATTTAATTTTATCTATGTCAAACAGTATGTATTTTATTATTTTTATGTGATTATGTCTATTTAAATATTTCAAAAAAAAAAGGAAGTTTCAAAAAATTATCTTTGTGTATATAAATATTTTTATGTGACTATGTCTATTTTATCTCTGTACAACAACACTAAATTAAAATGTTTCATAGCGTAATGGAATAACAGCATTTTTCTTACCACCAAGTCCTTGGTTCGAGTCCTTTCCCAGCACAAAATTGAAAATTCATCCATTTTCCACAATTATAAGTCATCCCATCGTTCCAGCTTGGTGACTGGGCCTTGTTTGGGTGAGTGGGATATAAATGTCATTGCCATGGCAAACCCATTCTAATTTTGGGCCAAGTGTAGAATTAACCGGTTTTGTAAGAACCGATCCATCTATCTGGTTCAATGATTCAATTGTCAATTTAAACTGTTCAAAATCGGTCCAATCTATAAGCGGCTCAAGTGAGCGGACCAAACCAAAAATGCTCCTGATCAACGGTTCAATCGTCAAATCGGACGGATCAGTTCGGTTTTTAAAACAATGGTTCTTCCCAAATATTAAGATGGATGCCTTCAACAATCTTTTCCGACTACTAACCAAGACATTTGAAATCTAAGGAAGAATGAAAAAATAAATAGGTAAAAAAATAAGACTAAAGACTATTTTGTTTACTTTCACAACGATGTTTTGAAAATTGGATCGGACTAGTTGGTCTGACTAGTCGGCTTTTCAATCTGGTCCCTTCTTTTGAACCATTGAATTGACTATGAACCACTTGAACCCACAGGTGGATTAGTAAACCAACTAAACGGGATGGTTCATTAAGAATCCAACGGTCAATGTCCCCTCTTTTTTTAATCCAAACAAGCCCAATTCCAACCCATATTGCCTCACTTTTTCTTCATCCAAACAGGCCCAAGTCAAAAGCCCAAATAAGGCTGCCATTTGGTGGGTTGTTCCTTAATTCCAAACACTACAACAGACGCTGGATGAGACAGGAACCACTCAACCATGTACATCTTCATGCATAATAAGCAAACAAAAGAAATATATTCCCATTTAAGAAAATTTATAATATCAAATAAAAATAATATAATTGTTTTAAATTATAAAATTAGTTAAAATTAATTTTTCTTTCATTTTTAATATATTCATATTTAAATATTATATATATTTCATTTAATAAAATTTAAATATTATACCTATATATGATTTAATTTGATTGTATCAAAGTTTAAAAAATAGATATTATTGATTTTTAATATATATATATATATATATATATATATATATATTTAAATTTTTTATAATTTTTAAATTTTTTAATAATATATAAATTACATATTTATAACATCATCAGTTTGATCGTGGTTCAAACACTGATCCTCCGATTCATAAAATATTATTTCACAACACGCAATTTTGTTATTACTTAGTTGTTTATAGAAAAAATTAAGGAAAGAAAATTCAATAGAAATTCACTTTTTCAAAACTTTCTCAATCCTTTTCAAGACAAATGGGCAATAAAAATCTTTTAATATTTTTTTCTTCTCTTTTTTAGATATATTTTTTTATCATTATGATATTTAATTATGAAAGAAAAATAATTTTTTTAGTATATTTGTTCCCATTCTTCGTTACTTTCCAAAAAGCACACTTACCTTTTTAATTAAGTGAAAAAAAGAGAGAGAAATCTATCAGTTTTTTAATTGATTTTTGATAAACTTTATCTACCATTCCATGGATGCCTCACTATATACTATATATAAGATTTTGAGTTAAAAGATGAATGCGTTCATTAATTTCTCCAAGTACCGAAAGATTTGAAATTGGAAGAAAGATGACAAAATGAATAGGTAAAGAAGCAATGGTGTCTAAGAATGAAAAAAATAAATAAGTAAAGAAATAATATATCAGATACCATTTTATTTACTTTTGCAATGCACAATTTTATTCCGTTTATAGAAAAATTTCAGGAAGAATATTCAATAGGAATTCACTTTTTTCAAAACTTTTTCAATCTTTTTCAAGAGAAATGGGGAATGAAATCTTTTAATATTTTCTCCTCTTTTTTATAGTTTTTTTTTTTTTTATCATTATGATTCTATGATATTTAAATATGGAAAAAAAATCATTTTCTTGAGTTTTTTTTTTTTCATTCTTTAGCACTTTCCCAAAAGCACACTTTCCCTTTTAAGTGAAAAAAACAAAAAGGAAATCTATCATTTTCTTAATTGATTTTTGATTAACTTTATCTACCATTCCATGATGCCTCACTATATACAATATAGACTAGGATAGATGAGGATAGTTCTGCATGTTATCTGAGATGGTGAATGTGTTGGAAGAATGTCGAGTGTCTCCACCTAGCTCCAGGCGTTGTGGATGAGACTCCCGCTCACCTTCTTTGATTTCCTATGGCTACATTCCCATCTAGTCCAAACCCTCTTTTTTTACAAATTCCCTCATTCTAAGACCCACTTCATAGAGAACACCATCCCTTCCCTTAAACACTCACTCTCCCTTGCTCTCAAGCACTTTTATCCCTTTGTAGGAAATTTGCTATTTCCTCCAAATCTTGGAGAACCTGAAATTCGTTATGTGGATGGTGATTGAGTTTCATTGACCTTTGCTGAGTCTAATAGCGATTTTGATTACCTTATCAAAAACCACCAAAGGAAAATTGCTGACTTTCATCCTCTTGTGCCCCAATTGCCTCCAGTGTCGGTACAACAAGGCACCCTAGTAGCACCTGCTTTTTCTGTTCAAGTAACACTTTTTCCCTACTCCGGAATTTCTTATGGGTTCACCACGAACCATGTTGTGGCAGATGGTAATACTTCTATTCGATTCATAAAGTTGTGGGCTACCATTAATAAATTGCAGAGAGAGCCCATGATGTTAGAGGGTGAAATCCTTCCATTCTGTGATAGGACCATGGTAAAAGACCCCAACAAGCCAGGTTCAATTTTTTGGCAACTTACGTAGAAAATTAAATTTGAAGGATATCGACCACTTCTCCCTACCAGCAACATCCTGGCCACATTTTTACTAAGTCAAGCTGATCTTGAGCGACTCAAAAGAAGGGATATGGTTCAATGCCCAATATTGTTACATGTCTCTAGTTTTACAGTAACATGTGCTTACACTTGGGCTGGCATTGTTAAAGCTCGAGCTTGGAGTGGTGAGGAGGTGAGTGAGAATGAGTTAGAGCACTTTGGTTTTGTGGCCGATTGTCGAGCCCGTTTGGACCCGCCATTGCCTGAAAACTATTTCGGAAACTGTTTAGTGCCATGTCTTCTAAGCAAAGAGTATTCAACTAATAGACGAAGATGGTTTTATAATTGCATCCAAGCTTATAGGAGAAGCAATTCGAGAAAAGCTTGGAAGCAAGGAGGGAGTTTTGAAAGGTTTAGAGAAATTGTCCTCGAATTTTGAACCTCCAAACTTAGAGCGCTTGGTTGGAGTTGCTGGTTCACCAAGGTTTGCAGTTTATGACATAGATTTTGGATTGGGGAAATTAAAAAGAGAGAATTCATAGAAATAGATGAAACAAGGTGCATATCACTTCATGAAGGCAAAGATAACAAAGGCGACATTGAAGTGGGTTTGTCATTCCCCATTAAAATGGATGCTTTTGCCTTTGTCTTTTACCAATGGCCTCATGGTCTATGATTAGAGAAAGGAAACAAGTTCCTTGGTAGAACCCTACAGATATTTGTTGTGGAAAAAAGCAATCTTGACAGTTATTTTCTCTTTAATCTGTAGTCATTTTATATACAAACTTGGTAGAATTCTCCTTTCATTTTTAATACTATTAAATTTCATTTGTAGGGAACATCCCATCCCATCCCCATGCTAAAAGGAGGATAAATAAATGTACTATATATTATCATGCTTTATGGTTGGCCATGTGGGCTTTCACTTTCAACTATTCTCATACTTTATGGTTAACAGCTAATTTCACACAAATTATCTGGAAAAGTCTTTTATGGGAGCAAGAAAAGAAACCCTACCACTTTTAACAGATTTCCACTAACATTTAATCCATACGTCAATCCATTGTATATATAGAATAGAATGGAATGGATGTGATAAGTTCAGTATTATACTATGGTCATTTCATATATGGTTTCATATGAAATGAACACTGCAGCATCTCTCCACCTCCTAGTACTGTGGATGAGAAGTCTCTCCCTCTCACTTTCTTTGATATGCTATGGCTACATTTTCCCTCTTATTCAAGACCTCGTCTTCTATGAATTTCCATATTCTAAGGCCTACCTTTTGAGATCACCATCCTTACCCTTAAATACTCAGTCTCCCTTACCCTAGAGTCAAATAGACTTGTACTGTTTTCCTATCCATACACAAGCCAAACAATCCTTGAGAAAATCTAATAGCTAGATAAGGTGAGATTATTTTTTGTACAAAAGGGAGAGTTCATATCAATAAATGAAACAAGGTTCATCTCACTTCATTAAAGCAACGATAACAAAGGCAATATTGAAGTTGCTTTGTCATCCCCAAGATTAAAATGGATGTTTTTGCCTCTATCTTTACCAAAGACCTCATGGTCTATGATCAGAAAAAGGAAACTTGTCTCTTTGTAGAATTCATTTCTCTTTGTTGTGAAAAAAATCAATCTTGAGAGTTCATTTCTCTTTAATCTATAGTCATTTTATGTATAATAACGGTACATTCAATTCCATTACTATCTGAAATAAATTTTTTACTAGTTGTTGGTGTGCAACTTACATTTGGCAAGTTAATGGTACAAGGGAAAAGGATGGCAAGAAATGGAAGAAAATAAGAGAAAAAGTAATTTTTGAGATTTTTTCTAAGTACTTAGAAACAAAAATTTCATAGTGTCAATTCTCAACTCAACCAATTCAACTAAAGTTGTATAGTTCTGATAGACTATTTTCATCAAAATTAGGTTTTCTATTTAATTTTAAATAAAATATAAAGGATTACAAGTGTAAATTTTGATTTTCTTTTCTTTCTTTTCATATTTTTTTCTATATTTACTCCTTAACCAAATATAATTTCTTTCCCATTTTAATATCATCAAATTATATACTTAAAAAAAAAAAGGTCTAGGAGTCCTTCTAATTTGTCTTACCTCTAACATGTCCACCATATAAAAGAGTTGTATTTTACTAAATGACATGAGTTGCATTAATTCAGTGGGTTAAAATTTTAATTTTGCCACAAAAACTACCTAGATCAAAATTATTTCACTCCCATTGAGAACTATATATGAGATGTTCAAGTTGAAAATACTGAAATTGAAGCTTAAGTTAATATGTTTTGAGTTTAAATTCACGGCAAGATAATGAGATTATAAAACTAATATTTTAGTTGTTATTAATGAGCATAATGTCACAGACTTAGTCGTTTACTAAGCTCGTGCGACACTTAGACAAGTCAAGGCGTTTGATCTTGCAAAGTCAGTCTTACTCCCAATGCTTAGCTTGTCAGGCTAAGACAGTCGCGATTCGGAAGTTGTAGAAGGCGTAGTAGGCAACTCTTAAAGAATAGAAGCTCTCATTACTCAAAGAAGCCTTTACAAGTGCTTTGAGGACTCACTTGCTTGGTTAGGAAGTGATTTGGGTGGTGCCTTGGCCAAATGAGGCCCTCACCTATTTATAGGCACCAATGAAACTCTTTGGAACCTTGGAGGGTTCCTTACAAATCAAGAAGATTCTAGAATACCCTACACAACTCTATGTACAAGAGATTTCTAGAATTTTCTAGAAAGCCTTGGACTCTTTTCATGCCTTCCACCATAGTGTAGAGATGTGTAGACATCTCTAGGCATCTCTAGAACCTTCCACACTCTTCTCTCCAATGGCTTAGTGTAGATGGCTCCAGGAGTCTCCAGAAACTTCCTGGGCTCTATATAAACCCATGAGGAGGCTCATTTGAAGCATCATGTGACACTTTCCCCCACCTATGCCATCGACGTCCTCATCGTTGCCTTTTTCTGAAACCTCTCGATGTGTTTCCAGAACCTTCTCAAGGCATCCACATGTTCTCAGCTTACCTGCCTCTTAGGTAGTCCTTTCCATCGGACTAGATACTCTATCATAGGAGGGAACCCTTGTCTCCTGGTGACCCGTTCAGCCATAATATTTTTCACCTCCTTTTCTCGTGAAGCCTCGGATGGATGTAGATCCTTGCACTTTCGATGTTTGGAGTGTTGCTTCCTCTTAGCCATCAAGTTCACCTTTCCTTTGGTGACCTTGTCGATGAATGTGCGGGCTACCTCAGCTCGCTCCCCTTTTGCCTCTTTTACTTGCACCCCTGATAGTAAGGTCTTAGGCGTACTAGGCTTTGGGTTGAATTGGAGGGCACCTAGTAGTTGCATCGAGCCCATATGTGTTTTGTCCTCCTGTTCCCTCTCCTCGATCATGGCACTGAGCGTCTTCCTCTTTGGACAATTCCATGCCCAATATGGACCGTCACATAGGAAGCATTTGATTTTAGGCGTAAACTCCTTCCTTTTCGCCTTACCCCTTCCTTCTCGGACGCTAAACGTCTTGCCTGATCCCATTCTAGGAGCATTGTGGTCCCTTGAGACCTCGTCTCCCCCACCCGTGGCGTGGCTATCCTCCAAAGACTCAACCTTGGAGGAGTCTCCCCTCTTGTAATTCGTTAAAGACTCTACTACTGCCATGGTAGTGGCTAAGTCTTGAACGCCTTAGCGCCTTAATTTATGCTCGACCCACCCTTGCAGGTTATCCATGAAGTTGAATAGCAACTCCTTCTCAGTTATGTTAGGAATCTCAAGCATGAGTGAAGAGAATTCCTTGGCATAGTCGGTATCGAGCCTATGTGCTTGAGACGCCTCATGTTTTTTCTAGCCAGGTAAGCCACGTCTTCAGGGTAGAACTGCCTGTTAATCTCCCTCTTGAAGTCTTCCCACGTCTTTATGGTGCAAATGTCTTTCTCCATATCAGCAAACCTCTGACCCCACCATAGAGTAGTTGTGTCAATGAGGTAGAGGGTTGCAGTTCTTACCTTAGTCGCCTCATCAGTCAATGCGATAGCCTCAAAGTATCGCTCCATATGCCATAAGAAGTTATCCAACTCCTTGGCATCCCGCTTGCCACTAAATCCATGTGGCTTCGGCACTTCCACCCTAGATGCCTTCTGTGTGGCCATGACCCGTGCCGACACAGCAGCCTTGTAGATGGCCAACTCCTGCCTAACCTCATGGTCTCGGGACTCCATTCGAGTGGTCAAGGCCTCTATCCTTGACTCCATGCTAGCAAGCATGCTTATGACTTTGTCTTTGAAGGACATGAACTCCTCGTGTGACACCGACTGAACTTGTGAGCCTAGCACTCCCTCACGAAGGTCTTAGATCTACTCCCTTAGATCCTCTAAGCCCTTCTCCATGCCTTGCTCAATCAAGTCCAGCCCTTCCTAGGTGTCCGCCATGGCTAGCTCCACTTTAGCTAACATTGCATCCATATTGGCACCGACATCATGAGATTTATCCTTCTTGCCCCTGCCCCGCCCAATAAGCTCAATCTCTCTTCCATGGGTTTGCTCGCTAGTCTCCTCCATGTTAGAGTCTAACATGCTTCCTTTACTATGCCCACTTCGTAGCCACGCTCTAATACCACTTGTCATGGACTTAGTCGTTTACTAAGCTCGTGTGGCACTTAGACAAGTCAAGACGCTTGATCTTGCTAAGTTAGCCTTACTCCCAATGCTTAGCTTGCTAAGCTAAGACACTCGCAACTCAGAAGTTGTAGAAGGTGTAGTAGGCAACTCTTAAAGAATAGAAGCTCTTATTACTCAAGGAAGCCTTTACAAGTGCTTTGATGACTCATTTGTTTGGTTAGGAAGTGATTTGGGTGGTGCCTTAGCCAAATGAGGCTCTTACCTATTTATAGGTACCAATGGAGCTCTCTAGAACCTTGGAGGGTTCCTTACAAATCAAGAAGATTCTAGAATACCCTACACAACTCTATGTACAAGCCTATGTACAAGAGATCTCTAGAATTCTCTAGAAAGCCTTGGACTCCTCTCATGCCTTCCACCATAGTGTAGAGATGTTTGGAAATATCTAGGCATCTCTAGAACCTTCCACACTCTTCTCTCTGATGGCTTAGTGTAGATGGCTCCAAGAGTCTTCAAAAGTTTCCTGTGCTCTATATAAACCCATGAGGAGACTCATTTGAAGCATCCTGTGACAATAAGCTATGGATGGTTTTGAAGAAATTGGGAGTGATGGGTAGATATGACAAGAGAATGAAAGTAACCTTAAATGCTCAAACATCTAATAAGGAACATTCAAGCACCTTGCAAAATTTTGGCATTTTTTTAATTACTAAAACAAAAAATACTATTTTCTTAAAAATTGTTTCATTCCATGAGAGACTAAAAACATAAGGTTTTGGCATAAAAACAAGATTGAAAACTCATTTTGAGCCATGGAGGAAAAAAAAACTCAAAATCTAGAGAGACAACACTCTTCTAGTCCTTAAACTCTCAAAATCAAGATTTTGACTTAGAAACCTTAAAACTTCTTTCAAGGAGGAAAGTGAGAGGTTGAGAATTCCGATTAATGTTCCTCATATAGATTGTTGAGGTGATCTACAAAGAAATAGGGGATGTTGTCTATCACATATATGAAAAAGACAAGTACGTTTTAATTCGTTCTAGTCTTATTTGGTAGTAGGTTTTAGACAAGGTAAAACTATGTACTATTTTTTCATATTTAGTGGATCGTTTGTTATAATTTATTGATTTATGATTTTGTATATGTAGAAGTTACGAGTAATCTTTGTGTAAGTGAGTTTTAAATATATTTGTTGTCATTGTGTTATTGATTATTCTATTGATCTATTTGGATTAATACTAAATTTCTGTATTATAATAAAAAGAAATAAATTAATTAAATTTAATTATGATAAATTAAACCGTAACAAAATTGAATTTAACATATTATTTTTTATTATAAATTTGTGGACTTAGACCCCTTTCTAGACAATTTTATGATAAATAAAAAATAAAAATACACTTACAAGTGGTATCAAAGTAGGTTGAAATTTCAAAGAAAAAAAAAATTTCTAATTTGTGCTAATGTTACTCAATCATGGAACCTTTGAGAGTGAAATCTTCAATAAATTGTCCTCCTTTTTATGATGGTAATAACTATCTCATTGAAAAATTCATAAGAATTTTTTTTTAAAAATGTACGACCAACAAATTCATATGAAATGCAATGGAATTTGGTGTTTACTATCCGTACTTGAGGGAAAAAATATAAAATCCACCAATGAAATCAAATCCAACCAAGAATGAAATAAATTTGATAATGAGACTAGTGAAGCCAACGTAAAGATTTTAAATTATACAAGTCTTGATGAGTTTTATTGAATAGTAATACATAAATATACTAAAAGCTAGCAGTTTGAGATAATTTGATTGTCTCCCTTGATGATCAAAATATATGAAAAAGTTGAAATATGCTAAATATGATAACCAAAATTATCATTTTTCTTATCGAGCAAAGTACCCTTGAAAGATGATTGCACAATTTCAAAAATCAAATTCCAAATTATTTTCAGTAACTCTTTATTTTCAATCCAAACCCTTTCAAACTATTGTCAGTAACTCTTTATTTTTAATCAAGCAGACAACATCTAATAAGACCTTGTTGTCTGTTACAATGATGAAGGTACAGGACAAGCAGGACAGAAAGAAAAAAAGGGAATTTATGTAACCATACACCAAGGGGCAAAATTTTACCTTTTGGAAACTTTACTTTTTACTTTTCAAATTCAGTGGATTTTGTGGAAAATAAACAACCTTTCATACACTGTAATAGTGATGTTGAGACCCTTCCAAAAATACCCTCCTATAGTTTGACATCTCTCCTAGTTGGATAAGTTGCTTGTTGTCCACTTATGCCAATGACATGGCTCAGTTACATGTCATCGGCCAGCTAGACACTCCACATGGATTGATGTTTTAAAAAATATTTACCCCCAAATGTCTTCTTCTTTCTTCAACCAAACTCTAACACCAAAAACTCAAGTTCTTTCTTGTTCGTTCACAAGCACAACCCATCACAAGGTGAAAGGATCCATAAAAAATCTGGTAGGTTCTCAAATCGAGATAACCCATCAACCCCAAACGAACCTCCAAACTTGATATCTTATTTTGTTTTTCCTCCATCCCCATAAGGAAGACGACATCTTCATTTTCCCACCAAACATCAATCTGAAAACAAAAGTCCAAGTGCGAACCCCTTAACAAAGGCCAGGTAGACAAAAAAAAACTCATTTCCTTCTTCTTATTTCAGGAGTGACAATCATTTTTCTCCTGGTTGTACTTCTTATTTTGCTTTTACATCGAAAAATGAGAAAGAAAGCAATTGAGAGAACGAGATAACGAAGAATAAAAATATTGCAGTTGCATTTAACTTTTAAAGCAAGGGTTTTTCCAAGTGATATATATATGTTATTAAATTTTGTAATAACTTTATATTTTGATTTGTCATTTTGATTCTTTGAGATTTGAATAATGTCATAGTTATGTGATTTGTGCAATTTTGTGATTTAAACTTGATTACATTGCATATTTCTACATGTTCAATGTCCATTAATATTGTATTTAAATTTATATTTTAATTTATTTAGGGTTTATTTGAAATGAAATATGGCTTAAAATTTGATAAATGATGGGAAAATGAGATGGTGGTAAGCTATATTGATTTTGTTTTATTTTCTGAATTGTTGTGTTTGTGTTGTATGTGGTTGTTGGGAAGAATACAAAAAAGAGAAGAAAAATATGACTATTGCATGTGAAGGGATGTTTAATGTTATTTATATGGGATTCCAAAATGAGTAATTTGAGTGATTTTTTATAGTTGTTAATTGGTGAATCTAATGCATGGGAAAAGAATTCATGTTTAGTCATGAGTAGATGAGTATAAATTTTAAAAATGATTAGGATTAAAGTTTGAATAAATTTTTTAATAAAAGTTTTGAATTTGTAATGAATAAGGGTTGAATTGAAGAAGAAAATAAAACAAATTTAGTAAAGCGGACATGAATTTATGTGGGAATTAGGGAAAATAGTAGTGGAGCCTTAGGTTCAAAATTGATGGTCACAACCACAAATATGAAATTTGTTTTGTTTGTGTAGTGGTCATAGTAATGGTCTACCCTTGGATAAAGGGGTTGGTCGTAATTCAGTTAATGACATTTGGATGAAATTATTGTTTTCGTAAGAGGTTGCAGTAAGTGAATTAAAGGCTAACCCATTTGTTTGGAGGTAGGCCCTTAGTTGTAAACATTGTTGTGGTTTAATCTGGATAGTGGGCAAAATAAAGGCTGACCCATTTGTTTGGAGGTCGGCTTTTGGTTGTAAACATTGTTGTGGTTTAATCTGGGCAGTGGGCAAAATAAATGTTGACCCATTTTTTTGGAGGTCGGCCCTTAGTTGTAAACATTGTTGTGGTTTAATCTGGGCAGTGGGCAAAATAAGGGCTGACCCAATTGTTTGGAGGTCGACCCTTGGTTGTAACATTGTTGTGGTTTAATTTGGGCAATGGGCAAAATAAAGGTCGACCCATTATTTGAGGGGGTGGCTCGAAGAGAGTGACATTAGCACAATTTGGCTTGAAGAGTTACCAAAACAATGGTTAACCCATGAATTGAGAGGTTCACTCCCTAACTTATATAACATAGCAAATTACAACGAAGTAAAATAAAATAATTGCATTGCTTAATGTTAAGTATACACTATGCATGTCTATATTTACACCATTAATTGTAGACTATGAAGTGTAAATAAAGCTCATTTGTAAAGTTTAAAAGATAAACGATGTATTAATATATGATGGTCATAGGTGTGATAATCAATTTTTTTATAAGTTGGTTTATGCAGTGTTATTAAGAAATTAGTTAATTGTTTCAGCTTGACTAAAGGTTCATGCTTCTAAATAGGGGCTGCACATGATCGAGTAGCATTTAAATGGATCCAAGTAATATAATTTATTGTTATCTGCACATTGGAGGAGAGCTAGTAAGGGATGAACATGGCAATGTAGAATATATGGGTGGGAGACGAGAGAGTCTAAGTTTAGAACGATCAATGACATATAATGATTTTGTTTCAAGAATTTGTGGGAAAATGAACATCAATATAGTGGGACCAACATTTTCATATACTCTCTCGTTTGATTTATATGCACTTCAACCATTGAAGAATGATGAAGACTTGACAAACATGTTTCAATTTAGTGACCGATGTACACGTGTATATATATGTTTAGCATCAACAGTTGAAGACGATGAAACGATTGAGAATGGAGGACAAGGGTAAGTTATATCAAAAAAATATATAATCTTAAATGATTCCATGTATTTATTTATTTTGTAATATTTATGTTTATTCATTAGATGTTATAATGCAGCTTGAACGAAACAATCGTAGGGTCTAACTCACCGGTCCCATATTCAACAAGAGATATTGATATTAGAATGCAATCACGAGGATTTCATCAAAGATGTGCTGAATCACATGTTGGTCCACTAGAGTCAAGTCGTTTTGAGAGTGCAATATTGGGTAGTGGGCATACCTTCTCAACTGCAAATGAATTTCGGGATGCAATATATCTCATGTCAGTAGGAGACCGTTTTAGATATAAGTTTAAGAGGAATTGTCTTAAGCATATGACTGTAATATGTGTTGTTGAAGAATGCCCTTGGAAAGTAACTGCTTGTGCTGTTAGGAGAACAAAAATAGTTCAAGTGCATACATTTAGAAATGAACATAACCACTCTTTAGAAGATGTGTCAATTTCCAAACCAACAGTTCGTTGTAATCAAGCCACAGTTATGATTGATGATGTTATTTGTTCAAATCCAGATTACTTACCCCGTCAAATATGTAAAAACTTTCGTCAACAATACGAAATGCAATTGAATTATTGTCAAGCATGGAACTTGAAAGAGAAGGCTAAAGAACGAATTCATGGTGTGTCGCAATGTTCATATAAGTTGTTACCTTGGTTATGTACAAGGCTTATTGAAACAAATCCAGGGACGATTGCTGAATATAGATGTTCGGATGATGGTCATTTTATGCAATTGTTTGTTGCCCTTTCAGTGTCAATACATGGGTTTCAAATGAGATGTCGGCCTATTATATCAATAGATTCATCCCACATGAGTGGGGCATACAAGGATGCTTTATTTTCAGCTTCTTCCTATGATGTTCACGATGGCATGTTTCCACTTGCTTATGGCTTATTTAGCTATGAGAATTATGAGGATTAGCTTTGGTTCTTAGAGAAATTGAAGATGGTCATAGGTGAAACACAATAGCTACCTAATCTTTTCTTAAGTGTTGATTTTGAGGTAGACTTGCTCATTGAACCACATATTTCCTGTAAAAAGTTGTTGAGATCATAGTAACAATGTATGACTAAAACTATACATGCATCTTATATTAGGGACAAGATTTGGTGTACTCGAGGAAAAAACCTCACCCCAAAGTATGGATTAAAAAAGTGTCTACGAGAAGGATTCTCTTCTTTTGCATTCATGTATCGGCAGAACATGGAAATCACCTACATAATGCCTCTTCATTAGTTAAAATGATCAATGGAAAGATGAAGGTATTTTTTCTTATTTATCATAAACCTTACCGAAATATCAATGAAGCTCTCCCTTACTAAGCATTGAAGTTGTTTCCGTGTCACGCCATAGCCACCATATGCACAAAGCATCTCACTATTAATCACATGAAACACAAGACGTGAGTAATTTTTTTTGTTTTTCTAGACAAATCCATAATCACAGTCTTTTAAGAACAATACTTGCTAAACATGTGATTTGGGACTAACCTAGGATCTTTTGACTCGTCAAACACATAGTCGGCAATATGTGTCTCTTCCTCCGTCAACCTTTTGTATTTTGATACACATAATTGTACAAAAGGTGACTTGCACGCAGCTGCTCGTTGCCTATGACGACGTACTTTAATTTTTACTCTTCGTGGTCGTATTTCTTCTGAGGCTTGTGATGCTACATCCGCATTGTTGTCCATGCACGATTGCACTAACACCAACATATTGTGTAGCCCAGGGTGAAAGGGATCCTCGTTTGCAAAGAACACACCATCTTCTACGTTGAGTCTTTCTGACACCCCTTCATTTGTACATCTAAGGTCATCTTCAGAAGATCTTCTTTGACCACCAGAATGAACAGGTGAATGCTGTGGATTATTTGTATAAAATGGTGCACCACTTTCTTTAACATGTTTATGACAATTTGACGGTTGGCTTTCATTTGTGCGATAGTGTGAAGAGGTGAAACGAGTCCTCAACACTTTCACATCACGGTTGTATGATGTAATAAGACTCTTAAGATGACTTTGTGCATCGGTGATTTGACGTTGAGTTGCCTCCATGTGAGCACAAATAACCTAAGTCAAACATAATGAAGGAACATTAAATGACATATATATAAACTAAGCCTTAATATAAGTTACTATTCATAGTCATTAGGTATGAAGGATTACATCAAATTCTTCATTCTCATCTGGGTCAACTGGGTCATCAACTGCAGGAGCCTTATTTTTTTCTGTTTCATCTTGCTCCGCCGATGTGCTTACCAACTATCATTGCAAAACATGTAAATTGTCATCCTAATAATCTAATTACACTGGTAATCAACTATCTTAATATAACTAAAAGCTAATTATACCTCAACTTTGCCAAATCCTCCAAACATTTCCAACTCCAACTTGATGCGTTGCTTGACCAAAAAATCGTTTGATGCAGCAATGCGAAGAGTGGTAAGTTCCACATACATGGCTGGAAAATTAGATATTGAAAAGTATAATATATGTTGCATTATATAAGACATAATTAGTGGTAACTGATGCGACTCATGGTAGCTTAGCTTTAAAGCCATTTGATGCGACTCATGGTAGCTTAGCTTTAAAGGCGTATCAACAAAATTTATACCTTAAATACTATTACTAAAGTAGCCAAGCTACTATAGCATAGTGGTTCTAGGATCGTTCACTGGGAAGAGTTTTCGCAAACACAAGTGATATTCAAATTAGGAAAATAGGTGATTTTCTTATGGATGTTAGCTTTAAAAGAAGATGAAAATGTTTTAGAGAGATTTAAACTAACTTAAGCTAACATTAAAGACTAAAATGAAAGGGTGTAAAAACAAGTTTCTCAAAGATAGGATAGCTATGCTCTGGCTCTTATGCAAATTGGAAATCTCAGGATAGGCTCCTCGCGTTGGGGTTGCAACTATGGTGATGCTCGCTTCCCGAACCGGTATGGATTTAACAAATCAAGTTTTAATCCTTTAAAATGGCAAAACAGATGGTAGTGAATTTCATCAATGGTTATTCACCTTAGACTTCCTTTGAATGGCTCGTAAGAGATAACTAATGGTCTAAAGCCAAAAGCTTACCAAATATTGGCAACTCAAAGTCATTCCAGGTGATAAACTCACCTTTCAATGGCCATTGAAATTGGTTCTAATGGATTAATGCAAAACTTGGAATTGAAAACCTCACCTTCCAATAGCTCGTAGGAGATAACTAATGGATAGAAATCCAAAAGCTTATCAAGTATTGGCTGTTGGAAGTTGTCCAAAGGAAATAAAAACCAAACTTTGCATTAATGAACCATTAATGAAAAACGACTACCTTACCTTCCGGGTGCGAGAAATTTCCATGGGATTGCATCCAAGCCATCACATAACATCCATACTTTGAGAAACTTAAAGGTTTTAGCCAACCATCCTCTGAGGAAAAGTCCTCAAAGGCTGTTTGGCTTCTAAGAAAATAGAAATGGGGAAGAACCGGAGAAGAGAGAAAAAAGAGCTTTATATATTCCTAAGTCAATGTACAGAGGATCGATCTCCCCAATCCTTTCCATTTCTGGAGGTGTTGTGCACCTCTATATATAGCAAAATTACAAGATAAAGCCTTATGACGGCTGAATACAAGGTTACAAAAGGAATTTACATGAGAAAATATCAAGCTAAAAATATCTGGGAAGTCGGTGGTGCGTGCGTGGAGAAACAGAGGAAATTTGGCATTTTCACAAGGTGAATTTCTCCTTGCGAAATTTTGCAATGTTGCGAAATGGCAAAATTTCGCACCATGAGGAAAATCCCCTTGCGAAATTTCGCAAGGAGAAATTCACCTTGCGAAATTTTCGCAAGGTTTGATGCAGTTGTCTTCCGAAGGCCATATCTTCCTCATTTCAGCTCCAAATTGTACACGGTTTGAAGCGTTGGATTCTTGACTTCCTGAGCTTTGAAATGGTTTATAGTATGTAGAAAATGGACTTCAGGAAGTGCCCCAAAAGTGTGAAAGAAGACTGCAGCTGTTGTCCTCTGTTTTCCTCTTCTCCATTGTTCTTGTTTGTGCTCGTGTTTCCACTTGAAATTCAAGCCTGTAAACTTCCAAAATCCTTGCTTTAACTTGTCCAAGTAGCTCCTCCATCATTTGGCATGCTTGAATTGATTCATAAGCTGATAAAAACATGTAAACTTGCCACAAAATGGTTAAAACCAATTACTAAGGACCTTAATGAATTAATTGGGTTAAATGAATATGATTACTACACAAAGGTGCTTAAAACCATTATAATTAGGTCTACAAAATAGCACTTTTTGGTAGTAATCAGTAACATCATGGCCAACATAGTGTATAACCATTATTAAATATCTAATTCATGAACATATACTTATAAATAAGACAAAAATTTACTTGTAGAAACATCAAACCCTCTTTAATCCAAACACTTTCCTTCCTCCTATGTTCATGTATAGCTTGAATTAAAAATTCTAAGACATATTCTCCCCAATTTATGTTTCCAAGTAACTGCTCTCGAGGTGTACACCATAACGAGTGACTACCTTCCAAACGAGATGTTGGTGCCAATAAGGTTGCACAAGCGAAAATCAAGAAGACCCGCTTAAATTCCTCCATATCATCGATGCCAACCATCATTGACTCTGTATCTTGCAAACTTGGCATTTGACTAGCTTT